>NC_140209.1:70392705-70992705 GCF_951802725.1 Rutilus rutilus
TAAAAAAAGAGAACATATTTTGATGACAAATATATTTATTGAACAAAAACGAATTATTTCATTTATCAAAATAAACAAACTAATGTGGTTGTTTTGCACATGTATTAACTTGTAAAATATATATTTTTTCATAATGTCTATTTGTATCTGTGTTTGGCACACTTTGTCACCATATTCATTCATAAGATTTTTAATTTTCACACAAAATATATTTCCATATATATGAATGATCAATATATTAAATGGTTTAGCAGTATATTTGAAAATATAATATATTACAATATATTGAATAATACATAAGGAATTGCCGCTTTTCATATATATATATATAAAAAAGTGACAATATATTTACTAATATATCATAATGCATGTAATTTTATATTCAGTAATACACTTCATAATATATAGATGTGATATGGTAATATGGTATTGCATGTGTAATATATTTAAAAACTTTGTGAATATTACATGTAACGCCATTTTTGTCTTCATTTATAAACATTTGATATGTATTAATATATAGCCATTCATAGTCAATGCATATATTGCTGCAAATTTAAGCACTAGTTTCCCATATATGGAAATTATGTGATATATCACAGTATATTTTGCAGTATATTCCCATATTTTGCACCACAAGTGATAACTGGCAAGTATTTAACCCAAAATAATCCTTTGTGATTTTTACCACACATGCGAAGTAAAGACTTTTCAAGAATGCCTAAATTAAAGCGAACACTGGGCAGGTGATCTTTCTTGATAATTTCCATCATTTGGATCAGACGTTGCACAGAATAACAAGGTGAACCACAGCCTAGTTTTTCTAAAAACCGGAGCGACGCAAAGACGAGCGTACAGAAGCTCTTCCTTCTTTGAAGACACACTTCAAAAGCTCCATATTTCCAGCTAAACAATAATGAGATGGAGAAGAATGTGATACAAAGACACAGCAGCATGTCGACTGTGTGTGTGTGTGTGTGTGTGTGTGTTACTGGTGGCTGATAGACTTCTGTAAATCTGATAGCGTCCCCTGAATGAAAGCCGCCTCTGTTTGCAAGCGTTCGCCGGTTTAGCAGAAGATGCCGGTCGGTGTGTGAGAGATAAGACACCTCGCCTCTGAAGTCTCTCTGGCTATTCAGTTCCACGCTAGTGTCACACTTACACATAAATTAGCATTTGCTTTTCAAAGGCCACCTAATCCTCTGCTTTCATGTCTTTGCCAAAAGTTATGAAGCTTGAGTGGAAACGACACGTTCATCAACAGAATGACAAACTGGACTCGAGCTCATCTGAGGTTCATGTACAGCTGTCTTTAAAGGCAGCTTCCTTGTGATGAAGTTTTAATAGGCCTGTGACACGCATTGTTTAGCAGATGGCATGTGTTTTCCAGAGCATGTTCCCCCTTCGACTCGCAAACGTGTGTTGTGGGAAGGGTCTCTGACCTATATTTGCCTTTTGTGCAGTTTTACAGAAAAGCTTCGGCCCTGTCCATGCCAACAATGCACTTTTAATGATGCTTACTGCAATAACCGACAGTACAGAAATCTTTTGTTACATTAGCCTAGTAATATTTGTTTATTAAGATGTTGTGTTGCCAGTGCATACAAATGCTGAAATAAATTATGTTAGAAAACATTAGCAAACAAGTGCAAAAACTACAAACATCTTTGACTTTTTTTCAGCTTTTATCTTCAGATTTCTAGTTTATCGGTGATTCTTAACTGCTGGTTCGCAAACCAAACATCAGTCTGCATCTGTTTTGATGATTTATAAAAATAATAATAATAAATGCAACTAACTAACTATTATCGTGCATACTCAGCATAAAAAAGGAGAAAACAATTCCTATGTTACGCTGTTGACCCAGCGTAATGTACACTCTAAAGAATACTGTGTTGTTTCAACCCAAATTTGGGTCAAATATTGACAAACCCAGCCGCTGGGTTAAATCTTTAAATTACATTTTTAACCCAACGTTTGGGTTTGTCCATATTTTACCCAAAATTGGGTTGAAACAACCCAGCATTTCAAACTATACATAATTTTTTTGTAGAAATCTATCCATCAACTTGTACATCTGGTTACTTTTCAGTAAAAATATCCTGCCAGTTTTATGTCATTCCCAAACTTTTCCATATAAGACACAAACCATGTTAATTACAAGTTTTTACATTTTGTATGCCCCCCCCCCAACAATTAAATCTCCTGAATGCATCAGTCCCCCTGTAGTAAATAATTGTATCCCTTAACACTCATCTTTAATCACCAAAAGACTTCTTTTTTTTAAATCGCTTGAAAAAAATGTCTTCATGCCTTAAAATAGCTTGAATGTAACTCGCCACCCTTGCTTCATTTAGTATGAGCGTTCTATGAATATGCAAATGAGCCCCGCCTCCACTGTAAGTCTCATTTGGGTCTGGAGGAAAATCTTAGACAACGTTTAGGCTTAAAGGTGCAGTGTGTGATGTTTAGCGGCATCTAGTGGTGAGGTTGTGAATTGCACCCAACAGAAGTTACGGTGGCCGACAGGAAGTGATGTCGTCGTCTGAGACAACAGAGAGTAGCCAGTTCAGCAATGAGGTTTCTTTACAAAGATAAATTAAGAAATTAGGTTTACTTGATCATTCAGTAAACTGATTTATTGTGATTATTATTGTTACCTGTTCATCATTGTGTCAGTGTTTTATTCGCTGACTTTAGCTATAGCTTCTTTACACGAAGAACAACATAGTGACGAATCGCGTTTGTCCGCTCAGGGCCACTGTAGAAACATGTCGATGTAAGGGGACACGCGGTGTGTGTAGAGAGAAACGGCTCATTCTAAGGCAATAAAATCATAATTCAGATGTTCCAATTCTTGATTCGATTTTCAATTTCGATTCCCGATTCGACTCAGTGAGATTTAATGCACAAGTGGTTAATTAATAAAAAGAAATGAAGAGCCACAAACCTGTATATTAAACTCTTTTTATTTTAGGTACACTTGGCTACATTACAACAAACCCAACTCTATATTTCAAATGCATACAATGAATAGACAATATTTTGATGCAAGATGAAAAATTGATGCTGAAAAAAGGACGAGTGAGAACAGCCTTGATCAAACACGATCAGGTTATTTTATGATTAAGATAAAACACACATATAATCTCACTGCATTAGTGTAACATGGAGGAAAACTAATACTGGGTTCTGGGTGATATAGATAAATAAATCTGGGAAAAAATCGATTCGTGGCCTTTGAGAATCGATTTTAAATCGACCACATTTTAAAAAACGATTCATCGAAAAATCGAGACCAAGTCTTTATACACCACTGAGAACATGGTGTATGTATATGATATTGCATTTCTGTCAACAGATCCGCCTAAATGTTACACCTTTAACTAAGAGGAAGCCCATGCTCTTGGTCTTTGTTCCCCTCAGCCACTGATGAACAGAATCTGAACTCCCCGTAACACTGAAGCCTCGCTAATTTCCTGCGACGGGTCACTTTGCTCACTCAAACGGAGTGGTTTTGTTTGGCTCTCCTGCGAGCGAGAGAGTAGTGTTGGGGTGGGGGGGTGATCTGATGAAAGCGATCTGGGGTCCTGTGCCAGCTTGGAGCCCTGCGACTGATTAAAAATGCTAATGTGCCCCGTTGTGCTTTGATGTCGGGGCAAACAATGCTTTGGAAAGTTATGGCTAGACGTTGTAATCCTTTATTCGGGAGGGCACGGGGATGCCCAGCTGAGTGTGTGACAGTCCAAATCAATCATGGTCCGGTGTGTGTGTGTGTGTGTGTGTGTGTGTGTGTGTGTGTGTCGATCCCCCACTGGGACACACACTTTAATTAGCCGACGATCAGCCTTATGCACTGTAAGAAGACAGGACAAGTGCTTTATTACTTCATATGTGAACACCAGCAGTAGTACCAAAAACTATTTGGAAACTTAAATGGATAGTTCACCCAAAAATTTGTATTTGGAAAGATTTTACATTTCACTAGTGTGATCAGGACACTATAGTTCACTTATGTAAGTGAGGAGAGCAAAATAAAGTAAACTGTGACATATTATACCCAAAAACTCTTCATACAGTGACTACCAGTAACATTTATACAAATTTGGGACCAAAAATGATTCGGACACTTTGAGCTGACCATGTTTTGCTGAAGTGTTTTAATTGCTAATGCTCTTTTTACACACAGACTGAACACAATGAAGCATTGCTTGGTAACTGGTTGAGCTAAACTGGTATTATCTAATTGTGTAGTTAAATTTAACAGCTGACAGATATTCAACATAATTCATCTGTGAGACAGTCTAACAGAAGGACGGACAAAACCAGTGAAATATCAACTGAGTTCGTAACTCTGAGTTCTTCTCATATTTTATTACCATTTTCTAAACTATAGCGAATGTTGAAGGTGTTTGAATACATTTTGGTTTGACTGTTATGACACTTTCATCTTTCAGACGAATATAATCAGAATTATAAAAAAATATATAAGCTTTATAATGCCAGTGAATGGAGGATGAGATTTTGAAGCCCATAAAAGTGCATCTATCCATCATAAAAGTGCATCTATCCATGATAAAAGTGCATCTATCCATCATAAAAGTGCATCTATCCATCATAAAAGTGCATCTATCCATCATAAAAGTGCATCTATCCATCATAAAAGTGCATCTATCCATCATAAAAGTGCATCTATCCATGATAAAAGTGCATCTATCCATCATAAAAGTGCATCTATCCATGATAAAAGTGCATCTATCCATCATAAAAGTGCATCTATCCATCATAAAAGTGCATCTATCCATGATAAAAGTGCATCTATCCATCATAAAAGTAAATCCATCCATCATAAAAGCGCATCTATCCATCATAAAAGTAAATCCATCCATCATAAAAGTGCATCTATCCATGATAAAAGCGCATCTATCCATCATAAAAGTAAATCCATACGACTCCAGTGGGTTAATAAAGGCCTTTTGAAGTGAAGCGATGCGTTCGTGTAAGAAAAATATCCATATTTAAGACTTTATCTACTAAAATAACTAGCTTCCGGCAGACGGCCGTACGCATTGAT
Organism: Rutilus rutilus; assembly: GCF_951802725.1. Classification (NCBI taxonomy): domain Eukaryota; kingdom Metazoa; phylum Chordata; class Actinopteri; order Cypriniformes; family Leuciscidae; genus Rutilus; species Rutilus rutilus. The sequence goes on from NC_140209.1 coordinate 70,397,780, forward strand.
TTACGGGTGAAAGAGTAACACTTGACCCGACGCACGACATAATGACGAACACGGAAGCGCAAGACAAAACACCAGTCACGAATTAAACCTCTAAAATGAGAATTTTTAAAGAGAAATGTGGGAGGAGCTTGAGTTTGTTTGTTTGAACCGCGACAGGCGTCAAAGCTTACGTTACTCCCACATCCACGTCACACATCGTCAAGGGTTACCGGAAGCTAGCTATTTTAGTCCATAAAGTTTTAAATATGGATATTAAAAATTATATTAATGGATAAATGGATATTAAATATGGGGTGATTTGAATTTTTGGGTAAACTATCCCTTTAAGCCACGTTTAAAAACGTCATTGTCAAATGCCATCACATAACACAACTACATGTGTGTGTGTGTGTGTGAGTGTGTGTGTGTGTGTGTGTGTGTGTGTGTGTGTGTGTGTGTGTGTGTGTGTGTGTGTGTGTGATGTTTTGTTTGAAAAGCATTCTTGTGCTGTCTTTAAACTGTTGCTTGCTTTGATGCTTTGTTAGGGAAAATTACATTCAGAAACGAAGTCTGTTGAAAGACGTTTTTAAAGTCCCTCCAGTTTCCTGAATCCTGGCTGGTGATGCTTGATCCAAAACAGGACCAACAATGATGCACTAAATATATTTATTTAGTCTGGAACTATCTAAAGCCTTGTCTGTGAAACCGGGCTTGATGTTTTAATTGTGTTAAACCGTAGAGTATATCGCTAAGGTCAAGGTGGAGGTCATGGGTTAGATTAAAAATTCCTCGAATGCAATGCAACCAAATGCATAAATTTAGCATGGTAGTTTAGTTTCTGTGGCTCACTCAAACTGTGCTATGCATAGCTCGACTCATGAATATTAATTATGTTGTGTCACATTCACCCAGTAGGCCTGATTTGTGTTGGTTGGATCTCTAGTCATAGTGGGATTACTGTTTCGCCATTGAGCTTGATGCTAAAGCAACCAGTGACAACTCACTTTACACTTATGTATTTATATATCTCCATAAATCTATAATGATATATAAATAAACAAGTGATAGTCTCTATCATTCCCCTCTTTTGAGGGAACCAAGATTAAGTCAAGTCAAGTCACCTTTATTTATATAGCGCTTTTACCAATAATATAGATTGTTTCAAAGCAGCTTTACAGAGATATCAGTGTCACAACACACACCTCCAAGGCAGATTTCACGACACACACACACACACACACACTGATGACAGACTGGAAAGAGGAATTCATCACCCTCTTTCCGTTGGACAACAAAAAGAAATGCAGTTCCTCTAAACAAAGGCAGGGCTGTGAGTCGCGGGTAAACAAACAGAGAGGCTTGAGATCGCTGGGTGTGTTTAAACTCATCATGACACCAGCTCACTTGTGTTTGTAACATGATCTTCTGACGGTTTTCCTCTGCGGTGACCCTGACACATCCCTAATTAAACAACATCACCCTCTCAGCGGTGCCAGTTGCCCCTTAAGGGCTTTGTTGGTTCGTATTGTATAAAGCGCTATATAAATAAAAGTGTCTTGGCTTGATTCCCACTCCAGTGACACACACATGCTTTGAACAGGTGTGTTCAAGGACATCTTTTGTTATGAATCCTTCAGATAGCAACATAGTGTCGGCCCAGATGCGGGCCACATCCGGTACGTGAGGATTCAATGCGATCGTCTTTGCAGCTCTCTACCAATCCAAGGATCTCTAACTCTTGGAAAAAGAAGTTTATTCCAGTGTGCTATTGGTATACTTCTTTTAAAGGGGTGGTTGATTCTGATTTCACTTTTTTAACTTTAGTTAGTGTGTAATGTTGCTGTTTGAGCACAAATCCCAGGTTAGTGACATCACCAACCCTAAAATTTACATAAACCCCGCCCCCGGAACACAATTTATAGATTATCAAGACAGAATATGCTAATCAATGACTAGAAGATAACTCCACATCAGCTACATAAATTCATCAACTAACCATTCAGAAACGTCCTGTTGCTTCTACATGTTGTCACTTCTTCTTGAGTCTCTCCATCTTTGTCTGACTCCGGTTTGAACATAAAAGGCTAAACGTTTTTTGAAATTTTCAGTGTGTGTGTGAGAGGTAAAATGACACAAGCTGTTGTAGCTCCGCCCCCCTGTGCCGGGAGCAGCAGCTCATTTGCATTTAAAGGGACAGACACAAAAACAACGCGTTTTTGCTCACCCTCAAAAAGTGACAATTTTAACATGCTATATAAAAATATCTGTGGGGTATTTTGAGCTAAAACTTCATATACACACTCTGGGGACATCAGAGACTTATTTTACCCCTTTAAAGTAAAAAATAAAGTATACTTTTAGTCTACCTTTTATGTACTTATCAGAAATATACTAATAATTACACTTACAAGTAATTTTAAATTAAATTACATGTATACTTGACATACTGTCAGAAATGTCTATATAGTTGCCCTATACTTGAGCTTGTTACGCAATACAGACTCGGAAACAGTGCAGTGCAGTATTATCAGAGCCCACTGGCAGTAACAGGTGAGTAGAAGTGCAATCAGACTTGATGAATGGAGATGGGTAATAATGGAGTGTCTTTTCCTATCAGATGTTGCAGATCGTGGATGGCTGGAGAGCACACACTTCGCTGATGGATAAGTAAAGGTGAACACACACAGGGAGGAACATGAGAAACACAGGGAATCAGACGCTGGATATACATACGCTGGAGTAGATATCTGGAGACTGTGACAGAACTCAATCTTCCTGCCCGAAAAATACAGTTTTGTCATGATTTGAGTGTTTAAAAACAAAATTGATGAGGCATTTGTTGACAGATTTCATTGGTGAGTTCAGTAATCGTAAGTTTGGTGAATAGCTTTGGAGAATTTGATGTTTCCCCATTCAGAGAGACAGAAGCTGAACTTGCATGACTGAAATAGCCGAGGTGTTTCAAAGATGGCCGCCAAGTGAAAATGACTTGCTCGAAAGGGACTTTGTTAAAGATTACGAGGGCGCATCATTCTTACATATGGAGAAAATCATTTATAATAAACACTGCAATAGAAAACAAAACAAGAATAGTCAGAATTGTTTTTGATTTCATAGTGATTTCAGCCCAGATTTACGGATAAGTTCTGTTCTGGAAAGATCTAGTGAGCTCTTTGGTGTCTGCTGTCTACAGAAACATAAGTGATTGATCTAAAATGCTCTTTCTAGGCAGCAACAACCCGCACAACACAAAAATAGCACTCTTCACTCGAAGCACACAAGAGACTTGACTCACAAATGAATCCAGCAGTTTGATGTTAGCATGTTGCTAATCTAACAACGCAATTCTCACATAAGCTCAACACAGCACACATAAATACTGGGTAAAACAGTACATTTTTAATTAGATTATTAATACTTCTCAGTGTTGAATGAAATATTTTCACAGTCAATATTTCTCACGATTTGTCCTCCAGATTTGGAGGAGATTGTCATGATGCATTCTGATATTGAGGCAATGAAACTATGATGCCTTCAAATACTTGGCTTTGAAACGGAGTTCTCTCATTTGACATGAATAGAAATTTTGTTGATATTGATGATCAATAAGAGGTCAGTACCAGCAGAGAGTTGTTTAGTTTCAGCAAGTATACAATTATATAGATCACATCTGTATATTGTACACTATTAGCTAATCAGCAACTAAAAAAATGTTCATACCTCCCAGAGAACTACTATATACGGGTTCATAATTAACAGAATAATGCATAATTTATAATAAAGGGTAATGGTGACCCACTAGTAATGACTCAAGTGTTTCTTCTAAAGGAACGACTAATTATTTGGATCAGTATCTAAAGTAAAAAAAAAACATGTTAACTACCTAATGTTGACTGAAGTCATTGTAAGCTTTTGTGGTTTTTGTAAGAAATTGAATAGTAATTCGTACTGTGAATTAACAGCGCTCAAAGTCGACACTCAGACGCTGTGTTCAAAATCACACCCTTTATACCCTCATTCACTATTCCCTACATTAGTTCACTAATATAGCCCACTTGACAGAGTGAATGCAAAGAAGTGAGTGAATTCAGACACTGATGAACACCTGATAAGCAGAATCACTGAAGGACAAGAACAGAAAAAAAAGAGACGAGACGAGGAGAAACACAATAACTACAACTGACTTCCAGCGACACCGAGTGTGAAACCAGTTTACAAACCAGTTTAACATTATTTTTTTCATACATGTACAGAAGGTCTTGATGAGAATTAACAGATATTTAGTTGTTGATGTTTTTTATTGAATATAATAAAGTTTGTAGTCACCATTATGATGATCAGTGTTTGCTTTGGTTGGTCTCTTGACCGTTGACTTTATAACATCATGGTGCGTTCAAGTCATCTCGTATAGATCGTATTTACGAGTTGAACGCACTTGAACGCCACCACAATGTCGTAAATACCAGTGGGGAGCTCGGGATTTTCTCTAAGCTCCGATCTTTACGAGTTGGGGGCGTGTCAGTGATTAACATGGCGGAATACACAATACGTAAAGGTATTTAGCTGTGATATTGTCAGGCTTTTCTATTAACAGCTCAGTTAGCTAATCGCCAACACAGAATATGATAGTATTATAATACAACAATGCAACATGTAACGATGTGTTGGCAGTGGCTTCATAAATGAATTAAAAACATAAAAATACAAAGTACACCTGATGCACATTTCTTTGTTCTTCATTTTCTAGAACTAGAGTTTAAGAACCTTACTGTATTTTTGTGTAATTAATTAAGAGAAAGTACTCCGCCATCTTGCTCCGACGAAAGTGACTTGAACGCACATGCCGTTATAAGCACGACTTCCCACCTCGTACGTACGAACTTCCCAGGAGGACTTGAACGCACCATCAGTGTCTCTCTGACTGCTGTAACAGTGAGTTTATAAAACACATTTGTTATGGCAAGAAAAAGTCAAGAGGAAGTTGATCTGGTGTTTTTGATCTGATAATCATTCTGGAAATGCCTAATTCTCTGATCTTATCATGTGTATAAGATTTGAACTTATGGTTATTTAAAACTTATCATATATCCATGAAGCTACAACATGAAGTCCAGCAATGTTTCTGTAATCAGTTATTCAGAAGGATGTTGAAATCATATAGTGCATATTAACATTTTGAGCTCCTGCTTGACTCAGACACACACAGACATCAACAATCAGCATATGAATCTCAACAATGGTGACAATCAAAAGTTTCATGTCGCAATGCATGCTGGGTTCCAGATAAAGCTCCCAGAATGCACTGCTGCATGAATAAATAAAAATAAAAATTATTGCCACCATTGTTGAGAGACATGCTGATTTTTTATATCTCTGTGTTTCTACAATACAGAGTAGCTCTGTTTCTTTAGTTGTGCATGATGTGTTAAATAAATGTAATTCATTGCTGTAGTTTCACAGTGGTGTTAATGTAACACTTTTGACACAGGATTAAACTCTGAATGTGATTAGAGAATGAACAGACTATATGATGATTTTGTCATCATAATCAATATACCAAACTGCATTCACAAATCGTGTGTGTGTGAGCACAAGTGTGGCTTACAAAACACAGTTCAAGCAGCAAGAGAAAAACTAATGTTAAAAAGTCAAGAGTCCAGAACCCAACTAAAGCAAACACTGATCTCTATAATGGTAACTTCAAACACAACATTTTCAATTAAACATCCCAATAAGAACGTCTGTAGATGTATGACATAAATATAGTCATACTGGTTAATAATAAGTATAAAAATGTGTAATGGCTGGAAGTCAGTTGTAGTTCTCGTGTTTCTCTATTTTCTGTTCTTGTGTTCCTCTTTCCTTCAGTGATTCTGCTTGTTAACAGCAGGTGTTCATCACTAATGCTCAACAATCACTTACACATTCACTTAATTATCTCACTGCAACACTGTGTCAATGTTACTTTTACTCTTTGTAGTGTGGATGTTCCTGTGGGGTTGAAAGGGTTAACAGTGTAAGATAAAAAGACACACCCACGAAATGTATTTTAACAGTAATAAACTGTAAGTTATAAAACAGGTATATAACAGGTATATATACAATTTTACAGTTTACTGTAAAATTTGACTGTGTACAGGCGGTGACTGTGTAGTTGTTTGTCCAGTGAAAATCTCTTTATTTACAGTATTTTTTAGTGGTTTTAATAAAAAAAAGTTCACATTAATACTTTGCTCACATTATTAGTGCATTATAAATGCTAGTTAATACATTTAAATGACAGTTGGTCAATTTAAGGCAGTCGGTTTCTGCAAGCGAAATGAGTTAACTCGAGTTTTAACTTAGTGAGTTTTACAGTAACTTACTGTAGATTACAGCGAAGAACTGTACAATTAACAGTAATTTACTGTAAAGTATTTTACTGTAAAAAAAAAAAAAAGCCTGGTAAGGTCTAACAGTGTAGTTATCAAGCTTTTCACTTTAGAAAACTGATCCAAATTATTAGTAGTTCTTTTAGAAGGATGTAGAAACACTTGAGTCATTACTAGTGGGTTACCATTACCTTTTATTATAAATAATGCATTATTCATGTTAATTATGAACCTGTATAGTCCTCAGTGAGGTATGAAAAAAAATAGTAGTTACTGATTAGCTAATAGTGACCTGCCACATTCAACTGAGCGCTATTACTTACTAATTCATAAATCCGAGTTTCTTGTTAGTTAATAGTAGAATGTTAGGTAACACTTTATTTCGATAGTGCACTTTAGACATTCTACTAACTATAAGTAACTTTGCAGCTACATGTCAACTAACTCTCATTAGAGGATTAGTAGACTGTCTGCTTAATATCTGCTAACACTTTATTTTGTTGGTTCCCCAACAATATACTGACTATAAATGACTTGGCAACTACATGCCAACTTATTCTACTAACCCAAACCCTAACCTAACAGTCTACTAATACTCTAATGAGTTGACATGTAGTTGAAAAGTTACTTATAGTTAGTAGAATGTCTAAAGTGGACTATCGAAATCAAGTGTCACCGAATGTTAATAGTGTGTTACTAATCTGATCCTGTGCAGTTATTCATTAATGAAGGAACAGTTTTCTAAAGTGTTACCCCAATATACATCAGTCATGTGTGTTGTTGTTCTGGTCTCTCGAGAGTCTTGAGCAGTGTAATCTCAGTCCATCTGCCTCTCTCACCTCTGTACGCTGACTCGGGGAGTCCGCTTACACAACGCATTGTTCTCTTATCCTGTACCGAGGGCAACTGGCACAAGCACACACCTGCGGCCAACAATACACTCCTTATTCTCCTCGAGGATCTGCTGCTGCTCGGATAACTCATACTTCTGCTGTTTAAGGAGAAAGATCCACACAGCGCTCAAAGCTGGAGAGTGAAAAGGAGAAATTAGGAATTAAAATGGTTTTAGGGATTGTCTCTTTTCCTGTGAGATGAATGGTATATCAATCAAATGCATCAAAATAAAAAAAAAATTCTTCCAATAGTTCACTATGACTTGGTGCACTAATATCCCTGCCGGAAAAGATTATTTATAGGCGGTGTCTAGTATGTCAAATGTAGGTGTGCTCATTATTTGGACCTATCTGGCCTATTACAATCCAGACTTTATTTCTTTCACACTAACAATCTTATTGAGAATTAACAGAGGTTTAGAAGTTGATGTTTTCTTGAAAATAATAACGTTTGATGTCACCATTATGGTGATCAGTGTTCACTTTAGTTGAACTTCAGTTTTTAATATTAGTTTTTCTCTGGCTGCTTTCACTGTGTGTCTCTGATGCATATTTGTTATGGTGGGAATCCAAGAGAAACTTTTTAGTGATGATAGTCATCATGTAGCGGTCTGGTTTATTGATACCACCTGAAGTCTAATATCTGATTAAATAATTAAATATTGCTTGTAAATAATGCATAAAGTCATTATACAGAAAATGTTTTAACAGGATCATATAGACTCACACAGACATCAGCGTATGAATCGCAACAATGGTGACAATGAAAAAACATTAGATCAACTCTGAACTCGTCAGAAAACAAGCTACTAAAGTCACAAAGACTCTTTGTTGATTGTCACCATTGTTGAGATTCATATGTTGATTCTTGATGGCTCTATACTCCTAAAAAAAATCAGATCAAAACATTTTCTGTATAATATATATGTATTTTTTTTTATTTCAGATTGTCATAATACTGATGCCATACGGATAATGTGAAAAAAATGTGACATTAATCATACTATAATTAATATATAACATTAAATTCTCTATATATATATCATGCAAACTCAGCTAATGTACTCAGAGGTTTGACTCGGAGTCATATCAGTGCATCAGATCATCATATGATGACTATAACATCAATAAGTGACACACATCATCTTGTGAGATTTTCTCCTGAATTTATTACCATAACAAATGTGTATCAAAAACACAATTAAACCAGTCAGAGAAAAACTAATGTTAAAAACTAAAGCAGACACTGATCTCAATCATGGTGACATCAAATTTCTCTTAAAGTTTTTTGCACTTTATTTAAATTAGCGTATTTTACTTAAATTTTATGGTTTTTGTTTGGCAGCCGTAGATGCCAGTCATTTGACCATTTTTTTTTTTACAATGAAGGTGTATGATCGTGATGATAATTCAGGAAATACCTGTAAAATAACACTGTTTTTCAGTTTATTTAATTTAGGATGTTTTACTTTAATGTTACAGGTTTTTTTGTGGGGCTGCCAGTCATTCGACCGTTTTATCATTTAACTGTTTTGTTACTGTTTAATTAAAGATTATATTTGTAATCTTACATACATTTTTATATAATTTAAGAACACCGAAAAAATACTGTATGAAAAATACAGTAAATTTTCTATATAAAAAATGTGAATTACTGCAATTTCTCATTAATATCACAATACATAAAAATAACAGCTGAATTTTTCATTTACAGGATATTATTTGAAATTTTACAGTCTTGAGTACAATTTACAATTAAAGAAACTGAACATCAAAAAAATCTGTTACTTTCTGTAAAATTAGGATTTAAATTGATTTTTTTTACAGTGTAGACAACCAGGTGGACCAATGGCTGATATTGTGCAATATATTGGTTACACCATGATGGTGACCTCAAACTGAACATTTTCAGTAAGACATCAACATCTAAACCTCTGTTAATTCTCAATAAGAGCTTCTGTAGACGTCTGACAGAAATAAAGTCTTGTTCTTCTTCGTTTATGTACAAAACACATAATTAAAGATCAAAACTGGATTTTTACCTTTTCTAAAGACAATGCGAGTGATGTTTGCACAAGTTACCACTAGGTTGCGACCTAGCTTACAGATTTTTGTTATAAGAAAGTTCTACAAATATTGAGTGTTGGTTCTGGGAACTTAAAAAAAGAAAGTTTTCTGAAAGCACCTGCAACTGCTGAAAAAAATGCAACTTAACCAAAGTCAAGCGTCAAGAGTCCAACTAAAGTAAACACTGATCATCGTAATGGTGACCTCAAACTAAACATTTTCAACCAAACATCAACATCTAAACCTCTGTTAATTCTCAATAAGAGCTTCTGTAGACGTCTGACAGAAATAAAGTCAGTCTGGTTAGTAATAAGTGAAGCTGGTAATGCTGTTTGTGGAGTTGTTTCATCAGATCTTCACAGATTTAATGTCTTTCATCTTCAGTTCATCGGAGGCTGTGTCTGAATAAAGTTGTAGTTTGTGTTCTTATTTCTCTTTCTTTCAGTGCTTGTTCACAGCCGGTGTTTGAATGATTGAAAGAATGTTTCAGGAACATCATACTAACCTTTAAATAACATTATATAAACATTCAGACATTTTTACGTTCTTGGAATGTTACAAATCAACGAATTGTTGATCAAAATTAAGTTGAAAGAACGTTTGAGGAACATCACACCTTCTAAAACACTTTCCTCTAACGGTCAAGAAAACTGGACATTGTTTACGTTCCCAGAACCAACACTGAATATTTGGAGAACGTTCTTATAACAAAACTCTGTTCGCTGGGTTTACATCAATCCCGAGAATTAATTCAATCCAAATTATAGGTTAATCGCTGTACAAAAAGATTAGATTTTCAAACTCAAACTATTAAAGTGAATCTGTAGTGAACAAATCCTGTTTCCAGTTCTCGCTGTTGTGTTGACGGCTCCTTCAAACACATGAACACAGTTTGTGTGTTTGCAGTTCGTGTAAAGACACGGTTGAAGAGACTCCTCCGTCATTCACACAACAGCATGATGTGGAGACTGCCGAGCATCGACTGGAAAATGCAGTCTGCGAGTGTTTTTAGGCAGCCTGACCGCTGGATTATGGCATTGCATGATTATATTGGAGCTTGCTAAAATGAGTCTGAGCCGTTCCCCCTTTCCGTCAGACAAAAACACAACTCCCCATGGGAATGACATCATTGCCAAATAACATGTTTGCTGGAATCTCCCTTGATGTCTCCGGCTCGCAGTGGGATAAAAGCGACTGAATGAAAGAGAGGGGAAAAATGCACAGATGCATCTTCAGAGCGGCCAGAGCTTCAAATAAACCTCACGCGTCCCAGCAGCCACCCAGAGACACGGTCACATGACCCTGACGTCAGCCGGGACGGGCTCCGTACGGCCTTGGGAACCATTTCCCATGTCGGTGACAAATGTTTTAGTGTTTTAGGCGGAATATTCCTTTGAAATTATATTTTGCTCACAGTTAATGTTGTGATTGTTTCCAGTGAATGATGTCTCAAACTTGTTTGGCTTGTTAATATCATGTTAAATAAGAAACTGCATGAGAAGTGTATGATGTGAATGTATATCTCATCCTCCTAAAGAAAAAAAAAAGTGAAATTTGAAATTATTTTATAATTATATATTGCTCATGGTATATTGCCCAAAGATACTGTCACATGATCGTGACGTCAGCCGTGATTGGCTCAATATGGCCTTATTTACAAAATGATGGGAACCATTGAAATGTTTTTGAAATTATATATTGCTCATAGTTAAGGATGTGATTATTTCCATTGAATGATGTCTCAAACTGTTTGGCTCGTTGTAACAATTTTTGGTAACACTTTATTTGACAGTGTCCTTGTTACATATGTTACATGTAGGCCTACTTACCGTAGTAATAACAGTAAATTTTGCATAATTGCGTGCAACTAACCCTCAACCAAACCTTAACCCTATAGTAAGTACATGTAGTTAATTATTATTACTCAGTACTTAAATATATAATTACACTATAACAATGACACCTTAAAATAAAGTGTAATCCAATTATTTTTTGCATGTTAAATAAAAAAAACGCAGGAGAAGAACATGATGTGAATGTATCTCAGGTAAACACAAGAGAGTGAGAGAGAGAGAGAGAGAGAGAGAGCATCTTGGCAGCTTTCTTTCTCATTCAGACTTTATTCACTATTAGTTCTACAGTTTTTTCTATATAGTATTCCCTGAATTGTGTTCTTGTTTTACTGAATGACATGGTATATCTGACTCATTAGGCATTTAATAATACATAGATGTTAAAAACACAGAAAAAGCTCTCTCTACTGTATGACATATCAGTGACAGACAAAGGGAATATGTGAAGTGTTTTGGATTTCAGGAGAGATGGGACCTTCATTTTTTCTCTTTATTATAGATGGCACAACACACACACACACACATATATATATATATATATATATATATATATATATATATATATATATGAAGAGTTCAGATGCAAAAGCCTCTAAGTGCCATCTGAAATTTTCTTCTAGAATGATCATTTTTATCAAGCTCGTATATTTAAGGTCAGTAATTTCACTTAAATGACAATTAATAGGTAATCTTCATTGCCATTTAAGTGGGACAAAAGGAACTAAATAAGAAACAGCTGATAATAATTAACCACATAACCAAACAGGGACATAATCAGAAACCAAGGAAGCCGAAACTAAACAGAGCAGGGAAACAGGAACTAAGGAAAACACAACAGAATATAAAAATAAGAGTCCAAGACCGCGACAGACTTTCAGTAATTTGCAGGCAGATCAATAATATTGTTGAATATTAAATTAAATATCCCCAACTAAGCAAGCCAAAGGCGACAGAGGCGACAAAATCTCCTACTGTAGTTTTACTGAATGGTAACCTTCGTGACAAAGCTCTTTCCTCTCTTTTATATACAGCGTTATGCACTGACATTAACTTTTTCTTTTCTTTTTCTTTTCAAAATAATCTTTTGCCAGCAAAAACAATAAACCCGCGCATCACATGTCTCCAGCCAATAGCCTCATGTAACTGAAGAGAATCTATTTTATAAACACTTCCGCGAGAGATAGCGCTGAACAGTAGCCGCTAAACGCTCTTACACACTCAAACGCATTGCCTTTTCATCAGTGCAAAGCTTTGAAGACCTTTAATGAGCAGATAGCTGGAGTTAAACATTTCAAATTTGAGGAAGTGCCACCATAAGAAAAAAAAAAAAAGAAAAAAGGTTGCACTCTTTCTGTTTTTCCCTGTCATTTCTCTCTCTCTCTCTCTCTCTCTCTCTCTCTCTCTCTCTCTCTCTCTCTCTCTCTCTCTTGATGCTGGGATATTTCTGCAGGGCAATGCTTCAGCTAGGGCTTTCAGTTTGCTTTTACTTACTCTAGCGGGAAGTGTTTCACAGACGATGGCATCTTCACATCAATCTCAGAGCGAGCCGACTTCATCGACTGCAGATATGAAGAGCGAAGAGGAAGTGTTGCGCTCGTGTTTTTCTCGCGAGCTGCGGGAGAACAGTGGTGCTTTGAACTCGCCCCCCCATTAAAAGCCCGATGGAGATTTGAAGAGATCTGTTGAAAGGAACCGGCGTATTTTAGATGTTAATTTGTTTTTGTTGTGTTTCTCCCTTACTCTTTTTCTCTCTCTCTCTCTCTCTCTCTCTGTCTGGGCCTTCTAAATCTTTTATATTCACATCCAATTTAACACAGCTGGATAAAAAGCTTTGTTTTCCCCCCAAACTCAAGCGTCTTTGCTTCATTTACATCTCTATTGAACTTTTTCACACTTTGTGCAAAGTCAAAAGATCAATATTCACACAACTTATTCCGGGATTATGGCGAGCATTGGTATATACGGCACATGACTTGTGTTCATGTTCGTTGGAAAAGAGCCAAGATAATTATCCGAACGCATTATTAGACGGAGCAATCAGGGAAGCGTTTGGATTGTTCTCTGCTGTTTTCTCTGGCACTCGCTCTGAGCGTGGAAATGATTGTGTGCTGTGAGATCTGAGAAGCTCATATAGATGCTAAACGGCCTGTTACAAAATATTTTGTTTACGCTGGATGTCTGACACAGATGAGGCCATTAACTGAGAGTGCTGAGGCTTTGAGACATTTGTTCTTTATAGGATCGTTTACGTACAGAACACGTAATTAAAGATCAAAACTGGATTTTTACCTTTTCTAAAGACAATGCGAGTGATGTTTGCACAAGTTACCGCTAGGTTGCTACCTAGCTAACAGATTTTTGTTATAAGAAAGTTCTACAAATATTGAGTGTTGGTTCTGGGAAATTAAAAAAAGAAAGTTTTCTGAAAGCACCTGCAATTGCTGAAAAAAGCAACTTAACCAAAGTCAAGTGTCAAGAGTCCAACTAGTAAACACTGATCATCATAATGGTGACTGCAAACTAAACATTTTCAATAAGACATCAACATCTAAACCTCTGTTAATTCTCAATAAGAGCTTCTGTAGACGTCTGACAGAAATAAAGTCAGTCTGGTTAATAAGTGAAGCTGGTAATGCTGTTTGTGGAGTTGTTTCATCAGATCAGTTCATCGAAGGCTGTGTCTGAATAAAGTTGTAGTTTGTGTTCTTATTTCTCTTTCTTTCAGTGCTTGTTCACAGCAGGTGTTTGAATGATTGAAAGAACGTTTCAGGAACATCACACTAACCTTTAAATAACATTATATTAACATTTAGACATTTTTATGTTCTTGGGATTGTTAGAAATCAACGTTCCTAGAATATTTCACTGTTAATGAAAATTAAGTTGAAAGAGCGTTTGAGGAACATCACACCTCCTAAAACACGTTCTTCTAACATCAAGAAAACGGGACTTTGTTTACATTCCCAGAACCAACACTGAATATTTGGAGAATGTTCTTATAACAAAAATCTGTTGGCAAGGCCTTGCAATTTAGTTTCTTGTTTGTTTAATTTTTTTCTCAAGATTTTCCTATAAGGTTTTTCAATATAAAATAAAGCCTGTGGTAAACATAACTTGACGATACTTTTACGGTGTGTTCTACAACGTAAATAAATTTTAAAAAGCGAATTTTAAGCAGTTATTTTTATTTTTGAAAATGTACGTTTTCAATAAGTAACTAGATAAGGCAGTTTGGACTGTGTGCAGTTTATGGGAGAGGGGTTGTGAACGCCAGCGAAGCGACACAACCGATCATGTAAGTCAAACATGATAATGACAACATGGCAAATTTAGTGCGTCCGGATTACATTCATACTAACATAAATTTTTAATGGTCGCAAAGTAATTGCTTATTCAAAATAAGTACCTTGTCAAGACAGTATATGATTTAGGACGTGGAAACAGACTCCTTACCAGGGGCCCATGATGGTAGTTGAACAAACTCCGGGTTATAGGATTAGTTTTGAGTTGACAAAACCAAACCAATCCAACCAGACTTTGTTGGTAGCATGATCATCAACTTTCTCTGTCAACTCAGGCTTTATCCTGAGTTTAGGAGTGACATCAGTAGCAAACAGCCAATCACAGGTTCATTAGTGATTAGTGAAACTGAGACTCATTTCTCGCGAGAGAATTGAAACAAATTTACACAGCAAGAACAAAATAGCTGTCTTTGAAAGAGGACAACTAAGGAAAAAGTCTTGCTATATCAGTGCAAGTAAAAGTTGTGAAGTTAGTTATACAGTTGATAAAGGTATAGAGAGAATTGAACTTTTAAGCTCACGTGTAGTCATTATATAGCTTTATCTATTGATTCTAAAGCGTATTTATATTACCTTTATATATTTATTGCTTTCAACTGTGCGTAAAAATAATAGATAAACTAAAATTGTATGTGTGATCGATTAATAATTGCATAAATAATATCTAAATCAAACACAATTATTATTCTGAATAAGTGTTTTGTCTTTTAAAAATCATTTGCTATGTAGTGACTTTTAATTTGGAGTAGAAACAGGTGGAGTGACTTTATCCTTTGCTCACAGCTGATTGGTCCAAGTTAAGTTTGAGCTCTCTTACCTGGAACATCACCTGACCCACACCAGGTTAGCCGTGTACTTGTTACTATTGCAATGAACACTGCTAAAAGCCAAACCACTTTCATGGTGCCTAAAACCCAGGGTTGGCACAAACTAAACTGAAACACACCTGGCTAACCACCTTAACTGGCTTCATGGTTCTACCTATACATGGTGGTTCAACTTGTAAGTCTTGTTTATCTCCTGTGTTGATTGTCTCCTTCATCTCTCCAATGATCTCCTTCGTCTCGTGGCTGATTAACAGCTCACCATTCTCAAACTACAATGAAAAGAAATGCAAGTTATCCACTAAACTTCGATCAGAAACTGTTTACAGCAACACTAAGGAACATTTTTTACCTTAAAATAATGTTTCCAAAATCGTATCAGTGGTTCATCAAGTCGTAACAGGGTGAAAGGCACTCCTGGATTCACTTTGCAGCCCTATATCTGCTATAACCACACCATGCAAGTTTGCCAAACCGGGTCGCGTTTCTGTAGTTCGAATGAGACATAAGAAAACTACAAATTTGACTTGCTTTACGTCAAGCGTTACAATAGTCATTATTTGGTTTTCCTTCGTTTCTGATGTCGCAATACATCATACTTTCATGAAATCATGCAACATACTCTACCTTGTCAGTGGACATCGTTCATTCTAAAGCTGGTTCTGGATAAACAGTGAGTGTGTGTGCGACAGTGGGGGCGGCGAAATTATTTATGACAGCGGTAATGGACAATTCTGCTTCCAACCTGTAGGGCGACCGAAGAGGAAAAGTTCCTTAATGTTGCTTTAATGTGCCTGAATTGACCGTTCGCAAAGACCCGCCCCCTTTAGTTACTGTTGCTATGTCCGACAAGCCACGCCTCTCTCACGCAGTGAACAACACATCGCGGAGCAGAGAGGACACTGACAACGCGCCGACACACAGGACAGACAAGGTTACTTTTGATATGAAACAAAGTCTCAACTTTCAAATTTTGTTATTTTTTAAAGAAATTTAAACAATAAATAGTTTTGTGGCTCTTTATTAATGTGTCGTGACAGATCGCTCTTCCTTCTAGTTAATGTATAGCATCAAATAAACATGAAAGAACATAAGAAGGGACGTTGTTTTAACCTTGGAAAGACGTCAGTACATGTTTTTCAAGTTCAAATCCTCAGACGCTAATCTACTAACAAAAATGGCGGATTCGGCGGATGGCGGATTATGATTGGTCAGATCGCCTGTCAATCAAACTCCATGCAAAGGAGTGCCCATCAATTGTGCCCATCTGTTCAATAAATAGCTGTTTGGATTTCTTATATCTGTCTTTTGAGTTCTGGTTTCATTAATTTATCATTGTAAAGCTGCTTTGAAACAATCTATATTGTAAAAAGCGCTATAGACACACCCAGACAATGAAGACCATGAAAACACTGTTCTCGATGGCTCTTACTTCTCCAGATGTTTATAATCTTCTGCTTCTGCCACTCCAGTGACTTTGGCCTTCATTAGAGACACTGGGCTGACAACAAATCAACAATCTGGGTTTGTGAAAATGTGCCTATCATAATTCCATAGGGGACATATCCAACGGAGCATAAATCATTAATACTCGGATGCTTTGAAGTGACTATTGTACATGATGAAAGTGAAACGTCTTGAAACGCTGGAGCGTAATAGTTGGATTATGTTGCTCCTTCATGTTGAAGCGGCACTGAATTGAAACTCCTTAAGATATTATGTCTTCGTCAAGAAGAACTTTTTGAAGTCTGTTTAAAATCATAATCCGTCTTTAATCAAACTCTCACACGGTTCCTGCCGCACATGGAAAGCGTCACACCTTTGAAGTCGTTTTCTAGCAGTTTAAAGGGTTTATTCTGGCCCGCTGTCACTGTCCGCTGAGCTGTGATCTTCTTTCTCCTTTCATTGCAGTCAGAACAACTTGTCTGTTCATGTAGCGCTTGTGCAGAGAGAGAAAGAGAGAGAGAGAGAGAGAAAACAAGGCCATCAAAGACGCTTTAAAGAAATGCAAAAATAAAACAGAAATGAGAAACAGCCATCATAGGAGCACACAGAATATTAAAGGTGTATTAAAGTCATAAAAACGTGTAGTTCCCACATACCAACAACAGAGGGAGTGAAACAAAAGCTTCGGCCTGGAATTGGTTCAGGTGTGTTTAATTGGGATTTGAGTTCAACTCAACCCTCCGGGATAGGATTGGACACCTTTGTGTCTCCAATTCACCAATCTGCCAATGTCTTCGGCTTGACCTCGAGGAAAACACGCCAACACATGCAAACTCACACCAAAAGTCCTTCATGGATGAGCCGGGACTTGGACCTGGGACCTTCTTGCTGTGAGGAGGCAGTGAAATGTTTTGAAAATCACTGAAGCAAGTTTTACTAATTCGTTCCGTCGTTTTTTAGTAAATCGAGTGCTCAATATAATAAATTGTTCCCTCGTTTTACTTAGGCGCTGTTTACACGACACCATTTTAAACTAAAAACGTAAAACTTTGGCCGTTCGTTTACACGATAACAGCGTTTTGGGGCCTGAAAACTTTTGAAAACGGGTTTCAAAGTGCAACTTTAACAACTAAATTGCGAATCTCTGAAGACGATGACGTCACGCACATGCGTATTACGTGTTCGGTCTATAGTGTTTCATCGCCATCTACTGGCCTGGC
This sequence comes from Rutilus rutilus, assembly GCF_951802725.1. Taxonomy (NCBI): domain Eukaryota; kingdom Metazoa; phylum Chordata; class Actinopteri; order Cypriniformes; family Leuciscidae; genus Rutilus; species Rutilus rutilus. Next base: position 70,415,735 of record NC_140209.1, read on the forward strand.
AGCAGAATACAGCGTTTTTAGTCGTTTTCGCGGATCCGTGTTGAACGGGGATCGTTTTGACAATGGTGTCGTCTGTACGCGGAAAACTCAAAGGAAAAACTTCTCCGTTTCAAGCAGATCGTTGTCTTGTAAACGTAGCCCACCCTAAATCGTGTGCACAATATAATAAATTGTTCTCTCGTTTTTCTAAATCTAGCTCACAATATAATAATTTGTTATAAACCCACTCATGCTACAGACCTATTACAGATCAGTGGGTGGGACTTGCACTTGCAGAAACTAAAAGCAATATCCGCCATCTTGTTTGGAAGCTAAGCTAACAGGCGCTGTGAAGCCAGATGTGAAGTTACGACAGTGGCGGAAGGTACGCAATATGATATGGAAGTAGAGGATTTCGAAAGGCTGATGGAGGAACAGGTTTCCTCCTGGATGAAATCTCTGAATCGGACGAGGACACGGACGTTTGTGTTGTGAACCATCCTAGCTTCGCACCGCATATATGCATAGCGGCGTCCTGGAGACATATTTCAGAATCCGGTGTTCTGGATTAGTGGGAGTGGCTTGCGGAGCTGTGCATTGTGGGAGTTGTTGTCAGCATGATATAAAAATTGCATGTTTATATCATGCAATTCTGGCTTTATATCTCCCAATTGCGTATTATAAAGTCAGAATTCTGACTTTTTTTCTCGCAATTGCGACTTTATATCACGCAATTCTGACTTTATAATACGCAATTGGGAGATATAAAGCCAGAATTGCATGATATAAAGTCGCAATTGCGTGTTATAAAGTCAGAATTGTGAGATAAACTATTCTGAGGTAAAAAAAAAAAAAAAAAGTCCGTCTTTTTTCCCCTTAGAATTGGACTTTATATCTCACAATTGTGAGTTTATATCTCACAATTCTGAGAAAATATGTCAGAATTGCGAGATATAAACTCGCAATTGCGTGTTATAAAGTCAGAATTGCGTGATATAAAGTTGCAATTGCGAGAAAAAAATCAGAATTCTGACTTTATAACACGCAATTGCGACTTTATATCTCGCAATTCTGACTTTATAACACGTAGTTGTGACTTTTATTTCACGTAATTCTGACTTTATATCTCGCAATTCTGACTTTATAACACGCAATTGCGACTTTATTTCATGCAATTCTGACTTTGTATCTCGCAATTCTGAGAAATTTTTAAAAAAGTCTATAAAAAGATAAAAAGTCGCAATTATCATTTACATTTTTTTATTTTGTGGCGGAAACAAGCTACATATATGATCCACTTTTCAATAAAGATTAATGTTCCCACGGGTGAAATGCTCCTTTAAAGGTTTGAACCTAAAAGTGAAGTAACAAATTATGTTTTATTAAAGTTCGGGAGAAGCAAGTACAGAATAATCACCCAGACAGCAACATAGTGTCGGCCCAGATCCTTTGCCCACTCAGCTACACAGCTTACCGCCTCCAAACCAGTGTTTAAAAGACTAATGAGCACAAACACAGGCTTCTGCGCTGAACACGGTTAACTTTGACTTGAAGCAAGGCTTTGTTGTGTCCTCAGCGCCCGTGTAAAAGTGGACTTGGCTATCGAGCTACTGTACTTTCTCCATTCCTCTGATGTTATTTTAGCCCTCGCTGTCTCAAAGCTGAACTGAGTCTCTTTCTTTCTTCAAAACGTTACTTTTAAGAGACACTAAACATCACTTTGCCATATAGATGTATTGACCGATTTAAACACCATACTCACTTAGCTAAACAGATATTAGAGCGGTAGACCTGTTTGGTGTGTAGATCAAATGAGATGCTAACGCTGTACACTTAAATTCTGTCATTATTTATCTTTTAGTATCACTTACCCTAATGTTGCTCCATTGCTGGAAGACTTTCTATCGTCTATGGAAGACAAAAGACGTTTAGCAGAATGTTCACGCCGCTCTTTTACGCTGAAAACATTCAGTGAAGAGTAAAATTTGTGCGCTAGATTCTTCTGACGTATATTTGATATATACGGATTTTGCTATAGATCTTATTCACGGTTGCGTTCCAGTCAAAATATTTCATTGCATCACGTTGCCTTCGCAACAAGACAAGAAATCCAAGAACCAGTTTCATTTGAGGTGAAGGTAAAGTTCAAATGTAGAGTTTAATAAATAGCAGAAGATAGTAGCAACACGCTTTCACAAACGATAGATTAGATTAGTGTCCATGGAAACTGATGAGTGGCGGGAAACTCAAACAAAGGAACACATGTGACAAACTAAAAATCAATGAAAACTGAAACTAACACGACACAGACAGACTCAGGCTACGTTTACACGACGACGATATGCTTTAAACTGAGAAGTTTTTCCTTTGAGTTTTCCGCGTACAGACGACATCGTCAAAACGATCCCCGTTTCACACGGATCCGCGAAAACGGCTAATAACGCTGTATTCTGCTGCCAGGCCAGTAGATGGCGATGAAACACTGTAGACTGGACACGTAATACGCATGCGCATGACGTCATCGTCTTCAGAGATTCACGTTTTTATTGTTTACACGGAAACCGTTTTCAAAAACTTGCACTTTGAAACCCGTTTTCAAAAGTTTGCGTCTTCAGGCGCCCAAAACGCCATTGTCGTGTAAACGAACGGCCAAAACGCATACAAAGTTTTATGTTTTCAGTTGAAAACGGTGTCGTGTAAACAGCGCCTAGTGTGACAATTGTGACCACGAATTAACAAATCATTCCTACGACTTACTGATATGTCAGCACGCTTTACTGATGCATTTTGTTGTTTTAAGTAAATCATACACACAATATAATAATTTGTTCCCTTGTTTTACTAAATTGTGCACAATATAACAATTCCCTCGTTTTACTAAATTCAGTGCATGATATAATAATCCGTACCCTCATTTTACTAAATTGTGCACATAATATAATAAATTGTTCCCTCGTTTTACTAAATCATGTGCACAATATAATTAATTCCATCGTTTTACTAAATTCAGTGCACAATATAATAATTTGTTCCCTTGTTTTACTAAATCATGCGCACAATAAAATAATCCGCTCCCTCGTTTTACTAAATTGTGCACAATATAATAATTTGTTCCCTCGTTTTACTAAATTCAGTGCATGATATAATAATCCGTACCCTCATTTTACTAAATTGTGCACATAATATAATAAATTGTTCCCTCGTTTTACTAAATCATGTGCACAATATAATTAATTCCATCGTTTTACTAAATTCAGTGCACAATATAATAATTTGTTCCCTTGTTTTACTAAATCATGCGCACAATAAAATAATCCGCTCCCTCGTTTTACTAAATTGTGCACAATATAATAATTTGTTCCCTCGTTTTACTAAATTCAGTGCATGATATAATAATCCGTACCCTCATTTTACTAAATTGTGCACATAATATAATAAATTGTTCCCTCGTTTTACTAAATCATGTGCACAATATAATTAATTCCATCGTTTTACTAAATTCAGTGCACAATATAATAATTTGTTCCCTTGTTTTACTAAATCATGCGCACAATAAAATAATCCGCTCCCTCGTTTTACTAAATTGTGCACAATATAATAATTTGTTCCCTCGTTTTACTAAATTCAGTGCATGATATAATAATCCGTACCCTCATTTTACTAAATTGTGCACATAATATAATAAATTGTTCCCTCGTTTTACTAAATCATGTGCACAATATAATTAATTCCATCGTTTTACTAAATTCAGTGCACAATATAATAATTTGTTCCCTTGTTTTACTAAATCATGCGCACAATAAAATAATCCGCTCCCTCGTTTTACTAAATTGTGCACAATATAATAATTTGTTCCCTTGTTTTACTAAATTCAGTGCATGATATAATAATCCGTACCCTCATTTTACTAAATTGTGCACATAATAAAATAAATTGTTCCCTCATTTTACTAAATCATGTGCACAATATAATTAATTCCATCGTTTTATTAAATTCAGTGCATGATATAATAATCCGCTCCCTCGTTTTACTAAATCACGTGCACGATATTCATTCCCTTGTTTTTCTAAGTAGTGCTCATAATATAATACATTTGTTCCCTTGTTTTATTTAAATCAAAAGGAAGGAACAAATTAGTGCAATGTGTTTACAGTTTATTAAAACGAGAACGAATTAACTCATGGCAACGATATTTATATTTTTGTCCGCGTGTGAAGGGCTCCGTCATACTGGTTTGGAAAACATGAGGGTGAGTAAAAAAAAAAAAATGTTCATCTACTTTTGACCTCTGTGCAACACAGGCCGTTTCCCCAGAAAACAGTGCAGATGTAAACTTTAGTGAGAACACATCTGTTTCTCTTCCTCCCGAATCTGGCTCCTCCTCCAACTCTGTGTTTTGTAGTCAGAAGTGAAGAACCTTCACATCAACTTTCCTGCGTCTGCTTTGATCACGTCTGCAGTGAAATTCCTCCAGTGGATGAAAGAAAAGAGGTAAATGGAGTGAGTCGGAGGAGAGTGATCATTGCGAGAGTTGTCTGAGGGACTTCAGAGGCAGTGCCGTAATGCGAAGCTCTTTTGCAGTAATTAGGATCAGCATGCATTATTTACATTGTTTGTGTCTGTGTCTACTCTCGTCACTTTAATGGCTCTTCAAACCCCTACGTGTGTGTGTGTGTGTGTGAGAGAGAGAAGGAGACAGACAGATACACAAATCTGCAAAAGCAACAATCAGTGTCAGGCTTGATTTGAGCCCACACAGGTGATTGTCTCTTGTGACATTAGTCGAAAAGCAGCTACAAAAAACACTGTCTTCTTCTATGATACTGTGGTAGTGAGACGCATCTATAGGGATCATGTACAGTCATAATCACTGAATAAAGCTTGGGGTTTGCTTCTGTTTTTTCTGCCTAGTGTTAAAGGATTAGTTCACTTCAGAATTATAATGTCCTGATAATTTACTCTCCCTCACGTCATCCAAGATATTCATGTCTTTCTTTCTTCATTCGAAAAGAAAAGAAGGTTTTTGAGGAAAACGTTCCAGGATTTTTCTCCATATAGTGACTTCAATGGGGTCCAACGGGTTGAAGGTCCAAATGTGAGTTTCAGTGCAGCTTTAAAGTCTCGACACGATCCCAGCCGAGGAATAAGAGTCTTATCTAGACAAACCAGCGGACATTTTATAAAATAAATAAACATTTATGTACTTTTTAACCACAAATGCTCGTCTTGCACTAGTTAGAGAAACATCTAGCACTGGAGAAAAATCCTGGAACGTTTTCCTCAAAAACCTTCGTTTCTCTTCGACCGAAGAAAGAAAGACATGAACATCTTGGACGACGTGGCGGAGAGTAAATTATCAGGACATTTAAATTCTGAAGTGAACTAATCCTTTAACACCAGCCTTTTCACCTGACCTATACAGAAGATGAAGCTGTCAACTTTATACTCTTGTAGTCTATCTAATCACCGATAGTAGTTTGAAACATTATTTTGCACATTGATTCAAAACATTACATACCTTTATGCAGCTTTTTAAGAAAGAAACTTGAATATCAGAGGATCAAAGTATCAGAAGGCCGAGTCCTGACTTGACGACAGGTGGAGCTGGGGATGGAGGAGGGTAATCAGCTCCTGAGAAACACGATAAAGCTGCTGATAGGCTTGATCTCTGTTACCTCCTTGCATATCCATTTTTCATATCCATTCCTTGCATCCTCTTCTTCAGCTAGTTCTTCAAAACACTGTAAATCGTTGCCACCTAGTGGACCCACCAGTTTAATCTGGTGAATAGGCCTTTGAAAGGCTCTCTATTTTGTGATAATATTTGTTGACCACTAAATGCCATAATTGACCAATCAAAATAAAGTATTCTTGATAGCTGTGCAACAATATTTGTATGTATCTTTTTACTATTTCTCATCTGCGCTCTGCTATTCACATCCTGGTCTCATTATCTGATGCATATCACACATAAGAGCATGTTGAAATCGCCAGTTCTTATTGGAAATTGTGCATATAAGGTTTAGTGTGCAAATGTAAAATTACTTTTGAAACAAAACATGCATTTTATATGAAACAGAATAAAATGAAACTTAATGTAATTTGTAAATATTTTGTTGTTTTTTACCATAATACCAACATTAGCTTACACTCAAAAAAAAAAAAAAAGCTGGGTTGTTTCAACCCATCTTTGGGTCAAATATGGACAAATCCAGCCGTTGGGTTAAAATTTTAAATTGCATTTTTAACCCAACGTTTGGGTTAGTCCATATTTGACCCAAAATTGGGTTAAAACAACCCAGCATTTTTGCAACGCAAAATTCTGGGATTGTGTGGGCACTTCCGATTCATTAAAGACAATAATATGTTAACAGTTTGCAGTATCAAGCAGCATTACAAACAGTTTTTGTACTGCAAACTGGAAGCGCATGAGATCAGAAGCCTCGACACAATCAAGTTACAATGCTCATGTCTTAATACGGTGAATAAAGGCAGCGCACTGGACTTTGGAAAAGAGTCCTGTTGGGTAGTGTTAGCTCCTGTCCTTCCGACTCCTATTAGTTACCTTTTGGTTCTGGTACTGTAAGCCACGTAAGCATTTACCAGGATTGCAAGAGATGAAGATTGTTTCAGAGCTAAAGACACTGGATAGAGGCGAGGGGGACCCGAGAGGTCAGAAACATTATAGTACGAGAGAAAGATTTAGAGGGAAGGCCAGCTAATCCTGTGCAGGTGTGCTGGAGTGTGTGTTACTGCAAGAAGAAAGAGAGTGTGTGTGTGTCATGTTTGTGTCTGAATGTGAGCGTGTGCTGAACACATCTGTTTATTATTCCTGTACGTGAAGAGCTCCTCTTGTCAGTCAGCTCTCTCGACTCCCCTGAAGACAGCAGGAGAATCAACATGCCAGTCATTCTCTTACTCTCCAGCCGTCACACTTCTGGGGGATATACCTCACTTAAACAACGATTTACAATCCTCATGCATTTTTGGGTTTAAAAGAGGACTGCGACAGAGATATAAAGAGAGAGAGCGTTTATTTTATGAGACATTTCTGATACAGCGAGTAGGCTATGTCCCAAAGTGATGTGCAAAAAACTATTTTAACATAGAATATAAACTAGAATAAAACCCATAATTCAGTGCTCTTCTGGGTCAGACTCAAAAGCCAGGGTATAAAAGTTTGTCTTAAAGGGGTGGTTGATTATGATTTCACTTTTCTAACTTTAGTTAGTGTGTAGTGTTGCTGTTTGAGCATAAACAACATCTGCAAAGTTACGACGCTCAAAGTTCAAAGCAAAGGGAGATATTTGCTTTTACAGAAATCACTTTTTAAGGACTACAACAAACGACTGGTAGAGACTACACGACATTCCTCCCGGGTTAGTGACATCACCAACCCTAGAATTTACATAAACCCCGCCCCCTGAACACGATTTATAGATTATCAAGACAGAATATGCTAATCAGTGACTAGAAGATAACTACACATCAGCTACATAAATTCATCAACTAACCATTCAGAAACGTCCTGTTGCTTCTACATGTTGTCACTTCTTCTTGAGTCTCTCCATCTTTGTCTGACTCCGGATTGAACATAAAAGGCTAAAAGTGTTTGAAATGTTCAGTGTGTGTCTGTGTGAGTGCAAGCTGTTGAAGCTCCGCCCCCTGTGCCGGGAGCAGCAGCTCATTTGCATTTAAAGGGACAGACACAAAACAGTGCGTTTTTGCTCACCCTCAAAAAGTGACAACTTTAACACGCTATATATAAATATCTGTGGGGTATTTTGAGCTAAAACTTCACACACACACACTCTGGGGACATCAGAGACTTATTTTACATCTTGTGAAAAGGGCATTATACCACCCCTTTAAGAGTTCATCTGAAAGCATGCGGGGCGAGGACAGATTGAACGCTCAGCGGGAAATTATTCCACAACCTGGGTACGGCTATCGGAAAATGGCGGGTGGTGTAAGATAAGCAGGTCTGATAAATAGGGGACGATTAAAGCTTTAAAGGGGACATATTATGTAAAATTCACTCAGTGTCGGCAGAATTCAAGTAAGAAATGTATTCTTATTAAAGCTACTAAAGTTATTCAGTCAAGAGCAGTGAGTGAATCCGAGTTTATATTATATTTATTTTTTATAGAAAATCCTACAACACACAACCCGTCTCAGAATATGGGGGGGGGGGGGGGACCATATTGGTCACTATGAATCAACGTCCATCCCACCACCATAATAGTAACACATAGTATGGTGACGTGGTACAACATGTATGGAATCACAAACAGCAAATAAATAAACAAAATCATCCAATCTGTTTATTATTAGACAAATATTGGAGTTGGGAAACATAAAAGTATACAAGCCCCCCTGTGATTGCGGGCAGAAAGGAGAGTGGCACTTTACAAGGCAAATATTTGATTTGTAACACAGAGAAATCGATTGCCAGCTATGTAAAAAACTTCAGTAGCGTTATGTCCTTTGATGATGGTTTTAATTTTTCGTGGGGTGGCATTATTCTGAAATGAGATGACAGAACATTTTACTTTTGCTAAGGTTATATCTAGGTTATAAGCTATATCTGTGGCTAGCTATCTAACGCTATCTAATCGCAAAGCATAATTGTTCCATTGTTGATTTAATCGTCATATGCCTCGTATCCATAACTCAATTTTAAAAAGCTAATTTACTAATTTACCTCGTACAAAGTCGAGTCTTATTCCAGTTCAAAGCTGGTGCGCACCGGTAACGTATTTGTATGTTCCCAGTGTAATGTTAACTTCTCTCTACCAATCAGATGCTCCGACTACAGGTGAAAAGTGAAGAATATGAAAGCGGGTGATTGGCGAATGGTGATTATTCAAACGTAGCATGAAATGGGAAGTTTTGACCAATCACTTGCCGGCAAAACCGGATATCTTCTTTGTCGCGCTTTCAAAATAAAAGTTCCAAATGTACAGTTTTTGTCCCTGTGGTATAGGCTAATTTTTGGGTGGGACACATGCAGCATTTTCCAATATTGAGGGGGACACGTTCCTACGCCAATGACACGATTTCAATCCATACTCCCCATGCAGGACACCGGTTAAAGCGGAGAGGGGATTTCAGTGTTAACTTCCAGCGAATCACTGTATATAGGTTTAAAATAGAAAGCAGAACATGTTCTCAAGACTTACTCAACTTCCCTTCAAGGTTCCACACCAGATGAACATTATAATTTGGCTCTAACTAGTTCTCTTTTCATCCTCACGCTTTCATGTGCCGGTCTAAAGGAAAACAGTCCGTTGTAAGGGCCCTGCGGGAGAGAAGAGTTTTAGACTGAAATCCCAACGCTCCTCAGGCAGAGTAATGAGATGCCGGTCCAAAAAAAAAGTCTTTCAGCTCTTGCCCCCCGTGGGCTCCTTTGAGATCCTCAGGGGTGCCGGTGCTCCGCGACCCAAGTTTTAATGAATCAATCACACTTGTTGATTGGACGCTGGAATTGATCACCTGATCTGGAGTTGTCAATCAAGAGTTGTTTCAAAGACCCCCTGGCAACTTGTTGACCCCCTGGGTTGTGTACACTTTCCATCACATCTAAAACCTCCACATACACCATCTTTCTTTTCTTCTCCCACTCACTTTCTCTTGGTCTCAGTGTGAATAATGATTCAAAGTGGTGAATCGTCAGATGCCAAAACATCTCTCATCATGGCTGTCAGATCATAATGAAGTCTTCAAAGGCAGAGATGGCTTTGAAACCGATTACCTTACACTGATTTATAAGATATATTCAAACATTATCTCCGCCTCTTCCTTAATCCCATTCTTTTCATCCTATGATTGTCTCACGATGTGACTGTGTTTGTCTTATCATACTAATTTTACTTGACCGCAGCTGAGAACATTTTGATCCGAGCATATAAAGCGGCAGAAAGAGCTTCAAATAACTTTCCCAAAGCATTCATGACATTATGGCTCTGATCCAAAACCGATTGGACTGCTAATGTGGGCATTATATGGCATTATATATATTACACATACAGTATAGTATGGAAGTCTCCAGTTCAACCAGTTTGAAATAGTGTCGGGAACAAGGGAACAAGGTTGGGAAACGTTTTGTTTTTCAAAGTCTGAGAGTCTTTTAGGTGCTTTAATGTGTCTTTACTTAAGGAGAGGCTTCTGTCTGGCCGCTGTGCTATAAAGCCCAGATGATGGTTGTCCTTCTCTAAGTTTGTCCCGTCTTCACATGTGATCTCTGTAGCCGTTGGGTTATTGGTCACTTCTCTTACCAAGACCCCTCTTCCCTAATTAGCTCTAGGAAGAGTCTATAAGAGCAATTATGGAGGCCACTGCGCTCTTGTGAACCTTCAACACAGCATCAATATTTTTGTAGCCTTCCTCAGATCTGTGCCTTGACACAGTTGACCTATCGGTAAGCCCCGCCCCCCTTAGTAACCTTAGACAAACAAACGGAGTTGCTAAGTGTCTTACAATGACAGCTGTCAATGACAACTTGTCCTAAACCTAAATTTTGGACACAGAAGGACCACCTCTTGTCGAGGAGCATTCAAGTGGGACTTAAATATGCCATGGAGGGATACATAAAAGATTTTTAAATAAATATGTGGGTAACAAGATGGGTTTGCAGATCACAATGCAAGCGGGAGAAGTTACGGTCATAACGATCGTAGATGAACAACATCCAGGATCAACACTGTTCATATACCGCAGGGTAAGATTAAATAAATTTACATTTAACCAGTTTAATATGGAGAGGCACTGAATTGTAGACATGTCTGGGGGTTGAATCATTGATGAATAAACCGGGCTCCAGTCGTATTGCAGATAACTGGTCCGTTCGCGCAAATCTTATCACACTTTTGAGAAGCGCGGGTGAACGCACGCACAGTATGGTGATCTAATACATGAATGCCTATCCTCTCAGGATTCCTGGAATCAGTGTTACAAGTTCCCCAGGCACATCGTTTTACCATTTTTGTAGCATAAACACCATCAAAACGATGAGAGCATCAGATCTTCCATCGGCGCTGAAACCTAAAGATGTCCGAGTTCCCCGTGCAACTGATACTCGACTGCCATTGGCTGATCTGCGTTCGAGGGGCGGGGCTTACGATAGATCACTTCAGTCTCTGCTCTACAGGCAGTTCTCTTGACCTCATGGCATGGTTTTTGCTCTGATATGTCTGATATATACTTTCCAGATCACATACTGTCAATTGATTTTGTCACAGGTTTACTCCAATCAAAGTGTATTACATATATATTACACACAGGGTTTGAAATTAACTTGTTCACTCATCGGCCAATTCGGCAACTACATTTTTAAGTTACCGGCCATTCAGAACTTCTACTAGCCAAAAAAAAAGAAGAAAAAGAAATGAACCAGATTAACTACATCAGCTTATATGTGTGTGTGTGTGTGTGTGTGTGTGTGTGTGTGTGTGTGTGTGTGTGTGTGAGTGTATATAACAGACTGTAAAGATTACAGTAAAGAACTGTAAATTCACAGCTGCTCTTCTTTTGCTAATTTTACAGTATAATTGTAGTTTATGATTTACAGTACTCTTGTAAATTTACAGGCTTACTGGCAACCAAAATTGCCAGTAAGTTGCTGTAAATTTTACAGCAATTTTTTACAGTATATATATATATATATATATATATATATATATATATAGATATATATACATCCTTTTCACCATAAATGTGTTTTAGATGGACGGATCAATACAGTTCAAAGAACACCAAAATAAATTAGGATGTTGGAAAATAACCAACTCTTTTCTGTTAACCAAATGCTTTTTAATCTTCACTATTGCTTCAATGCAAATGAACAAGCGCGCCGTTATTTGTTGCGTAGTGACGTGTGTGTTCAAGTAAGCCAGATATGAGCAGATTCTGCGCAATACGCTGTATTTAATATATCATGGGGACTCACGACTTTGAATATTTCCGCTAAATCTGCACAGATTTGGCTTACAAACTCTTCCAGCAAAGTGAATAAATATAATTTGTAACACGCCAAATTGGCTCGTGATTTGCCAGCGTTACCCGCCACATTTGGCGGGTTGGCGGGTGTTAGTTTCAAGCCCTGATTACACATATTCTAATTGTAAAATGTGCAAATGCAAAGTTTTACTAAAGTAGGGGAGGCGAACAGAAAAGGTTCGTTAGTGAATAGCTGCACTGTGCCGGGCCGCTCGTTTAATGTGGAGGAGCCGTGCTGAGCGTGCAGCTTTCTCCCGAGGCCGAGCCAGTCAAACTCACACCACTCCCTCTCTAAAGACCTCTGGGGGTGTGGGAGGGAGCGCTGTAACCCAGAAACCCCTTCACTCTCCATTTGTTCCATGGGAACTTGCAATGTGCAATCTAATCCCACTTCAGTGGGAGAGCAGCTATTGAAAACAGCTTTTACATACTCCACTCCACAAGTGGCTTCTGGCTGCTTCAGTGACTTTGAGTCTGGTCTACTGAACACTGACTGACTCCTGCGTGTGGTAATCAACATGGGAGAATGGGAGTAGTGTCTGAATGTACACAAGACTACAGGGGCTGTCATGTTGTTTGAGCTTCTATCTTGGTGTTCTTCTGCAGACAGACTTTTGAATATAGGCATGAAGTCTAGCCCACACTGCAGCTCATTCTTGCCTAGAATGAATCGTTCTTACTTTGCATAATGCCCACCTGTAGTCTTCATTGACTGCCCACAAACAACGTCTACTTTGACCCGTCCTCAAACACTAGTTGTAGCTGAGGCTTGGAAGAGGCCTTTGATTTGTGTTGTTGAAATGTTCAGAAGACGCTGTTTTCTATGCTACAAAAGCAAAACCGGTACGATAAAACCAACAACATCGTTACTGTTCGTTTCACTGTATATAAAAGTGCTGAGGTAGATCCGGAGCTGAAATTCATATATGGTAATGTACGTTTCATTTCCTTCACACTGTAAGCGGTATCGCAACAGACCAATCACAACAGACTGGGTCATCTGATCAATCAGAGCAGAGTAGACCAATCACAACAGACTGGGTCATTGACCAATCAGAGCAGAGTAGACCAATCACAACAGAGTAGACCAATCACAACAGACTATGTCATCCGACCAATCAGAGCAGAGTAGACCAATCACAAAAGACTGGGTCATTGACCAATCAGAGCAGAGTAGACCAATCACAACAGAGTAGACCAATCACAACAGACTATGTCATCTGACCAATCAGAGCAGAGTAGACCAATCACAACAGACTGGGCCATCTGACCAATCAGAGCAGAGTAGACCAATCACAACAGACTGGGCCATCTGACCAATCAGATCAGAGTAGACCAATCACAATGAACTGGTCCATCTGACCAATCACAACAGAGTAGACCAATCACAACAGACTGGGCCATCTGACCAATCAGAGCAGAGTAGACCAATCACAACAGACTGGACCATCTGACCAATCAGAGCAGAGTAGACCAATCACAACAAACTGAACCATCTGACCAATCAGAGCAGAGTAGACCAATCACAACAGACTGGACCATCTGACCAATCAGAGCAGAGTAGACCAATCACAACAGACTGGACCATCGGACCAATCAGAGCAGAGTAGACCAATCACAACAGACTGGGTCATCTGACCAATCAGAGCAGAGTAGACCAATCACAACAGACTGGGCCATCTGGCCAATCACAACAGAGTAGACCAATCACAACAGACTGGGCCATCTGACCAATCAGAGCAGAGTAGACCAATCACAACAGAGTAGACCAATCACAACAGACTGGGCCATCTGACCAATCAGAGCAGAGTAGACCAATCACAACAGACTGGGCCATCTGGCCAATCACAACAGAGTAGACCAATCACAACAGACTGGGCCATCTGACCAATCAGAGCAGAGTAGACCAATCACAACAGAGTAGACCAATCACAACAGACTGGGCCATCTGATCAATCAGAGCAGAGTAGACCAATCACAACAAACTGAACCATCTGACCAATCAGAGCAGAGTAGACCAATCACAACAGACTGGACCTTCGGACCAATCAGAACAGAGTAGACCAATCACAACAGACTGGACCATCGGACCAATCAGAACAGAGTAGACCAATCACAACAGACTGGACCATCTGACCAATCAGAGCAGAGTATTTGCATGTTTTATCACAGCTGTAGTGAAATAAATACAATATTTGTCAAATACACAGATGTTTCAGAGACATTCTCATTCAATGCTTTATGTACTGCTTAATACAGCGTCTGTGTGTACAAGAATAAAGTTCAACATAAGCCTATACTATTTAAAAACTATGGTCTATGGTTATAACTATGACACAAAATAACATCGCGACTACATGAAATGAGCTTCTACTATTATATAAAACAGAACTGTGAGCGTTAGTGGAACTGAAGATGTGAGAATACACTCTGTGAGTGTAGGCCATGTGTGTGGAAACATGATAATGGATTTTTAAATGGTAATGCAAACATTATATATGCTATTGTCTCCATTAACCCCTTTAAAATGGGTCAAATCTATGATGACTTCCACTTCTGTGAACCCCAGAATTGAGAAACGTATCCTTATCAGTTATTGCAAATCTGGCAAGTGTTTTGCAAAACAACACGCATGTACACAAGTCAATCATATCAAATGTGTAATTGAATGTAAGCGTGTAGTAATTAAAGTGCCCCTTTCATGCTTTTTTTGGGATATTGCCTTTCATGTAGTGTGTAATAAAACTGTTTGTGAATGTAAAAGGTCTGCAGAGTTTCAAAGATCAAAGTGCACTATAAATGTTGAAAGAGTTATTGTCTCCTAAAAGAAAGAATTGGTTATTAACTTCCTGAAACGAGTGGTCAGTAATTCCAGCCTTACTTCCTGCATAATGTCGGCCTGTGGTCTTCATTGGTCGCCCGTGAACAATGTCTACTTTGACCCTCAAACACAGTAGCTATAGATGAGACTGGAAGGGTTTGGTTTGTGTTGTCAGCATGTGGAGATGACGCCGTTTCTGAGCTTCAAATCCACTTTGCATTCACTTAAAAATATGAGGAATCGCGCTCTCATTAATATGGTTGATTACCTTAGATATATAATAGTTCACCCAAAATGATCACATAATTTACTCCCTCTCAAGCCATCCTATGTGTATATGACTTTAATCTTTCAGCCGAACACAATCAGAAAATTAAATAAAAAAATGTCATGGCTCTTCCAAGCTTTATAATGGCATTGAATGAGAGTTTTTGAAGCACCAAAAAGTGCATCCATCCGTGATAAAGGTGCATCTATCCATCATAAAAGTGCATCAGATCTGTCCATCATAAGTGCATCTGTCCATCATAAAAGTGCATCTATCCATCATAAAAGTGCATCTATCCATCATAAAAGTGCATCAGATCTGTCCATCATAAAAGTGCATCTATCCATGATAAATGTGCATCTGTCCATCATAAAAGTGCATCTATCCATCATAAAAGTGCATCGGTCCATCATAAAAGTGCATCTATCCATGATAAAAGTGCATCTGTCCATCATAAAAGTGCATCTATCATCATAAAAGTGCATCTATCATGATAAAAGTGCATCTGTCCATCATAAAAGTTCATCTCTCCATCATAAAAGTGCATCTATCCATGATAAAAGTGCATCAGATCTGTCCATCATAAAAGTGCATCTATCCATCATAAAAGTGCATCTGTCCATCATAAAAGTGCATCTATCCATCATAAAAGTGCATCTATCCATGATAAAAGTGCATCAGATCTGTCCATCATAAAAGTGCATCTATCCATGATAAATGTGCATCTGTCCATCATAAAAGTGCATCTATCCATCATAAAAGTGCATCTATCCATCATAAAAGTGCATCTATCCATCATAAAAGTGCATCTATCCATCATAAAAGTGCATCTGTCCATCATAAAAGTGCATCTATCCATCATAAAAGTGCTTCTGTCCATCATAAAAGTGCATCAGTCCATCATAAAAGGCATCTGTCCATCATAAAAGTGCATCTATCCATCATAAAAGTGCATCTGTCCATCATAAAAGTGCATCTGTCCATCATAAAAGTGCATCTGTCCATCATAAAAGTGCATCTATCCATGATAAAAGTGCATCAGATCTGTCCATCATAAAAGTGCATCTATCCATCATAAAAGCACATCTATCCATCATAAAAGTGCATCTGTCCGTCATAAAAGTGCATCTATCCATCATAAAAGCGCATCTATCCATCATAAAAGTGCATCTATTCATCATAAAAGTGCATCTGTCCATCATAAAAGTGCATCTGTCCATCATAAAAGTGCATCTGTCCATCATAAAAGTGCATCTATCCATCATAAAAGTGCATCTATCCATGATAAAAGTGCATCAGATCTGTCCATCATAAAAGTGCATCTATCCATCATAAAAGTGCATCTATCCATCATAAAAGTGCATCAGATCTGTCCATCATAAAAGTGCATCTATCCATGATAAAAGTGCATCAGATCTGTCCATCATAAAAGTGCATCTATCCATCATAAAAGCACATCTATCCATCATAAAAGTGCATCTGTCCGTCATAAAAGTGCATCTATCCATCATAAAAGTGCATCTTTCCATCATAAAAGTGCATCTGTCCATCATAAAAGTGCATCTGTCCATCATAAAAGTGCATCTATCCATCATAAAAGCACATCTATCCATGATAAAAGTGCATCTGTCCATCATAAAAGTGCATCTATCCATCATAAAAGTGCATCTTTCCATCATAAAAGTGCATCTGTCCATCATAAAAGTGCATCTGTCCATCATAAAAGTGCATCTATCCATCATAAAAGTGCATCTTTCCATCATAAAAGTGCATCTGTCCATTATAAAAGTGCATCTGTCCATCATAAGTGCATCTATCCATGATAAAAGTGCATCTATCCATCATAAAAGTGCATCTGTCCATCATAAAAGTGCATCTATCCATCATAAAAGTGCATCTTTCCATCATAAAAGTGCATCTGTCCATCATAAAAGTGCATCTGTCCATCATAAAAGTGCATCTGTCCATCATAAAAGTGCATCTATCCATCATAAAAGTGCATCTGTCCATCATAAAAGTGCATCTGTCCATCATAAAAGTGCATCTATCCATCATAAAAGTGCATCTTTCCATCATAAAAGTGCATCTGTCCATCATAAAAGTGCATCTGTCCATCATAAAAGTGCATCTGTCCATCATAAAAGTGCATCTATCCATCATAAAAGTGCATCAGATCTGTCCATCATAAAAGTGCATCTATCCATGATAAATGTGCATCTGTCCATCATAAAAGTGCATCTATCCATCATAAAAGTGCATCAGATCTGTCCATCATAAAAGTGCATCTATCCATGATAAAAGTGCATCAGATCTGTCCATCATAAAAGTGCATCTGTCCATCATAAAAGTGCATCTATCCATCATAAAAGTGCATCAGATCTGTCCATCATAAAAGTGCATCTGTCCATCATAAAAGTGCATCTATCCATCATAAAAGTGCATCTGTCCATCATAAAAGTGCATCTGTCCATCATAAAAGTGCATCTATCCATCATAAAAGCGCATCTATCCATCATAAAAGTGCATCTATCCATCATAAAAGTGCATCTATCCATCATAAAAGTGCATCTATCCATCATAAAAGTGCATCAGATCTGTCCATCATAAAAGTGCATCTGTCCATCATAAAAGTGCATCTGTCCATCATAAAAGTGCATCTATCCATCATAAAAGCGCATCTATCCATCATAAAAGTGCATCTATCCATCATAAAAGTGCATCTATCCATGATAAATGTGCATCTGTCCATCATAAAAGTGCATCTATCCATCATAAAAGTGCATCAGATCTGTCCATCATAAAAGTGCATCTGTCCATCATAAAAGTGCATCTATCCATCATAAAAGTGCATCTGTCCATCATAAAAGTGCATCTGTCCATCATAAAAGTGCATCTATCCATCATAAAAGTGCATCTGTCCATCATAAAAGTGCATCTGTCCATCATAAAAGTGCATCTATCCATCATAAAAGCGCATCTATCCATCATAAAAGTGCATCTATCCATCATAAAAGTGCATCAGATCTGTCCATCATAAAAGTGCATCTATCCATCATAAAAGTGCATCTGTCCATCATAAAAGTGCATCTGTCCATCATAAAAGCGTATCTATCATCATAAAAGTGCATCTATCCATCATAAAAGTGCATCTGTCCATCATAAAAGCGTATCTATCATCATAAAAGCGCATCTATCCATCATAAAAGTGCATCTGTCCATCATAAAAGCGTATCTATCATCATAAAAGCGCATCTATCCATCATAAAAGCGCATCTATCCATCATAAAAGTGCATCTGTCCATCATAAAAGTGCATCTGTCCATCATAAAAGTGCATCTATCCATCATAAAAGCGCATCTATCCATCATAAAAGTGCATCTATCCATCATAAAAGTGCATCTGTCCATCATAAAAGTGCATCTGTCCATCATAAAAGTGCATCTATCCATCATAAAAGCGCATCTATCCATCATAAAAGTGCATCTATCCATCATAAAAGTGCATCAGATCTGTCCATCATAAAAGTGCATCTATCCATCATAAAAGTGCATCTGTCCATCATAAAAGTGCATCTGTCCATCATAAAAGCGTATCTATCATCATAAAAGTGCATCTATCCATCATAAAAGTGCATCTGTCCATCATAAAAGCGTATCTATCATCATAAAAGTGCATCTATCCATCATAAAAGTGCATCTGTCCATCATAAAAGCGTATCTATCATCATAAAAGCGCATCTATCCATCATAAAAGCGCATCTATCCATCACAAAAGTGCATCTATCCATCATAAAAGTAAATCAATTCGACTCCAGTGGGTTACAGTAATAAAGGCCTTCTGTAGAGAAGCCATGGGTTTTTGTAAGAAAAATCTCAATATTTAAAACTTTATAAAATATAATCACTGGCTGTACACGGTCACGAGAGAGTCGAGTTCAGGCGGAAGAGTGACCTCTGACCCCACGTCTTCATTTTTGTGTGAACTATTCCTTTAAAGACACATAATCATGCAGGATCACACATATGATGCCTTGACATTCTTGCTAGATCATTAAGGACGAAGAACAGAGATTGTCTACAACAAAACAAAACTAGGGAACACTGTCTGGTGTGAGCTGGGAAGTTACAGATTTTGGAAATAGCCGGACAATCATTTCGAGACCATTAGCAAGAGTAATAAAGAAGCTAATCAGAACAGAAGCTTCAGAAAGTATATTTCTTTCACACAAGTATAGGTCCTTCAAACACAACACATGGGAAAGTGTCTCTCTCTCTCTCTCTCTCTCTCTCTCTCTTTCTGGAAACACAGACAGATAGACTGACAGATAGATAGATAGATAGATAGATAGATAGATAGATAGATAGATAGATAGATAGATAGATAGATAGATAGATAGATAGATAGATAGATGACAGATAGATAGATAGACAGATAGATGACAGATAGATAGATAGACAGATAGACAGATAGATAGATAGATAGATAGATTGATAAAAAGAAAGAAAGATTAGAAAGATAGAAAGAAAGAAGTTACAGATTGCCGTCTGAAGCTGAGAGACCATTAGCAAAAAATAATAATAATAATAATTAAAATAAATAATAAATCATTTTATAATAATAATATAATATAATAATATTATATATATATATATATATATATATATATATATATATATATATATATACATATATATATATAATATTTCATAATATTTCACAATAAACCATTTAATAAATCATTAAAAAATTAAATTAGATAAAAATGAAGTGTAATAAAGAAGCTGTATAGCTTCAGAAAGTATATCCTCCCTCCGTTTCTCTGCTTTTCTGCTGGGGTCCGTCACAAGAAAAATAAAAAATAAAATGAAAAATGAAAAATGAAAAGAGAAGTGACCGTGTCTCTCTCTGTCTTCTGGAAACAGCGAGTGCCCGTCGAGACATCAGCTCATTACACAAGCTGAAGATGTTGATCAGCATCCAGTGTGTGTGTTCGCATTCAGAGGTGGTCCTCGCCTGAAGACCCCACACTCTGAACACACACTCTGCCTGACCCCTGAAACACACACACACACACACACACACACACTGCGAGGCTTCCAGTGGGCCTGTCACTCAAACACACAGCTGAAACAAAGAGGAAAAAACAGAAGAAAACTCTTGCTTTTTGAGCTAGCAAACAAAACGCAGAATTATGATTCAAATCTGAATTTCAGGAAGAACAATTAAAATGGACTGGAACTGTAAGCATGTTTTTAATAATAAATAGAACATTTATAACCTATTATAGAAATATACAGAGACAGTTACAGTTATAAGAGTAACAGATCATTATATATTAGATAATAAATATTTAGAAACCAGATAATATAACATATATTCACCAATGTTTAAAATGTCAGCGACTGAAACGCATGTTTATTGTTTTTCTAAATCTAACTGTATATATGGACCACGATTGAGGAACACTTGCGCTAATTTAAGCCTTCGGAAATTAAAGGTCAAAATTGTCCAAATTAAAGTGTTTTGATGGTCTTAATTATTTTGAGAGTAGTCAGTTTAGTTTAAAGACATGTATTCAAAATGTCAGAGGGATAAAAATGAATAATTATTAACAATGATTATTTGTGTTTGGTTCAATAGTTGGACAATACAATGTTTGTTGTGTGACTGTGTTGAACGTCTTTGAATAGCAATAATAGTAGTTTACCACTAAACACACATCAGTCTTCTGTCCTCAAAGCTTTTAATAAATTAAATACATTACCTTATTTTGAAGTGTTACCATATTCATTTTATAATAAATCAAAAGCAAAACACGCAAAAAGAACTATAAAAGGAGTGTAAATGGCAAATAAGTGAATGAGTGGTCCTCCGCTGCCATCTACTGTTATAGCACTGATTTCATGTCATTTTCATGTTAAAAGTGTGTTTATTTTCCACATTTTTCATGTTATCTCCATGAATAAAAATGATAAATGTAGATCTTTAAAGATCTTTCATTATGCGGTTATACTGGATGGTATGATTTAAAAATAATAATTGAATATATTGTTTGTATACTAGGGTAGGCGTGAACAATACAATGGTTTGCACATGATGTTCAGGGCAATCCCTGGATATTGAATTCATTTCTAATCATTTTAAATAACCAGCTATTATCCGTTAATATTCATGAAGAATATAGACAAACTTTATATTACTGTGATTGTCTAGATTGGCAATATGTGGGTATTAGTATTTATTTTTATTTTTATTTTTTATTTATATATATATTTACTCTGGATCTTCTCGGCCAAAAATGACCGGACTATAAAAAATAGCTTATAAATCTCTCATTATACTATATTTTCACCCAATATTGGATTCAATCTTTTTGTAAACTTGTTCTTTTTCGATTAGGACTGGTTTTATATTTCTATTTGCATCTGAATAATCGTAGGCCTCATGTATTTGACAGTAGGGATCTCATTTTTTGAGGGAAAAAAACACATTATTTTTGAATAATTTTGGAAATATTAAATAAAATCTGAAGAAAATTGGCACTGTTGATCACACTAGTCTCCTTTAATTTTTCACCAGGAATTTTGTTTAGAAAAACGTTTATTTTGTACAAAATGGCACATTGTCACACTTTTGGTGTTCCCGGTCAAAAATGACCGGCCTACAAAAAAATAGCTTATAAATCACTTGTTATGTTGTATTATCACCCAATATTGGATTCAATCTTTTTGTCAGCTTGTTCTTTTTCGATTAGGACTGCTTTTATATTTCTATTTGCATCTGATTAATCGTAGGCCTCATTTATTTGAGAGTAGGGATCTAATTTTTTGAGAAAAAAAACACATTTTTGAATAATTTTGGAAATATTAAACACTATTTTTTTAACAACATTTTTGCAGTAAACTTTAAAGAAGATCTACATTTATCATTTTATTAATGGAGGTGGAGGAGAAAAATGTGGAAAATAAGCACTTTAACATGAAAATGACATGAAATCAGCGCTATAACAGTAGATGGCAGCGGAGGACCACTCATTCACTTATTTGCCATTTCCACTCCCTTTTATAGTTCTTTTTGCGTGTTTTGCCTTATATTTATTATAAAATGAATATGGTAACACTTCAAATGAAACATTAATGTATTAGCTTACGTGAACTAATCAAGAGCAATACATTTGTTACAGTATTTATTAATCTTTGCTAATGTTAGTTAATAAAAATCCAGCTGTTCATGTTAGTTCACAGTGCATTAATGTTATTGATTACTATGCGTTAAGAAAACTACTCACTAGAAAACACGAATATCCCAGTTAATTTAGAACGGACAACATGAAGGTTTTAAAACATAGCGTTATACACATATTCGTTTCCGTCTGGAAAACATGAGGAAGAAAGAGGCAGAGAAAGAGAGTTAGAGAGAACATGACCTCATCGAATAGCAGCTCCTTTTCATATTCATTCTTGCTGTGCACATCAAAGACTTTCAAAGGCAACCAAGAAAAATATTCCTTCACAGCGCACCTGATCTGAGCAGGAAAGATCTGGATTATGATATGCAAATGGGGCTTTGTTATCTGAGCTGACATTCATTATGAAAGCAAGCTTTCTCTCGCGCTGACTCTCTCTGTGCACGTCGGCCACCCTGTGCTCTTATTTAACATCAAAAGGTTACAAACAACAAAGCCAGGCCTTGTTGAAAACCTTGAGCTCTGAAGCGGTGTGTGTGTGTGTGTTTGTGTGTGTGTGTGTGTGTGTGTGTGTGTGTGTGTGAGCGGTCAGCTGATGGTTGGACATAAAGTAAACGTCACCAAGTTGGCAGGGCTTTATGGGATAGTTTCAGAAAACGCAGAATCAAAAGTAGCCTATAAGAAATATTGGTTATATACACTTTATTTGATAACACTTCATTTTACAGTGGTCTTGTTGCATAATATAACATGTTCTTACCGTAGTAATAACAGTAAATTAGGCATAATTACATGCAACTAACCCTCAACCAAACCCTAATCCTGTTAGCGTTAATGACAATTGTTAAACAATGACACTTACCGTTTTTTTGCATTGTGAAATTATTTCCATGACACATTTACCTGCCAATTCTTATTACTATAACACACACACACACAGGGGGGATAAGGACACTTAAGGGGTTAATAATGTGTGAATCTGTTGGTAAACTGTAATGTGCTTGAAACGAAAAGAAAAAAAAGATCATAATGTAAGATATTTTTGAAGAAACATTTTTTTGGTCGCCATTGACTTTTATTATATATGGGGGGGGGGGGGGGGGGGGGAAACGTTTCTAATTTCTCAAAAGATTTTCTGGTAACACTTTACAATAAGGTTCATTAGTTAACATTAGTCAATGTATTAACTAACATTAACTAACCATGAGCAATACATTTGTTACTGTATTAGTTCATCTTTGTTAATGTTAATACAAATCCAGCTGTTCATTGTTTGTTCATGTTCGTTCACAGTTGCATTAACTAATGCTAACAAATACAACCTTTGATTTTAATAATGTATTAATAAATGTTGAAATGAATATTAACTAAGATTAATAAATGCTGTATAGAAGTATATGTTAACTAAGGTAGTTAAATAATGTTAACAAATTAACCTTATTGTAAAGAAAGTCAAAACAGTGTTATGAAAATGGCGTCGTACAAAAAAATAATAATCTTAATGGTGCTATATATATTCTTTATTGACATTGTTATTGTGTCACATGACTGAACAATGAACATTTCTCATGACGTCAGCTGTCATGAAAACGTGGCTTTTATGACTCCTCCATAAAGATGTTTGAGCCATAGACTGTAAAAAAAATAGGTTTGAGCAGGTAATAGAGGTGTGTCTCTACTCTTGAGTTATTAGTTCACTGAGGAGTTTGTGACTAAAGTGTGAAGTTTATTATTATCATAGTTCAGCTTTCAGCGGGAGTCTCTGAGACTTTGATCTCGATCACGGATAAATGTCTTCTGGGAGACACTGAGCTGCTGGAAACAGGACAACATCAGTTATTAACACACACACACACACACACACACACACACACACACACGCACACGCACACTCTCTCTCTCTCTCTCTCTCTCTCTCTCTCTCTCTCTCAATTCAGATTCTTTATTGGCATGAAAAAAAAAAAAAAAAAATTATCATTTTGTATTGCCAAAGCATTACAACAAAAGAAAATGATTTAGAACATGAACATTAAGTAAAGCGTATGTACATATTCATGGCTAGATATAGCAAAGATAATAATAATAACATAAAATATGAATAATACAATTAAATAAATAGGGAATAATAATACTAATAACTCAATAAATATTCTAAAACAGAAATTATGTAACAACTGAACTTATAAATTGAACATTATATACATGTGTGTAGGTCTCTCTTTCTCACACACACACGCGCGCACATAAACACACACGTACACACACACACACACACACACACACACACACACACACACACACACACACACACACACACACACACACTCTCTCTCTCTCAATAGGGAATAATATTAATAAATAAAGATTATAATACAGAAATTATGCAACAACTGAACTTATAAATTGAACATTATATACATGTGTGTAGGCAACTATCTAAACACAAGAGATGAAATACTATAAAAAGTAAATCAAGTCAGTATCGTAAAGAAAGCACATCTGTGCCTATTTAAAATGTTTAGCTTATAAGCGAATGATTTTCAGCTCAGTTTAACCCGTACGAACACAAAATGATTGAAAAAAAAAATACCAAATTGCTATTTTGACAAACAAAAGTTGTAATAATTAAATAATAATAATAATAAAACATGCTCTGAAATGAAATGCTCCGTTTGAGTCTGTGCCTGATTTTAGTGAAATAAACTATTATTCACACATTATATTAACTCCTTTTATTGTTAGTTTAGTTTTAGTTCATTAATTCCTTCCAGCTTTTCCTCATATATCGTGTTATATTATGAGTGATCACTAGATGGAGCTGATTTATTATATACAGTCTTCAAATCTGTTCTTCTTCTTCTTCACCTCCTCGAAAGAAAGCAAACTGCTGAATATATCAACAACTCATCTCATCTTAGTCTTATCAATTTAAACTTTGAGGTTACAGATATAGCCTATATATGTTGTGATGTGTTCAGCGTGTTTTAATAAATCATAAATCTCAGGTTTCCAAAGATTGCATGTCATAAGTGTTGAAGAAGTTTATTTAGATGCTATGTTGGTTTAATTAGCTACATTAAGTTACATCATACCATCCTAATGCTTTTAAGAAAGTTTAACATGTTCCTGTTCAAATAAGGAGACATGTGAGAGAGTTAAAAGAGGTTGATGAGGGTTTAAAAGGCGACGAAGAGACTGCACATGATGGGAATTAGAGTGTTTACAGATTCCCTACTAATATAATATAATATAATATAATATAATATAATATAATATAATATAATATAATATAATATAATATAATATAATATAATAACACATCCAGCAAGGGGCGCTCTGCCCTTTCGTTCGTCCAGTCTCACCAAAACAAACATACGCCCTTCCAGCAGACGTTTTAATCCAGCACAGAGTGAGTGAACGCAGACGTGTATCTCGATCTCCCGCGGATCATCGTTCGATTGCTCTCGTCTGGGGGTCTGTGAGGTTTATTTGCGCTCCGCTTCCCTGTGATGTGCGGCTGTCACTGGATTATAAACATTAGAAACTCAGACATGATCGCCGCCACGAGCGGGATCGATCGCATCGAGTATATAACGTGTTGGATGGGATTCTGCGTGTAGTTTCGGCAGGATAATGAAGAAGTGTAATGGTAAGAGATCGCGCCCTACACGCCCATCATCATCATCATCCTCATCTGTGTGTCGTTGCTAAGCCGCATCTCTGTCTCGAGACAGTCGAGTATCATAGCAACCGTGAATCTTCATCTGTTGATGCGTCGCGTGCGATTAATACGCGTCGGAAACTGACTGACAGCTGTTAGATGACTTACACAGAGTGCCAGGAGGTAATATGGCATAATTACCATATTCATAAACCATGATACTTCAAAGATTAGGAGGTACGTGTCCTGCTACCTTGTAATTATTAAGTTATGTGAGCAGAAACGTTGCATTTGCGCGTTACATCTCCTGAATATGGTTTATCAACATGGTAGCATATCCATAGTAGGCTACTATGGTAACGTTACTTTATTAGTGATTTCATAACAGCATTTTTGGATAAGTGAATCATATTCAGGACTAAAATACCATAGAAGCCACAGTGATTGTTACAGTAAAATTGTGTGTGACTCGCTCTCAGCCGTCCATTATTAATCAAAAACAGCATTGACGAAGAAGTTTCTTCCATAATATCATACTTTTCAAAACAATAAGCAGATTAACAAACTAAAAGTGAAAGGGATTTTCAGTGTAGACCTTAGAGAAATGTGTTCACACTCATAAATCAATGCTCTAAAAATAGAAAATGTCTGTTGTTTTGCGTTGTAAACACAGATTGAAGGCCAGGATAACTGGTTATTGTCCGTTTCAACACTTGTTTATGTGTGATTCTTACAGTTGCCAATGAGTAGGTAAGTCATTTTTATTTCTATAACATTTTTTTTTTACATCCGAATATAAAAACGTAAAGTAACGATTAATCGCGATCCAAAATAAAAGTTTGTGATTACATAATATATGTGTGTATAATTATTTTGTATAAATAAATACACACTCACACATGTATATATTTATGAAAAATGTGGTATTCATATAAAATATTTAAAATATTTATATATAATATAAATTATGTATATAAATATATATATATATATATATATATATATATATATATATATATATATATATATATATAGTATACATGCAAATATTTCTGTACATGTGTTTGTGTTTGTATACAAAATATAAATAACACAAACTTTTATTTTGGATCGCGATTAATCGCGATTAATCATTGCCAAGTACTAATAAAAAGGTAATCAAAATAAGAGTGACAGACATTATAAACAGACAATCAGATAGAAATGAGCAAGTTTAAGCAAGTGTGTTTTCTTGCAGCTACTTATTAAAAGTGTCCCCAGATCTTAAACCCAAAGGGAGAGCGAGGCACGGCAAACAAGATTCCTGCTGGAATTATAATGTTGCAACAACTCTTTTATATAAACAGGAGCTCGACCGACACAATCACAAGAATCTTAAACCGAATTATGAATTTAACTGTAAGCCAATCCAAAGATATTAAAAATTGGTGTTGCACGTGAAAAGAGAATTACAGTAATCAAGGCGAGTGGAGATGAAAGCAAAGTTGAGTTTTCGATTCTTTTATTGAGACTTTATGCACTTTACGTTTATGATTTATTCATACAATTAAGTTCATCAGTAATAGCAGCATCTATTCCACCAAGCATATCAACACTGTTATATCCATTTCCGTTTCAAACACTCACAATAAGCTCAATTGTGAAGGAAAAAAGAAAAGAAAACATTTTCTTTACTGAAGTTATAAGATTTAAAGTGACGGTTCACCCCAAAAAAATAGAAAGAAAAAAAAGAAGTCTGTCATCGTTTATTCACCGCCATGTTGTTCCAAACCCCAAAAACTTTGGTTATTCTTCGTTCAAAGCACAAATTAAGTTATCTGAATGACACCTGGGACGTTTCTGTCCCTTCATTAAAACTTAAAAGATCCAAAAAGGTTATTTGCATCTGAACACTGATCGACACGCATACTTAAAGCACACGCACGCGCACTGATGCTCTCATGTGCTTATTAAAAATATCTTAATTTGTGTTTCAAAGATTGTCCAATTAAAGTCTTAGGCCTATGTGTCTTAAAGTCTTAACATGAGCGCGAGTAAATTATAAAAGCCGTCATATATCACATGGTCATGTTCATGATAACACCGAGAGGAAGTGTTGTATTGCTGAATTCACAGTTCACAATACTTGTTGCTTTTAAAACCAGTTACTGCGGAAAAGAAAAGAAAACTATACTCTAAACCACTTTATCCTCTCTTGTCTTTCCCATTCAGCTCATGTTCAATTCAGAATAGTCCAATATAGTGTTGATAAAGCTAAGAATAGAGTTCATTTCTTTGAACATTTGACTACTGACATCTGCAGTGTTGGACAGAGACTGATATTATGCTGTCTCACACACACACACACACACACACACACACACACACACACACACACACACACACACACACACACACATTCAGAAGTGCACCTTTATTTGCTTTGTGCAAAAGTGTGTGTCTCATTAAAGCTGCATGAGTTCGTGTTGAGTGACAGGACTAAAGCAGAGCTCTCTGCAGTCAGTGCACACGTTATCACCTGCGTTTGGGTTACTCGTTGGGTCATCTTTAACCCAACATTATTGAGTGAATAGTCATCGAGTCAGTGGTGGACACACGGTGGGTCCGATCGCTTGTTCTCGGGAGAGTTTGATGAGAAACGCTCGCTCTTTTATTGCTCAGGATACTTCTTACACAGTAAAAAACGTTGGGTTATTTGTTTTTAACCCAACCGTTGGGTTACGCTTATCATTCATTTCAATTGTATAGGGTCGTATATGCTCATTGAATAGTGCTTTTACTATTATTGAATAGCGAGTCCACATTACAATTTAGAGTGATCTGTTATCAGAGGAAACTGTCTAAGTTAGACATAATGTAAAATATACATATAAATGTACATATACAAAATCATAGTTAGCGAAAAAAGTATTAATTTAAATAATGTAATAATTGAATGCAGAAACAATGAGCTCATTGAAGTAATGAATACTTAGCATTGAATGTAGCATTAAAATGTGGCATGTTGATTCATTATGTTGGGTTATTTTCCAAATATGTTGGGTCATTTGAAACATTTCTAGTAATAACCCGGCTGCTGGGTTAAATATCCCACAGTTGGGAAGGTGCTATACCACCCCATAGTTGGGTCATTTTTAACCCAACATTATTAAGTGAATACGAGTCAGTTGTGGACACACAGTGTCCTCCCAGATCGCCTGTTCTCGGGAGACTTTGATGAGAAATGTTTGAGTCTGTGTTGAGATGTCTGACTGTTGATTGCAGATAAATCTGAGCACAGGTTTGAGCCTCTAGAGGAGAAACCTGAGATCATTGCAGTCTTTCTCTGGCAGTGCTGAAGGAAAACCTGTAGAGACTTATGCCTCGTTTCCACTGAGCAGTACGGTACGGTACGGGACAGTACGGTACGGTTCGGGTCTGTTAACCATGATCTGGCTAGCGTTTCCACTGCCAACAGTACCCTTACTTGATAGGCGTGGTGTTTAGATCGACGTCATTTTCGCGCGAAGAAGAACATAGTAAACTACAATGGATGACATGCAGCAGATCTTATTCTTGCTCCTCGACATGTTTGTCACAAGAAGACAAGCGCCGACATTAGGCTTTTCTCAATATCAAGTACGCAAAGTTTGTACTTGCTATGTGCGACTCCTACATGCAAATGGTACAGCGCGTTCTTAAAAGCGTCACTGATACACCGGTTATCTTTGTTACTCTGTATGTACATTTTAAGCAACAATAAAACGAAATATGTTATAAAACACCACTCTGCCTCTTTTCGTTTTCATTTAAATAAATTAAACATTATAGGGACACAAATGTGGTTCATGCGCAACGTTATTCACTGCACGTTATACGTTATTCTATTTATAACGAAACGAAATATAAAACACAACCCTAACGTTGCCTCTTTTCGTTTAAAAAAATAAATAAAATAAACATATTCCAGGCAATATATGCATTTGTACAAATGTTGCAATAAACATCAGTGATAATCTTGTAATAAAAAATGACAAGAAACCAAATCTTTTTGTAAAATTTCAGTTTTATCAATAATATCCTATATAAAAGTTTAAGTAAAGTACAAGAAGCTATACAATAAGAAATAAAGCAAACAATTAAGTCAAATATCCAAATGCAGCGCTCTAGTCTAACATTACAAGTAGTTAAACACAAATAACGTTAATATAAAACTAAACTTAGCCCTCAGCCAAAACGATTGACAGGGAACTCATTATATATTCACGAGACCAAAGATCGCCTGGTAGGTCTACACAAAACGAATTATATCTTATGTTTAACCACTACCGTCGGATTCCGCGACGAACGCCGAGGAAAGGCTCATCCAGCCGGGAAACATGAGCGCCGAGCGCCCGCTGAACGCATGGCTCTCACAACCGGGGGAAAAAAAAATCATCTTTATAAATAAACCACAGATTTGAGCTTTAAACAACTACATTCTCGCCTGAAAAACTCTTAAAATTACATTTCGTGATACAGTAACAGTAGTATTATATTAAACTGTATATTAAAAAATGGCGCTTCTTATGTTGTCATTCCTCTTGTAGCACGCGCAAGTGACGATTCTCTGTCAACCAATCAACGTCCTGCAGTGAGTCTAGCTCCACCTTTTAGTACCGTTCCACTGTGCTAGGTACCCCAATGGAAGGGTACCTAAAAAGTGGTACGGTACGGTTCAGCATTTTGGTACCATTCACAACTTTTGATAGTGGAAACGCAAATAAATGCGTACCGTTCCGTACCGTACCGTACCGCTCAGTGGAAACGAGGCATTAGAGGGCTGTTTACACGACACCGCTTTCAACTGAAAACGTGACACTTTTTATGCGTTTTGGACGTTCGTTTACACGATAACGGCGTTTTGGGGCCTGAAAACGCACACTTTTGGTTTCAAAGTGCACGTTTTTGAAAACGGTCTCTGTTTAACAACTACATCGTGAATCTGTGAAGACGATGACGTCATGCGCATGCGTATTACGTGTTCAGTCTATAGTGTTTCATCGCCATCTACTGGCCTGGCAGCAGAATACAGCGTTTTTAGCCGTTTTCGCGGATCCGTGTTGAACGGGGATCGTTTTGACAATGGTGTCGCCTGTACGCGGAAAACTCAAAGGAAAAACTTCTCCGTTTTAAGCATGTCGTGGTCGAGTAAACGTAGCCTTAATAGTTCAACCTGCAAAAAATGAAGATTCTGTCATCAGTTAGTGTCGTTCCAAACGTGTGTGACATTCTTTCCTCAACACAGAAGATAATCATTTGAAGAATGTTTCAGCTGGTTTTGTCTGTATTATAAAAGTCAAAGGGATCCAACCCTTTCAAGCTCAGAAAAGGACAGAAATGTAGCATGAAATGAATCCATATATGCCTCGACTCTTGTGAAGCGACACATTGTTATTATGATAAGCAGTTCAATATTTAACTCTCAAATCAACGCACTGATCAGTGCTCTCATTCCCAAACTACGGCACATATTGTGGCAGAAATGTCGTGAGTTGGGCACATGACTTGCGAGAACCAATGTGGTTCGCCGTGAGATGATGTTTGGCGTTGTGAGTTTCAACTTTCATAATGTGAACTTCTTTTTATGTTTCGCTGAAGGAAGAAATTTGGAACAACATGAGGGTGAGGAAGAGATGACAGAATTTACACTTTTGGGTGAACTGTTTAATTCCATTGCTGTTGTGATTGGTCTACTCTGCTCTGATTGGTCAGATGACCCAGTGTGTTGTGATTGGTCTACTCTGCTCTGATTGGTCAGATGACCCAGTTTGTTGTAATTGGTCTACTCTGCTCTGATTGGTCAGATGACCCAGTCTGTTGTAATTGGTCTACTCTGCTCTGATTGGTCAGATAACCCAGTCTGTTGTAATTGGTCTACTCTGCTCTGATTGGTCAGATGGCCCAGTCTGTTGTGATTGGTCTACTCTGCTCTGATTGGTCAGATGACCCAGTCTGTTGTGATTGGTCTACTCTGCTCTGATTGGTCAGATGACCCAGTCTGTTGTGATTGGTCTACTCTGCTCTGATTGGTCAATGACCCAGTCTGTTGTGATTGGTCTACTCTGCATTATGCAAACTTGTTACATCGTGACATAGGTTTGTAACTGGAACGTGAGAGTGGAATTGCTGACGACTCATTTGGGCAGTTCAGAATCTGTTCTTTCTTTTGGGAGACAATAACTTTTATCTGCACTCTTTTAATCTTTTACATTTTAAAACAGCTGTATTACACACTGCATGAAAGGTAACATCCGGAAAAGCATAATAGGGATTAAAGAGATTTCATTTATGATTCTTTTTTTGTACGTGTGTGTGTGTGTGTGTGTGCGTGTGATTTTTCTGTATAATCATCAAATACAGCTGCTGCATTTTATGATAGAGTATCAACAAGCATTTACCGTGTTTTGGCAATTGTGAAGTGTGTTTGTGTGGTGTGATGCATGAAAGTGTCATCATCCGTAATAATGATGATATACTGTAAATATGAAACAGTAATGTTCGTTGTGTGATCCTTGACACCATACTCAGACTGGAGACTGAATGTGGCCGAGGTCTCGACATAAGTGCTAAAATTGTGATTGTGAACTTGTATTGATTTCAGGCACCTTTAGGGAATTGATCCGGTCTTTACGTTCATGACACTTCGCTCTGATGCAGTTTTACACCATATGTGACGCAAGTGCACAGGAGATGGTGACAGAGACGGCCACAGCCTTACATTATGCCTCGAGGTGGAATATGGATGCACAAAAACCTGGAGCTTCTGTATCACTCACCTTTTGACTAATGTGATAGTGTCCCCAAAGTCGTTTTTTGTGGTTTGTTCACGCCATGTCGTAAATACCGTAATTACACGTTTTCTACTTAAAAACGGTTCACGTCCTTGTACATCTCATAATTACAACGTGGGAACCCGTAATTATCCGAGAGCTTCGACTTGTACCACCTGACCGCTGCAGATTCATATTGGCGTTGATAGTGTTGCCATAGAAACCCATAATTGCGAGTCAGAGAACGTGAACGAATCAGAGTAGAGAATGTCAAGGGTTGCTTTCTCGTAATTACGGCAATCACGACATAGTGTGAACGCAGCGATGTATTGATTTTATCAAGCCAAACAACTGTCAAAATGACATTAGCTAAGCCCAAGTCGGCCATTTTGGTGGAAAAAAGCAGGATCTGAATTTTTAAATAGGCCTCCAAAGTGGATTCATGTGACATTAAGCCAAGACATTGAAGATTTTTGATTTCTTGAACAGTGTTGCAATGGCTAAGGATTACATTTAAGGTAAAAAAAAAAAAAAAGAAGACATAGGAAACAAGCTACAGGAAGAGAATCATATTGAGCATTGTCAGATTTAGATCTGATTGGTCCTGTGGGTTACAGTTATAGGCCACAAACATCTGGCAGTAGAAAGTGTCTTAGTAGTATTTACTGGCTTAATAAATGCATGTACCCAGAATGCATCTAGAGCCACTGAGTAGTGATTGCTGCTTGCAACTATATATATATGTTTTTTTGGTAACAATCCATAATTACTGTATACTTTAATTATATGCAAAAGAGTGGTGTGAAAATTCAGTTAAGCGTGTCCTGACCTTTCGATGACAGAACGGAGTTGCACATGTTTGAGGTCACGGCATGTTGAAACAGAAGCTCATGAAATGCATCAGTGGTGTTCCTCTTTCTGTTCGTTTGAGTTAGTCTTCGTCTCATTGGCGTGACAGAGGGAGAACTGTAATGCAGAAAGCCTTTAGTGATCTGATACACGACGGAGCTATGTAATATTATGCATATCAACTCTTAAATATTCTCTGTGTGTGTGTGTGTGTGTGTCTGTTAATGTGCTTACAGTTAAAGGAATATTCCAGGTTTTTCAACTTGACGTCTGAGATCTGTGGCGTTCTGTTCCTCAGTTTATAACAATGATCAAGAAGAGTTGAAAGTAATGCACTCACGATGGCGGATACTTTGAAGTCTGTGGGGAGACATTCTGGAGGAGATAAAAGCACAAGTTCCCATAGCTAATGGCGGAAGTTTCCGGCACTTTTCGGCGCGTTCGCACCGCAGGAACTGGGAACGATTTTAGTTATACACTGTAAAACCCAATAAGTTAACTCAACCCAGACTGACTGAGGAAACTGATTGCGTCAAACTATTTAAGTTTAAAAACAAATACAAATTAGTATTTTGAACTTACATATATTGAGTCATATTCACTCATAATTTAGTGTTGGTTTAGTCAATCATTTTGAGTAT
The DNA here is from genome assembly GCF_951802725.1 of Rutilus rutilus. Classification (NCBI taxonomy): domain Eukaryota; kingdom Metazoa; phylum Chordata; class Actinopteri; order Cypriniformes; family Leuciscidae; genus Rutilus; species Rutilus rutilus. The sequence goes on from NC_140209.1 coordinate 70,449,928, forward strand.
ATGTAACTTGAATATTTTAAGGTCATTACATTCATTTTAGAGCTAAAATAACAAATAGGTTATTCATAACTTATTCGGTGTAAGTTCTGCAGTTTGCAGTTAATATCAAATTTTTTATTGTTACGTTAACTTTAAAAAAAATTTTTTACATAAGTTAAATGTACTCATTTTGTTTAGTGACTTTCAGTGTTAGGTTTTACAGTGTAGGCCCGACTTTTGGGGGACTAAATTAGCTCCTACTACTAGAGTCGGGTCTAACCCAGGACAATAGGACCTGACTGGCCGGACACACGCCATTTTTAACACTAATTTTCCTACTGGCATTGAGAAGAAGGGAAACGCCCTGGTGGCTAGCTCCTGTAACTGAGTTTCTGTAACTATCCGATGTGAAAGCCCATATTGTATTGGTTTATCAGGTTTGTACTTTGTCTACTATTTAAACGTACAGTATGGAATTTTTCGCCGCTAGGGGTCGCTAACCTCTTACAATAACAAAGGCGTAGTTTGATGACGCAATATTTGCTAAGAATTATGGATCTTGTCGTCAACGTCAAGTCGACCGATCTAATAATGTTTATGGATGAGTAAATACATTGATGTTTTTATCATGACTGTGATATGAAGCAGGTCGGGATTGCTAAGGGACAGCTATCAGCTCCACACGCGACGCGAGTCCCGCGGATATAAAAGGAATAAGGACATTTCATTCTACCGAACTATACGCAAGTGCATAATTACAACTCACAGGTCAGTTTATTAGACAAATTAAACTTGTGAGGTAACGCAGCGCTGTTTCACTTGCTCTAACATTACACTAGCACACTAAACTGCATTTGAATGTGTTGAAATGTATGTGTTAGTTTGTCTGTATGAGACTAGCAGTAAGCTAGATCAACATTAGAATAACATACAGATCATATTCTAACATTTTATCATTGTTGAACTATATAACATTGATTAGTTTTATGTAAATGTACTCACCTGTTTAATAAAGTACATGTAGGAGCGGTCGAAGTCTCGGACGTGGAGCTCTCGGCATCTCGAAAACACGGCGCTGATATTGATTCTCCTTTTAGTTCTCCTTTTTTATCCAAAGTCTGCTTGCCCATGGTCCATAATGTTTGAACGAAACAACAACAGCGTGCAGATAGACATTACGAACTACACAGTTGTCCACGTCAGTCGCCTTGGTTACTATCAGAGGGCTCTGGTTGCTATGGCAGTACGAGCGGAAACCAGGGATAACGCGGATATGACGCCATTGACGGCGACAAAACGGAAATAAAGAAACGGGACGTGTCTTCGAATTAAATTACAAATTTCTCCTGGTTTGAAAGTTGTTGGAAACAGTCGGGATAATGTAAGTACACAACAAAAAAAAAAAAATATATAACATAGATATAGTGATTTTTGCTATTTTTAAAGCAAAAAAGTTACATATTGTGCCTTTAACAGCTTTCTTACCTATACCCAATGGCTCTTTGCTTCAGGCTGAACTGACAGAAGAGCTGTTTCTTCACCTCTGTTTGCACTAAAATACTGATCATCCAGTTTGAAATGTTGACTACAAACACAAAGGATTGTCAGGTTTTGGGTTGTGGCGTTTTCTCTGTATTTATTATGATTGTTTGCAGCCTTTAGCCGCTGGATCCTTCACTGGAAACCAAAAGTAACTCACTCCACAAACATTTACTCTTTGAATTCTTGCATCCGGGAACAAGACAATAATCAACACCGTTATGACTAAAAGTTTGCTAAGAAGTATTTCCTACTACAAGCAAGGCGGTATTAGACTCTGGTAAGCGTATCCATAGCAGACTGGTGGCAGTGGCCCTGGACGGCAACATGCCCAGTGCATTATGGGTGTTGAAGTTTTCATACCTATTTCGCTAAAGAGCATTTTTCTCTGTTTTCTCTACTGATTTAAAAACAAAATTGCTTTATTGAAAGCCCATTATGCCAGTGGTGAAGTAAAGTACCTCGTACAGTCTAATGTGTTTATTTAACTCCAAAATGCTGTGATTATATGAAATAAACGTGAGCGCAACCGATCTATTGTGCATTCCACAGGCTGAGCATTTACTTGCTGATGAATTATGATAGATGTTAAGTTGTAGATGGTTGTAAGAGTGTGTATTGTATCTCCCTCATCTGAGCCAGCAGGCAGTAGGAGCACACACACATTTCAAAATAAGAGTCCTGAGGTGTGTTTCGGGCTTGTTTATAATTAAAATTCCCGCATTATTCACAAAAACTTCATTTTTATTGAGTGAATTTACATGTACGTTCTTAACCCGATTATATGCTTATACATATATGCTTTTATATAGATTATGTGCAGGTTTCGCCCGGCATTAACCTGATTTCCGTCGGCTTATATTGAAGAGAGCATGTGTGATATATGTGACAGGAACGCATCCTTACTGTTAATTTAAGCGTTTTACAGTAAGGGCGGAGGAAATATTAGACTCTTTCTTGACCCAAAGAATGATAAAAGTGCTCTCTTATAAGAAGTGGTCAGTCTAAATGCTGCATCTGTAACATGCTTGAGAGGAGCTTACATATAGAGAGCCGTAAGTTTCCCGCTGACATGTTGCAATACTGTTCTTCGGTTTTTAATGCTTTATTTAACATCACAACCGACATAACACATGAAATACGTGGCCCCCTGTGCCGGGAGCAGCAGCTCATTTGCATTTAAAGGGACAGACACAAAAACGGTGCGTTTTTGCTCACCCTCAAAAAGTGACAATTTTAACATGCTGTATAAAAATATCTGTGGGGTATTTTGCGCTAAAACTTCACACACACTCTGGGGACATCAGAGACTTCTTTTACATCTTGTGAAAAGGGCATTATAGGACCCTTTTAAAATACATAATAGAAAGAAAGAAAGAAAAAAATTCAGCGTTAAGGAGAACTAGTGTTGAAGTCTTTTTTCGGGATGTTTCATGTAAACAGTGTTTCATGGATCTGTAGTTGCGTCATGTTTCTTTCTGGTTGAGCTCAGGACACCAGAGCATGAGTCAGCAAAACTAACCAGCGTTACCGTTTCAGCTTCTCATTGCACAAGTTGAAATCAGGGATATAACTGTAGACAAAGAAGGTCTGTATGTGATTTTACCACATTAATCTCGTGTTAAAACGTGAAATATTCTGGCCTAAGTGTTATTATGGTTGTGCTTTTGACACAGTGTTATACCGTGTTTATTTGCCAAGTGTTTTTACCATAAACGCATCGTAAATGAATCCACAGGCTGGTTTTAACTTACTGTTAAGGAGTGATTAAGCACATTTCACAGCAGGTTAGCTTTGGTTAATTCCTCTTGACCCGTGGACTCATGAGGTTCGTCAGGTCTCTAGACATTTACTCTCGGTGAGCTCATTATATATAGCTCACTCTTCTCCGTACCCGTAGTTACTGCTGCTCTTTCCCATCCTCAATTCATAATTAACTTAATATTCTGTGTAATTCAGGTCACATTCTTTCAGTTTTGCAGGATATTTGCAGTCCTAAGATCTAACGAGAATGAAGCTGAACAGTGTTATTATACATGATTGTAGAATATAGCCAAAATATTTGGTATTTCGACCATATCTATGAATAAAAAATAGCACGTTGTCACACTGGATCAGCGACGTTATGTAAAACGGACACTAGTTTCTTTCTGAATAAACATTCCTGCTCTTATTGTGCGTGTTGTTCTGGAGAATCCAGTTTTCCCACCTCCACATTCTCCACCTCTGACACAACTTCTGGGACACAGTTAGTGTATTATGAGCTGTTGCGCACCGGCACAATGGCACTGTGTGTTCATGAGGTCAGACGTACTTTCCAAACAACATCCCATGACCTTTGTACTCCATGACAAATGCTGTGAATTATAACACACTCTGGAAAACAAACCCAGGCCATTTCACCCTAAAATCACACAGATAAACATTATTAACTAACTACATTTGCCCCCTAAAACTTATTTTATTTAGCAAATGTTGTGTGGAAAGCTTAGGTTTCCTGGTCCAGACCAGACATTGCATACATATAACATGTTAGAATCACTAGTGCAATAATCATAGACTCTTACGCATTTGAATATTAAAATCCCAAACAGAGACTTAATATGAGTGAATAATAACCGTACAATATACACAAACAGTAAAAAGAGTAGACGACATGTGTGATATGCATCACGACAAACATTACACAAAGAGATTGATTTGACAGTAGGGCAGTGTAGCGTAGAAACGCACAGTTACAGTGCATTGTGGGAGTATTGTGGTGTATTAGATGCGGTTCAGCAGTCTTATAGCTTGAGGGAAGAAGCTGTACATTGTCATAAATTACTTTAATACAATTATTTTTTGGGTGAAAATGATTTAAATTAGCATTATTAAAGCCAGTGCAACAAATACTACAAATTATGTATGGTTTAAAAATAGCATATTCACAATAATCACTTATTTTTCAATAAAAATAATGTCTGAGGCTTATACGCTTTCATTGTCATTATTTAAAGTATAATTTCCAGTAAAGCAGAAACGAGTCGATAACCTCTCCTGTCTTGGCGGTGGAGAAGCTGTGAGCGTTCGGTTTTATTGATTGTGAACTCATTTGCCTTTGTTCAGGTACATCTAGACATTAGTGTCTGCAGATTTGACTATATTGTGTAGTGAGGCCACGTTAGTTTCCTCAGACATGCAAATGCAGATGGTTTGGTCTAACATATGGTTTTGGTACTTATGAAGGGTGTATTACTGTATTTGAATATAGACACTGACCGGCCACTTTATTAGGTACACCTTGCTAGTCCCGGGTTGGACCTCTTTTGCCTTCAGAACTGCTTTAATTCTTCATAATGTGACCCTGGATCACGAGTCGCACGGGTATATTTGTGGCAATAGCCAACGATACATTATACGGGTCAAAATTATCGATTTTTCTTTTATGCCAAAAATCATGAGGATAAAGATCGTGTTTCATGAAGATATTTAGTACATTTCCAACCGTAAATATATAAAGCATGTATTTGTGTGAGTGAATGCTGCACAATCGCCAACATAAATGAACAACTTTAAAGCAGATTTTCTCAACATTTCGATTTTTTTGCACCCTCAGATTCCAGATTTTCATAATAGTTGTATCTCGACCAAATATGGTCCTATCCTAACAGACCACACATCAATGGAAAGCTTATTTATTCAGCTTTCAGATGATGTATACATCTCAAGTTCAGAAAATTGACCCATGTGACTGGTTTTGTGATGCAGGGTCACATATGTGTTGCTCTTCTGCTTGAAGGTTTGGTGTGTGTTGTGTGTGTTCAGAGATGCTCCACTTCTGCAGCCCTCGGTAGTATCGAGTGCTTATTTGAGTTACTGTTGCCTTTCCATCCAGTCTGGTCATTCTCCTCTGACCCTTGACATCAAACAAGGCACTTTTACACACACTCACTGGATATTTTCTCCTTTTCTGACCCTTCTCTGTAAACTCCAGAGATGGTTGCGCGTGAAAATCCCAGTAGATCAACCGAAAAACTGAAATACTCAGACCAGCTCGTACTCAGACAATCATGCCGTCACTTAAACCATCTTTCCTCCTCATTCTGGAGCTCTTCAGCAGATCATCTTGATCATGTCTACATGCATGGAGCTGCTGCCTTGTGAGTCAATATTTGCATTATCGAGCAGTTGAACGGGTGTGTCTAGTGAAGTGGCCGTGAGTGTGTGTGTTTTAGTGCATGTGTGTGTGTGTATTTCTGGCAGTGTGCAGCAGAGCAGGTGTGCTTTATTGCGTAATAAAAACAGTCAGATGTCAGAAACTAAGCACTGATTGCACCTGGTCTCTCGCTCAGTTCCTGTTCTGCTCATTTGTCATATGATTAATATGTTCACACTTCAAATCCTCTCACGGCTCTTAGATCCCTGCGTCGTCGTGGGTTTAGTCATATTTTGAATATATATATATATATATATTTCATAGCAGCATATTAAAGACAGAATAAATATGAAATGAAAGGTAGAAGCTAAACTCAACATAATTTTGGGATTAAGGAAAATTAAACATTACCAAATGCAAAAATGCAACCCATTCTCACTCACATCGCTATACGAACTAGGAACTTTATTGCTTTTTAATGATAAACCTTTGGCGTCAATACACAGATGTGAAGGGCATGGGAATTTTATCGTCATGAAATTATATATTGAGGTATAATTGTATCATTATGAAAATAAACGGCTACAATAATTATATTTACATTACATTTCTTAGCACCCCTTAACCATTTGTCAATATAAAACAATGTGAAACACAAGATATAACAGGCAGATTCAACTACGGCAACAGTTTATCCAAAAATTACTTCTTTTTTTTCATGACTGAGAAGACAAGACAACACCAATCCATCATTAAACATTAACTGTGACTATATCAACGTGCAGTATTATTGACGAAAAAGACTAAAGTATAGTTTAAATAATAAAAACTTAAAGGCACAATATGTACGATTTTTGGGTTAAAATATCTAAAAACCACACTGTAAACCCGAATAAGTTGGCAAAACTCAAAATATGAAAGTAAGCAGAACTTGCAGATTTGTATTTTGTACTCGTACATTTTAACTGGTCTTAACTTGAAATATTTGAGTAAGCTAATTAATTTAACTTAAAATTTTCATATAATCTCAACCTAAATATTTTTAGTAGTGTAAACTTGGCTAGCTTTAACTAGCTAGTTCAATAAATGCTACCTTGCTAATTAGTAACACTTTGATAGCATTAGCATAGCATAGCACTTGCTGAATGAGTACAGCAATGTAAAACATTTAACATATAGGCTATCTGTTCTCAAACCAAGCTCATGCTCCACTCGTCACCATGATGATAACCAAACAAATACATAACAGAAACTCTACTAAACTAGCATAACAAAACATTAAACACTACTAAATCTCCCACTTAACACTAATCTTGCACACACACACACACAAAAAAACATTATATAACACTTAATTTTAGCATTTACTGTCCCTTTTAAAGGGATACTCCACTTTTTTTGGAAATAGGCTCATTTTACAATGAGCAGGATTGATTTTTACGCAGGAATGAGAGTATAGTTCATAGCCATATCAGCCTAGAAAATCGCAACTTTTCATTTTCCTTAGTACACGATGTAACTACAGAAGAGTCAAGTTTTAAATAGGAAAAATATCGAAACTCTTTGTTCATTTTTTTGAGAGAGATGCTAATGGTCCTGTCCGGTTCAATTCATTATGCTAAGCTATGCTAAAAGTGGGACCCCCAGACCCGGAGATCGGCTGAATGGATTCAAAAACGGTAAAACTCAACTGTTTAACTCTGGGGGAGTTGTAAAATGAGTATCCCTTTAAGTGTCATGGAAAAGCATGCTGGGAAGTAGAAATCCCAGTCCAGTTTCAGTTACATTTAAGTTTGTCTGAATTAAAAGAAACTCAAGTTCATAAAACTCAAAACAATAAAACAATTCAGATTACTTAAAATGTGTCAGTTTTGTGAACTCAAAAGAAAAAGAAAGTTCTAAATACTTTCTTTGAATTGAAAAGAAAAGAATTGAATTGAAAAGTCAATTGAACTGATTTGTTTAATTTAAGTTGGCTCTACTCAAACCAATTCATTAATTTGAGCATTAGGTTTTACAGTGCACATGTGTACTTGTATATCCCAAATGTTTCCAACAATGTTTAAATCCAGAGAAATCATCTATTTAAACCAGTGTCGTAACATATCCTCAGAGACAACACTATTTCATCAAGTGGCCAACAATCATAATCACAAATAACTTTGTTTGTCGCATCAGACAATAATGCAGCATTTTATTTGCCATAAAATATATATTTTTAATCAATTGCATGCCATTTAGCAAACACAAGTCATCCAGCTTTTATTAATATGATATTATAATATCGATCCGGCTTAAAAAGGCATTTAAAAGGAAAAATATAATTTGGAACTAATGGAAATATTACTATTTTTGAGCTTTTTTTTATACTTTTTTTTTTTTTTTTACCAGTTTTCATAATATAGAATATAGAGGATGTATGTGATAAGACACTAGATGAGTAGATAAGTAAATGATACACCAAGCGTATGAGTCTTGATTGTGCTTATAGGTAAAAGTGTAATAATTCTGATGACAACAATCATGATCAAGATAACACAATGAGGGACGATATGTCATCTTTGATTGTGAAATGTCATTGGCTCTCGTGTGTCTTGTGACCGATTGCATCATCGTTCCTCACGTTATGGCAGCGTTCGGCTTCAGATGACTCGGAATCAAAGCAACATGAGTTTGTAATACTTTTTTTACTGTTTTATTGGTCACTTTTTGCAATGAATACCTTTTACTACATGTTTTATATTTTTGAGAAGTGGTTAGGTGCTCAAAGGTGTCTTTGAAAGTAAAAAATATGGTAACACTTTACAATAAGGTTCATTAATGCATTAATTAACATGAACTTACAATGAGCAACACATTTATGACTGTATTTGTTCATCTTTGTTAACATTAGTTAATGAAAATCCAGCTGTTCATTGTTAGTTCACAGTGCATTAACTAAGATTTTCATGAAGTATTAGCAAATGTTGAAATTAACATTAACAAAGATTAGTAAATGCTGTTTAAGTGCAGTTCGTTATTAGTTCATGCTAACTAAGGTAGTTAACTAATGCTAAATGATACCAAAAATATAATAATCATTGCTACTTTTACAAATGCATACTAAGTGTTGACAATTATGGCAAGCAGTTGAAAGCAATGGAGTTCCTATTAGTGTCTTAAATGAGAGATATAATGATTTGGGAGTAAGAATGCGTTGAAAAAATTGTTTGTTTGTTGACAAATTTGTGTTTGCAATAATATCTTAGCAACAACCAGGACGTGCATGTGACTCTTCCGAGGACTCTCCTCAGATTTACCACAGACCGTCGTGTGTGATGACATTTACTTGGGCTCGTCCCGCGGTTGCTAGGCTGTGGGTCGTTAGCATCTCCGCGCTAATCTGAGTCTCGCTGTTGCATGATACATTACTCTGAGCATCACAGGAGATTAATGGAAGATGAGCGCTTTCTGCTGTTCTCCTTCTCTTGGATCTTGACTGTGAGTAATGAACATATCTAGCTCTTTAGCCATTATAAGATTCACTTTCTGTCAGTACACATCAAATATACAGTTATTTTTCAAGCGTTGATGGGGAATGCTTTGGTCTACATTGACAATTTTTGTCATTTGTAATTTTAAGTAATTGTTTAGCCATCTTGATTATAAATCGACTGCATTTTTTTCTGTATTTCCACATGTTCTTGAAAAAGTTTTCAAGTTCTATGCTATATTATCAAGAGTTGTTTATAGCCCACGTTAAAGCACGTTTCTAGCACTTGCTTTCACTCAGCTTTCAGGATCTCTTCTGTTATTTAGGGCCAGATTCACAACAGTCTTCTTGAGAAAGGAGTGAAGAAACTCCTTAAGATAAGTTATTAGAAGTCTGTAAGAATGTTCAACACATTCTCAGGACGTTCAGCTGAAGAACAGCTGATTGTTTGGCGGCTCTTGGCAAAGACTCGCTGATCAACTGAATGAAAAACACATGACTGTCATTTTGCAATGCCTGCATTGCCTTAATAATTGTTCGTCACGACACACAGGTTTTCTCAAGTGTGTGTGTGTGTGTGTTCGCACTGCTGAACTATGTATACATGCACTCATATATGCTGAATGCTGCCAGAAAAGATGTCATAATTATGGATGCGCTGATATGAAAATTTTGGCCGATACCGATAATTCTTTATATTTGAAAGCCGATAACCGATATATTGGCCGATAAATCTAAATCCAAATGTTTTATTATTTTTGAGAGCCTGATTACAAAAACAAAAGTCTCACCATTAAAATCCATGTCTCAAACACACAATTATGATGTTCTCATTATAATTTTATGAAGCCGATATGACAGACTGTTGCACTTTACTGTATTTTCCTCATATTCAATCATATTTCAAGCAATTCAAATCCATCATGTTGCATCTGAAACGTCTCAGCTGAAGGAAATAACACATTATATATCAGCTTTAATAAATCGGACACATTTTCTTATCGGGGCCGATAAACGATAACATTAAAAATGAACATATATCGTTAGATACCGAAATGGTGGCCGATATATCGCGCATCCCTATTTTTAAGAACATTATTTTCAGGAATTAAAAGATTTTCTTATCTTTAAAACATTCTCAAGAAATGTTTTCGGGAGTATTCTCAACTTCAACTTAAGAAGAAAACAACAGTTAAGAAGAGTGTGATTTGCTGATTGATTTGAGCTCTAGTCTTCTCCATTATGAAGATTACGTTCCTAATCCCTCGCTCTTTCATCCTGGAACACATTAACAGAAAGGTCTGGGAGTTGATGGTTAAAAGGTGGTTGATTAGCACAGAAACATTTAGCACAGTCTGACAAATAAGACAATGGCATTACAAGACGTCTTGTAGGATCACGTCTCGACTCTTCATTTTGTTCTAGTTGGATGGCACTAAGTGGGATTTGGTGGTTAAGTCCATCCATCCTTGTATTCTCCAAAGGGCTTGTCCTATGTAGGGTTGTGTGGGGATCCTGGAGCCTATCCCTGTTCACACAAAGAACGAGAACTTTAACAATAAAAATACAGCTCTAATAATCGTTCTTAATGTAAAAGAATAGCATAGTTCACACCACAAATATATAACGATAATGGCACAGAGGAACAATCATTGAAATCACTTTCAGAAAGATATTTTTCCCCAGTTGATAAATATCGAGAGCTAATCAGAATCTGTCCTGCTTTAAAGGGTTCGAGCATTTAAAGTGGCCAACGACAAAACCACAGCGTGTTTATAATAAACAGAAGATGATACGTTTCATGTATTCATCCATTATGTTGTCGACATTTTGTTTTTGTCAATCGTAGCGGTTTAACGAGACCCTCATGTCACGATTCGATACATCTCACGATATTGAACTCACGATACGATATTATTGCGATAATCCAAGACATTTGGTAAAAGGTTAACAAAAAATGCACTATTGATTAAAATGCTAAATTTGAAATTACATTGTGTGTGTAAATGAATAGGCTTGGACTTGGTGCTGATAAACCCAAAGCACAGGACAATAGAGATGCCAGAATAACAATATTCATGATTCTGAAGCTGAAAACACTGAATTATTTTAGATGAATATGCTTGATCTCTTTCACTGTGATAATGTAGGCCACTTTTTACTGATAACAAGAAATTTGGCATTATCAGGACCCACAAATCCCCCCATTAAACATTATATTCAACATTATATATAGTAGTTTAATGTAATACTGACACTAAAACTCTGAAAACTGGAATTTGTTCCTCACACAGTAATTGTTATTTCGGGTGAACAATCCACAAGACATATTTTTGCATTATTGTATTGCGATATATTGTGACACCCCTAGTCTTTACCCCTCTTCACTCTCAGTTTGCCACACATCGTTTCATTCCCTTTCATGCCTGGGTTTCCTCCTGTCAGCGTTGGCGTATGTTGGCGTGACATCCAAAGGGATGGCGAATGCGTGTCGGCAGCCGAATCCTTTGGTTCTGGAGAAACGGTGCGCTCTTTATTACCTGTGATCGCTCCGTCTGTGACTCGTCAGATAGAGGAAGTGTTGTTGTCGTGTTGAGCAGGTGTGCTTCGCCTGGGCTCAAACTCAACAAAACAATTTCAAGGGATATGAGTTGAGTGATAAGCAGGGAATATTGAAATCAGTATCGGTGAAGCACCTGTGAGGGATGACAGCCGAATGAGCTTATTTCAGTTGTTTGTTATTATTTATTGTCATTGTATTTACCAATTGACTGTACTATTTCAGTGTTGCATATTGAATTATATTGTGAATTAATAAATATCATTATTACCCACTTCGATCGATAGTGATGCTACATAAATGCTTAAGTCTTAATGAAATAGTATCCCATGATTGACTCATTCTCCATCCATCCTAGGTGTGTATGACTTTCTACTCTCAGCCGAACACAATCGGAGTTATATTAAATAATGTCCTGGCTCTTCCCAGCTTTATAATGGCAGTGAATAATGCTCGAGTTTCTGAAGCTCCAAAAAGTGCATCCAAGTGTATCTATTCATCATAAAAGTGCATCTATCCATTATAAAAGTGCATCTATCCATCATAAAAGTGCATCCATCCATCATTAAAGTGCATCTATCCATGATAAAAGTGCATCTATCCATCATAAAAGTGCATCTTTCCATCATAAAAGTGCATCTTTCCATCATAAAAGTGCATCTATCCATCATAAAAGTGCATCTATCCATCATAAAAGTGCATCTGTCCATCATAAAAGTGTATCTATCCATCATAAAAGTGCATCTATCCATCATAAAAGTGCATCTGTCCATCATAAAAGTGCATCTGTCCATCATAAAAGTAATCCATACGACTCAAGCGGGTTAATAAAGGCCTTCCTGAAGTGAATCTGGGAAGAGCCAGGACATTATTTAACATAACTCTGATTGTGTAAGTCATACACACCTAGGATGGCTTGAGGGTAAATATTATGGGATAATTTTCATTTTTGGGTGAACTATCCCTTTAAGGCCTTTAAACTAGCCATTTATATTGCAGTTAGTAAGTGCACATAGTCTTTTCTTTCTTTCTTTCTTTCCTGTTGTGTGTTATATTCACATCTTGAATGAACAGCATGTGTTCTGTATCCCTTGTATCAATATATCTATTTTTGATCTACTCTGTTGTCTTTTCACAAACACACCCTGTGGCCCGTGGGTCGAATAAGGCCATCTCCCACTGTCCTACAACCTGTTCTTCACTACATTAGTGCTTCCCGACAGCTCCATTAGACAGTCTCTCACACACACACACACACACACACACACACACACACACACACACACACACACACACACACACACCTCTCTCATGAGACCCCTCATGAACTGCATGCCCCAGTTATTTAATTTATTACAACATCTTGTCCTTGTCCTGTATCTTAAATTTAACGGCAAAAAAAAATCATAAAGATTTCGGGAATAACAGCAAATATTGATAGATAAGAAGTGAAATGTTATCATTGGGATGCTCGGGGAAAGCTCTGGAGTAAACTTGACCTTCAGTCTCCGAGTTCCGGTCAGAAATCCTCACACAAGTGGTTGCTTGCAGTGTTTCAGGAGGGCCGTAGTGGTCCAGAAACTCACGTTCAGCTCTGACTCCGTTCTGAGACAGTTGTAATCAAAAATATTCAACCCCCATTGCAAATCGGGTTTATTGGCAACATGTACAGACTTCCAGCTGTTTGCAATGAACAAATCAAACAAAAGGAATTGAAATAGCTCAACACAACAAATGTTTCAAGTGGTTTCCCCAAATGCAACTTCTCCAGTCTTAACCTGTTAAGCTGCAACCCCACTTTTGAAAAATCCCCAGAAATGACATACCCAAACTGAAACAGATACAGTTCATGAACCCTTTGCATTAAAAGCACAAGTATGATCTCATTTGAAAGCTGACACCTGGCAGTTTATTGTAAATGTAGAATTAATTATTGTCATAATGACAAAAATTGTTATAAATAGCTTCAAAGTTTTGTAAAATTATTAGAAATTAATTTTTATGAAACATCCTCATGAAAATAAAATTGAAGTTGGCACTGGAGCAATCTAGAAATGCACTACAGCTAAAGCCATATGTCTAAACATTCTATGTTTAAAATCTGAAGATATTAAGTCCAAAACTCTGTATTTGGTTAAATGTTTTTCAAGACCATGTCAAATGACTTTATTTTGATTTGACGCTAAAATGCTACTGATGTTTATTGTCATCTTCTAACCATCTATCCAGTATATTGTCTCTATTGTTTTGTGGTGCAGACGATCCCCATTCAGTCTCAGTCTCCCCCTGCACACATTCACACCTCTCCAGCCTGGTTATGGCTCGAAATATGCATTTCTTTTGTCTGCATTATAGCTACTAACGACTGGCTATTCACAGGCTATTCATAGGGTTTCAGTCCCTAATTTCTTTTCTCAAAGTTTACCACACATTTTAAACTGTATCAAATGCATTTCTTGAATAAAGACACATTTCAGGTAGCATTCAAAAAATAATAAAAGTATAACTTCTAGGTAGCAGGTGCACCTAGGGCTAGCTAGCATGTTAGCTTAGCACACCATCAATACACGACAATTTATGAGATTAAAACCATGTTTGTGCTCTAAACTTACTTTTTAACGCACGTTGAGTATTTTAAATAATCTTCTGTGATCTAATTTGGCTTCAGATAAAAAAATCAGACAGAAAATATACTATTGGATAGTGTTCTGCACAATGATAGTCTATATAGATTAGCATTACATTATAAATATAATCTATTATTATGAAAATACCTGGCATGGCTTGAAAAACACAGGTAACTCAAATATCAGTGCAATCATGTTTATTGTCTTCAAAACATCTGTATCTGCATGTTACAGCGCGATCTCTTGTTAGCTTTGTGTGTATCAGTCAGGTATCAGTGACGTCCTGGAATGTCACATGGTCATGGCTCTTCTTCATGTTCCATATATGGACTATTATTGTGCATGTAGCGCCCTCAGGCTATTGGTATGAATTAAAAAACACAGTATCGGAATACCAAATGCTCATAAAGATTACATCGACGCATTTGGGTATAAATTCAATAAATATTATTCCTGTCTATAGAAATATGATGTAAATCTATGAGAATCTATCAATATTTCTCCAAATCTGCACAGTTTTGAGCTAAAGCCCTGAAGGACGTTGTTTTGTGTATCGCTGTCATGACGACAGCACGGAGTTTTTTATGAATGAAAGCGGCTGACGCGCATAATTCATATTAAAGGTATCGACTCATTTTTTCATTTCATAACTCCTGACACAAATTAAGACATAACTGTCACTATGAGTTTCTCAGAATACAATAGTGGTCAAATACTGAAACTTGAGGATTATATCTTTTTAATTATGTATAGTTTGTCAAGGTATAACATTAAATCTGATAGTAATTTTGAATTAAATAAATAAATAACGCTTCAGTGCGCGGGCGCACTGGCAACGGTTAACAGGTTAAGTAATCAACCCCTTCATGTCAAGCATCTTTAGTACTTAGTTGAACACCCTTTTGCTGTTATGAGCTGCTGCAAACGAGATGTTTATCCAGACAGCAGCATTTCTGAGGAATCTGAGCCCATTCCTCATGAGCAACGGCCTCCAGTTCAGTGTTCTTGGGTTTGCTGATGAAACCGCCTTCTTCAAATCCCATCAGAGATTTTCTATGTGATACAAGTCAGGCGACTGTAATGCCACTGTATCTTCCAGGACTTCTTCTGCAACCAAGCCTTGGTGGAAACTGAGGTATGCTTGGGATCATTGTCCTGTTGGAAGGTCCGAGCTTCAGCTTCCTCACTGACGGCATGACGTTTTCTCCTAGGATTCCCTAAACTTCATCTCGGCTTCCACACGCTGCAGGTTTCCAGTGCCAGAGGATATAAATCAGCCGCAGAGCATCATCGAGATCCACCGTGATGAACTGTAGACAGAGTCTTTACAGTATATGCTTCATTCTTATTCATCGCTCCACAGAACAGAGTCTCAAAACTTCTGTGGCTTGTTTATATGATTTTGAGCAAATTGGAGCCGACTGTTCTTGTGCTTTTGGGTCAGTAGTGGTGTAGTCTTGGAGTTCTGGCATGTGTTTAGTACGAGCCTTATTGTGCAGCTGAAACCTCAGTGCCTATGGCCACCAAGTGTTGCTGCAGGTCTTCTGCAGTCGCTCGAGGGTTTTTCTGAACCTGCCTTCTCAGTTGCAGCCGTTAAAGCCGTTACTTAAACTTTGAACTCTAGGAACATTTAGTCCCTTCGCTCTTTTTGTATCCTGTTCCTTGTTTGTGAAGGGCGATGAAATCTTCTCTTTACTTTTTGGACTATTCCTTTTGACTTCACCATATTTCTAACAAGCAGTCAAACGTGACACTCAACAAACCTAGCCAGTTCAGGTTTTTCATGTGTTCTAGCTCAAGCACACCTGATGCAACTAATGAAGCCCTTGATTAATGAGACAACACCTGTTATGCAGATTTGCGCTGTTGTGAGGGATTCTATTGAACAATTTTGAGACTCCATAAGTCATTAAAAGTTGCATTTTCAGTTGAATTTGGGGAAACCACTTGAAACAGTTGTTGTGTTGAGCTATTTCAATTACTTTTGTTTGATTTGTTCATTACAAACAACCAAACGTCTGTAAATTTAGCCAATAAACCTGATTTGCAATGTGGGTTGAATAAGCAACATCCAATGAAATCATGATAAATACAATCAAGTTCAGTTCTACATTATTTCCTTGCTGAAGAATCCTCTTTTTTCACTTAGAAATGCATCGTGGATATATCACGGAGGTGAAATGGATTGAGAATGCTGTATCATGTTGACTTTAAGAGCATAAATCAGTGTGATGGGTTTGTGGGCAGAAAGTCTTGGCTGGAGGATTTATTATTTATAAAAAAATTTCAGTGCTGAGGTTTAGAGACGAGATCCAATTAAGAGCCATTCTCTTTTCTTTTGGAATAGAAATGTCTCTCATCTTTCATTTAGATATATATCAGCATCGGCCGATTTATGCCAATTTTTAATGTTTATCTGGGTTTTTAATGTTTATTATTGGCCGATAAATAATGTATTAGTTCCTTCAGCTGAGACGCTTCAGATGTGCACTGTTAAACATGATGGTTTTGAATTGCTTGAAATATGATTGGAATCACTTCGAAAGGGAAAATGAAGTTAAGTCTGTCATATAGGCTATGATGTAAAAAAATTAATTGTGTAAAATATTTTGTGTGCCCGTGTCGGCGCATTCGTCATCTGATATTGTGCCTGTAGTGTGTAAGAATCCATTCATATCAGTTATGCAAGATCTGCTCACCATCTATGTTTGTTATTTAATCGACTTCATGATTCATGTGCTTGTTTTGGTAATGATAACAGTCTCTTTATGAAAAATCGAATTACTGGGCCATGTTTGTGTATCTGATTATCCAGCAATGGATGTATTGCATCATGTTGACTTATTGTGATCACTGGTGGCTTATGTGTAAGATGACCATCAGTTAGAAGATTGGATTTAAAATATCTCCTGCACTTTTTAGATAATGAACGTGAGGATAACACAGCAATCCACGCTCAGCTTGATGTTTAGATAAATGTTGTTTCGGTTGCTTAATGCACTTTAGATATTTAAAGAGGAGGTGTTTTACAGAATAGACAAAATTCAAGTTTATCTCATTATCATCTATGTTTATGAGTGAGTTGGGATGCACTTCCATTAGAGATTGAGTGTGTTTTCATCTTAGCCGGTCTAGAATCTTAAGCCTTAAACTCAGGGTACGTTTACACGACGACGATATGCTTGAAACGGAGAAGTTTTTCCTTTGAGTTTTCCGCGTACAGACATTGTCAAAACGATCCCATCCGCGAAAACGTCTAAAAACGCTGTATTCTGCTGCCTGGCCAGTAGATGGCGATGAAACACCGTAAACTGAACATGTAATACACATGTGCATGACGTCATCGTCTTCACAGATTCACGATTTTGCTGTTAAACAGAGACCGGTTTAAAAAACTTGCACTTTGAAACCCGTTTTCAAAAGTTTGCGTGTTCAGGCGCCCAAAACGCCGTTATCGTGTAAACGAACGAACGGCCAAAATGCATAAAAAGTTTTACGTTTTTAGTTGAAGACGGTGTGTGTAAACAGCCCCAAAGTCTTCAAATTTGTGTGTTCCTGTGCTCTGGTGAATGTACAAACACACGAGCCACAACAAATACACCATAACCCATAATTTTTTAAGTGAAATGAACACAATAATGGCTCAGTGAGAGTGAGAGACGTTGTTCTCATCACGTCAGTGTCTATAACAGATCGGCACAGGAGTCGGGACGCTCACAGTAATTGAATGCGAGTGCTGAACCTCTGCCAGTACTGCAAATCAGCACTGTAATGCTGAGGTAGACCTCACTCTAACACACACACACACACACACACACACACACATTCTTGTACATCTATCTTTATGAGGACATTCATTGACACAATGCAGTCTCTAGCCGCTTACCCTAACCTTACCCATCACAACTAAGTGCCTTACCCGACCCCTGACCCTAAACCGACTCTTAACCTCATTATAACCTTATCCCTAAAACCAAGTCTGGACCCTCAAACAGGCCTTTAAAGGCTCTCAGAAAGTGAGGACCGGCCAAAATGTCCTCACTTTACTCTGTTTGTCCTCACTCCAATGGGCTAAAACTCAAACTGGTCCTCACAAAGATAGTTGGACAAGCACACACACACACACACTCTCTCTCTCTCTCTCTCTCTCTCTCTCATAATTTTCTAGAAGTAGAGTATAAAACCATGCAGTATTTTTGTGTAGTTAATTTAGAGAAGTTACAGCGTAACATTGAAGCATTTAAAGCCAGGGAATAATAATATTGAATAATATGCGTATGTCTTTCTTCCCGGTTACATAAAAACAGCTCAGAGTGAACCGTCTCTCTTTTATTGAAGTGGCATTATGCAAAAAGTTGAACAATAATGGCAATTCATTAGAAATCTCACATCTTACGCCACAAGTGGCATGTTTTTAATTAGTTTTAATACTGATTAAGATGTTTTTGCTGTATGTACTCTCTATATACACACATTTCAGTGCTCAAGTATGTGATTTATGTTATAATATTATATAATTTCAATAAGTTGGTTAGAAAAAACTGTTTTTCTGTTGTATACTTCATTATATTGCCAGCTGACTGGCGCAGTAAATTAAGGATACCAGGGTGATTTGCTGTCAGTGACTTCAGAAATGTCTATGAAAGAAATATAAAAAAGCAATGGAGTAAAGCACACTCCCTGAAAGATGAGATTTAAGTTTGCTGTGGAAATATACATATATTATTGGTAAGCAAAACAAGTCTTAACCGCAACTCAACTCAAAGGTGTGTCTAATTTTATATCAACAATTGGCATTAGGGCTGGGCGATATGGCCAAAAAAATCATCTGACAAATATTTTTTGGTTGAATATTGTATATATCTCAGTATTTAAAAAAATTATAATTCTACTTGGATTTAAAAAATAAATAAATCTGTATTTATTTAAAAATATATATATTTATTTCACATCCTGTTCAATGTTGCCTTACAAACAATGTTCATAATGAAGGCTATGAAAACATGTATAGTGAATGTAACCATGTAGGGTCTGGTATATTATGTGCAAAAAAAAGGGTTAAAATCACTTTACATTTTAACATTGTAACATTACAGTCTAAAAACATAAATAATGATTTTATTTTTGAAAAAAAAAAAAACATGGTTAATTACCCCATTACAATAGTCACCTTAGAGTTACTGCTATCATAAAAATACGCTTTCTTGTAGTAACTAATATTTTATCAATATGTATATTTTAATTTTATTAATATTTTATTGTGTTCCGTTTGTTTAGCGGAGATTCACAGCAAAATGGAAATATGTGCATGAGCTTCTAATATTTAGAGAATATACTTGTGAAATGCCACAGAAAAGCACTAGGGCCTACATCAGGGATGGAAATTAGCACCCGCCACCAGCCAAATGCGGGTGATTTTGTGTTGTGGCGGGTAAACTCGCTTCACCTACCGGCCACCGTGGCGGGTAAATAAAAATATACTGTTTCACACAGACGGCGGACACTTTTAGAGGACATAAGTGTACGCTGAAATAAAGTCTTTCACCTCAGAAAAACGGACTTTCTTGTCCTGTCACGTCAGCCGTTATCCTGTTCTCGTAGCGAACACTCTTCAATTGCACGCGCAAATGTGGCGGCGCGCGCTGTGTATCGCCTCACTGTATATAAAGGGCAAAATAAACTACGAGCATGCAACGCCGTTACGTTGTAAATTACACCGAATAAAAGTAATGCAGGGATGATTTTCATACTATTCACCAGGAGCAGCTTCCATGGTTCATTAACAGTTATTGTTAATATTGTGTATTCACCATGGTAACTGTCGTTTCCATATTAACCCCAAAATGCCACTTTATTTTTCTTTGTGTTATTTTTTATATTTTTAAATGACTCTAGTGGCTCATACCAACATTGTATTAACAAAAACTAGTTTGGGACTGCTATTTAATAGCTTTAGCATAGGCCTAATGTTTATTTATTAGTACTAGTCTTTACTATTAGTCATATTCTTACAATTTATGTTAAGTAAAGGGGGACAGTACTTGTGTGTGTGGAAATAGGCGGTTTCAATAAAACTGCTTGTGACATGTCATACAGTATTTGGCTTTGACTTTGACTGAACATTTGCTCTCACTTTGCGGAAAAAATATTGGGATATATATCGTATATCGATATTCAGCCTAAATAATCGGGATATGACTTTTGGTCCATATCGCCCAGCCCTAGTTTCATTGTTGGGACTAAAAACCTAAAACTGGAAGCCATAAAAGACCACGAATCATTCAAATGCCACATCCAGGTAAAAAAGAGAAATATATATAAGAGAGAAAGAGAAAATGTCAGTATTTCATTGAGACTTGAGATTAAATAAACTGCATAAGTATTGTAGATCTTGTAGTATTCATTTTCACATGCAGTTACACATTGTCGGTTAAAAACAAGAAAGTGGCTGGTAAAAACATTGAGTGGCTGGTAGATTTTGAAATAAAAAAAAGTTAATTTCCATCCCTGGCCTACATCTCAAACACATTAAACTTACATTTTCATTTCGGGTGAACTATCCACAACACATATTGTTGCATCTTAGTGTTGCGATATATTGTGACAGCCCTAGTCAATCACGTAAAAACGTTTCTGTGAATAATACATCTAGTGTCATTGAGTTTGACCTGCCACTTTAAAAAAAAAACGTGTTGCTTTCATAGAGATGCTTATAAAATAACATAAAAGTAGTTTTCAAAGCCCAAAAGGCATAGATTGTAGGGATGACCCATAAAAGAGTTAATCTGAAATGCTGAAAATGCAGTTGAAACACATTTGATGTGACGTCTCGTCTCTTTACTGTCCTGGTTTCGGTGCTTCACGGCTTTGATCAGCTTTAAATTCAGCATCTCCTTCTTTCCCCTCGCCGTCAGGAATCTTCAAACGACTCGCTCCCTTCAAAGACGGCCTTTATCATCCAGTCGTATGAGTTTCAGTCAGCTCAGAGATCATTCACACTGTATAAGTGTAGCGTAATTAGTGGAAACGTGATGATTAATTACAGTGGTTGTTAGACGTTGACTCAATAATCCTGAAGCGGCCGAGCGTGACATTGAGACGTGATTATATAGTAGTGTGTTTTGTTTTAGAAGCTTTTCTTTAATATTCATTAATATTCCCACATTCTCGAGCTGCACTCCTCTGGGAAAACTGTGAACAGCAGTTCGTCTGCCTCCGTTGACTCAACAAACACATGTATCTTCTTCCAGAGAATAGAAACCAAGAGTTTGTCTGAGACTTTATGCCACAAATTGGATTTAAAATCATTTATTTCCTTCAGTTTCTACACTGTAAAAAATTATAAGATCATTAAGGTGTGACAACGTACGTTTTTACATTGCTTTAACTCATCAAAATAAGTTAAGCAATTTTAAACTCATTTCTTATGTAATTTTAGTGTAATTTAAGTTGAAATGACTTAAATATCCAATAACATCTGTAACTCAAGATATATCACGGAAATGTGTGTTTTGGTCTCGTAGATAGACGCATCGTGTCGAGGACAGCAATAGCTAGTAAAACTGTTGACCTGCCATTTATAAACATTACACCTACAATTGACTTAACAAACACATGTATCTTCTTCCAGAGAATAGAAACCTAGAGTTTTTCCGAGACTTTATGCCACACATTGGATTTAAATCATTTATTTCCATCAGTTTCTACACTGAAAAAATATTATATGATCATTAAGTTGTGACAACATACGTTTTTACATTGCTTTAACTCATCAAAATAAGTTAAGCAATTTTCAACTCATTTTTTAAGTCATTTTAGTGTAATTTAAGTTGAAATGACTTAAATATCCAAGAACATCTGTAACACAAGATATATCACGGAAATGTGTGTTTTGGTGTCACGAACACGACTAGATAGACCGACGCCTCGTGTCGAGGACGGCAATAGCTAGTAAAACTGTTGACCTGCCATTTATAAACATTACACCTACAATTATAGAATAAATAAATCCAATATAAAGAAATAAATACTAATAATTAATACTGTCTCTTTGATCACTTTCTGTGCTATATCAGTGTTTTTCATGCTACTGAATGAAACCATGTGCATGTGAAGTCGATCGCTTGATTATGCTAATGCTAATTAGGGTTAATGCTAATGCTTGTATAGATTAATGTCCTCTTATATGTGAAAAGTGTTATTGGATATTTAAGTTATTTCAACTTAAATTACATTAAACTGACTTAAAAAATGAGTTGAATCTTGTATACGATTGCTTAACTTATTTTGATGAGTTAAAGCAATGTAAAACCGTATGTTGTCACAACTTAAGGATCTTATAACTTTTCACATGTAAGTGCGTCGTCACGTTTTGATTCGTGTCTTTTATTATGCCATGTCTTTTAGTTTGAAGTTGATAGATCAGTGTTGTTCATAGTTTCCTGTCCCTCATCTTCCCCATTCCTGTCCTGATTGTGTTCAGGTGTTCCTCGTTTGCATCATTAGTTCTGGTTGCGCATTCACAGCCCTCATGTGTGCTTTGACTGGTGTGTTGCTTTGGGTTTATTTAACCCTCTTCTTTGGTGAGTCTCTTTGTTTTTAGGATTCGTCAAAGTGTGAAGTCTATGATTTGGTCTGGTGATGTATTTAACAAAATAATAATGCTAATAATAATAATAAAAGTTGAGTTCTCAACTCTAACTCACCTGAAAGTGATATTGTTACTGGCTGAAACTGGTTAAGCTGGTGTTGTAAACTAGTATGACCTGTAAGGCCAGCATGAATGTGTGTCAAACCCTTACATTGTACTGACAACAATTGGTCATCTATTGGGATAGGCTAGTTCACCCAGAAGTGAAAATTCTCTCATTGACTGTCAAAATGTATATGACTTTCTTCAAATGAACACATGCAAAAAAAAACAATAAATCTCTGCGAAACTTTGATTTTTTTTAATTATTTTTTTTATTTTGATTATATTTCGATTAAATTGGTAAAAGCAAGTGTGCCGAACACAATGTTAGAGATCTTTTATGTTATGAGTAAAATATTCTTCCACAAACTAGGAATTTAATGAGAAACACTGAGCTGAACTGGCTTGACTGGTTAAGGGTGTTTTTGTTTTTCACTATGGGTGATGAACATATTTAATGAGTGTATTATATCTCTAGAGGCAGTGTAGAGAAAAAAATCTCTGATAGCCGAGGCACTCCTTAATTATAATGTCTTTATTGCAAAAATGACATGTCCTAAATGGACAACTTTAAAATGCCCACGCGTAGCGGCATGGGGCCTTCTTCAGGGCATGAGTGCCTCGGCTATCAGAGATTTTTTTTTCTCTACACTGCCTCTTAAGATGTTCTACCTTGGGCCAAAGAGCACCCAAATCAAACTTAAAAGGAATTGAGCACGCCATTCATCTTGAATCTAAACGTGTATTATATCTCTGTAAGTCCATGAGTGGAGGAGTTCACTCCAAAAGCACACACATCCTTTCTGATGTCATCTATATGACCCCAGTGGATTAATAGATGTCTTTCCTTCTGAAGCGAAACGTCACTTTAAGTTTGTTGTCTGTAGTTTCCCACGAGATTGATGAGATTATGGTTGGTGGACCTCAGACCCTCCAATGGGAAACAATTTGTGCATTTTAAAATTAAATGCTATCAATCTGGTGCACTTTGAGAGCATTTTGGGAGCTTCAACCTCTTTAGTGTCCGAATGGAGTTGAGTAAAAGAAAAATAAATTGCATTTAGTGGACTCAAACCTCCTTTTTAATGAGTGTTTATGCAGCAAAATGTACCAATTATGAAACAAATTCAATTTCAGCTGTAAAGCAGATCTACAAAACACAATTAATGTTATCATTCAGCTCAATTTATTCCAATGTTGATTCAGTTTATTTCATTAACAATATCAATGTTTCAAACCTCCGTTATGAAACAAACTCAATTTAACAATAAAGTTAGAGAAGAAAATAGTGTCATTATTCATTTTAGTTCAGTTCAATAATGTTGCAAAGTTCATCAATTATGAAATAAATTCATTTCAGCATTAAGCAACTCTACAGAAGACACGTCTCATTATCCAGCTTAACTCAGTCAGTTTAAGTTTAGTTTAGTGACCGCAGTCAAAATAATATTACTTAAGTCAAGTCACTTTTATTTATACAGCGCTTTTAACAATACCGATTTTTTTTTCAAAGTGGCTTTACAGTAATAAACAGTAAAATAATGCAAAAAAGTTTGTTTCTGCTGTACAGTAGATCTAGAAGAAATAAGACTAAATATTAATTGTCTAAATATTAAAATGACTAAATAATAAGTCATTAAATTTAAACCTCAAGCTTTTATTTTGGTGGGAAAACTGCAGTGAGGCCTTTGTTTCTATGGCAACACGTTTAAATTTAGTGAAATGCTGTAAACTTGGTGAATATGAAAAATATTAATATTTTCAACATTTAAAGGGGTTATTCTGTGACTTTATTGGCGTATGAATCCAGAATGTCAGTGTTTTTCTCCCTCCACCTGCGTAATAATCCCCGGCCGAATCACCTGCTGTTTCTTGACAAACACCAAGATCATGTGATGATTTAACTGCCATCCAAATCCACATCTCTGAGTCATTTTACATCACATCTCACATTTTCCGATTAATTACCAGTTTTAGTTCTTGTGTTTCTCTTTCCTTCAGTGATTTTGCTTGTTAACAGCAGGTGTTCATCACTAATGCTCAATCATCAAATGTAATTATACAGACGTCCACATGAGAAACAATTACCGTCCGAATAGGGCTTGAGGCTGTTGCTGTGGTTGAAATCAGTTTGTAGTTCTTATGTGATTTTGCTTGTTAACAGCAGGTGTTCATCAATAATGCTCAATCATCAAAAGCATTTTTACAGACGTCTACATGAGAAACAATTACCGTCCGAATAGGGCTTATGAGTGTAAAAATGTTCCGGGAAATGAATGGGAAGCACTGTGCTGAACTGTATGTTTGTCTTCAGTATGAATAAGACGACAATATGAAGAGAGTGTGTTACATTGAAGCGTTCTCTTCTCTGTGTCCACAGGCTGTGAGCTCTTTTGAGTGGTGCCATGACCAGTCAGGGTGATGACCATGAAGACAGACTAAACCCCAAAACATCATCTTCTTCTTCTCCTCGGCCCTCAGCAGCCCGTAAGCTGCAGGTCCAGCGCTCGCTCTCCCGGGACACCATCACCATACACTTCTCTGCCAAAGGACATGAGGAAGAGGAGGAGGAAGAGGACCTTTACAGGCTCGCGGCTTCCCCGTCAGGCCTTGAAACGGAAGATCAGGGCGTAGTCACGGCTCAGGAGGCCAGCGAGGAGCTTCTCTCTGAAGGATTGGGAGTGGACGTGGTCACAGGACTGACTTCGCAAACGCACAGTTCAGCGTTGGCGATCACACACCCCTCCGTTAGCTTGGGTTCCTCGTCCACTTCTAGTCTTATTAGCTTCTCATGGCCTTCTGAACAAAGGTCGAGTGCACCGGCACCTTCCACGCATTCGGTTTCATCCACTTCATCCCCAGCTAAAGCTTCTGCTTTACCTTCCAAGCCGTTCCTAAGCCTAGTCAAGTCTCTTTCCACTGATGTGGAGGCACCCACTGCCCCCCCCCAATCGATAAGACACCGACATTTAATGAAAACCCTAGTTAAGTCTTTATCCACGGACACTGCTCGACCCGAACATGAGTCTCCCTCGACTCATCGCTCGCAGGATTCACGCCTCAATCTGCACCTCTTCAAGCCGTTCACCCAAACTCGTGTTCCCGCGGTCACCGGCGACTCCAAAACCGCTCCCTCATCCCCGTTAACCTCTCCCGATAGCCGCTCCTTCTTTAAAGTTCAAGAGGTTGAGGCACGAATCGAAGACACGAAGCGGCGTCTATCCGAGGTCATGTACGAGCCTCTCCAGCTTCTCAGCAAGATAATCGGCGAGGAAACCGGTGGCACGACCGCGGGAGTCTCTTATCGATCCAGAAACCTTTCGTCCAGCGCATCTGAACTCTCAAACTTGTCCGCTCTCAACGGCCACCCGGAAAGCAACAATAACTACTGCATTAAAGAGGAGGAAGACGTGGACGGGGAAAGTCCTCTCGAGGGGGCGAGCGTTGACTTGCCTCTTCACAGGTCGCCATCTCTCGGATTAAACCGATGTGTCATGTCGGCTCTGGCTCGTCAGGAAGATGAAGAGTTCTGTGAGCTCTACCCTGAAGACTTCGAGCTTTGTAATGAGTTAGATGGGGAGGAACCTCACTCATCTCAAGCCCGACGAGGGAGCAGCGAGGAACCGACCGAAGGAGGCGAGGAGGACGAGGAGGAAGACGAGCCTCCGGGAGTCCCCCACAACAGATTGATTCTGCTGATAGCCATGGTTTACGGTTACTTTGTGCTGCCGCTGCCGGCCTATGTGTGTTGGGTGTTGACGGGAGTGGTGGCGGGGTTCATGCTGGCGATCCTGATGGTGTGGTTGTCGGCCAGGCGAAGGCCCTCGTGGGGTCGTAACAGCAACTGGAACAGAAGAGAGAACTGGAACCGGGTTCCTCTGGATATCACCGAACCTGCCATACACAAGGTGAGGCCCATTAAAGATCCTTCTGAAAAGCTGGAAATGTACACTGCTGGTCAAAGGTTTTTGATCGGTTCGATTTTTTTGTTTTTTTAGAAGAAGTCTCTTATGCTCACCAAGGCTGCATTTATTTGATTAAAAAATACAAGAATTCTTGTTTTGGATGAATTTTCAGCATCATCCTCCAGTCTTCATTGTCACATGATCCTTCACAAATCATTCTAATATGATAATCTGATGCTCAAGAAACATTTATGATTATTATCAATGTTGAAAACGGTTGGATTATTATTATTATTTCAGGAATCTTTGAATAGAAAGCTTAAAAGAACAGCATTTATCTGAAATATAATCTTTTGCAACGTTATATATGTCTTAACTGTTAACTTTTGAACGGTAGTGTTTAATGTGGCAAAAGCTTTCTATTTCAGATAAATGCTGTTCTTTTGAACTTTCTATTCATCAAAGAATCCTGAAAACAGTTTTTAACATTGATAATAATAATAATAAATAGTGATGCTCCGATTGATCGGCCGCCGATCATGATCGGCCGATATTGGCAAAAAATAGCTTGATCGGCAACCCCCAAAAGCGCCGATCAAAAAAGCCGATCACGTGACGTAAATAACTCGCGCAACTTTTCCGCTTGCGCGGCAACACAACAGCAGAGCAGAGCAGAGCTTGCTTAACAGTGGCAAAATGAGTTCTCCTATGACGGCAATTCAATGGCAATTATAAACGAGCGCACAACTGATGCTGGCGCGCGCGGTAAATGACATTCGCGAGAGGATAACAGATCTACGCGCGAGGAAACGGGAACTCGCGAGCTCATTCAAACCCTGTGCGGGCGCATGACATCTCTGCCCTCGCGCGCGCGCATGATCATTCCCCACACTCTCGCGCTTGATCTCCTCTCGCCTGCTGATTTTGCTCGCTCGAACACTTTTATTTTTGGCAGTCGAGGGGCGGGACTTACTGTTTTAATAACCTCAAATGTCATTGTCATTATTTTATTTTTTGGATCTGATGTAGTTAGTTCCTCAACTACATCCATTGTAGTCTGCCTGACCCCTCTTTGTTTTGAAAAATTATACTGTGCCTTATTTGGAAAAGGTGGCCTACAGTAGCCTTATGTTATCTTGTTTTCTAACTACAATTAAATAAATATTGGTGGTTCTTCAAGATTTTCTTGACTCTAGCATATTTCCATTCTGTGATCGGCAGTGATCGGCAATCGGCAGATCATGATTTTGGTGATCGGTAATCGGTGATCGGCCCCAAAAATGCTGATCGGAGCATCACTAATAATAAATGTTTCTTGAGCATCAGATCATCATATTATAATGATTTCTGAAGGATCATGTGACACTGAAGACTGGAGTAATGATGCTGAAAATTCATCCAAAACAAGAATAAATTATATTTTAAAGTTATTTTACATTTTAATAATATTTCACAATATTACTGTTTTTTTTCTTGTATTTTTTAATCAAATAAATGCAGCCTTGGTGAGCAGAAGAGACTTCTTTCAAAAACATTAAAAATCATACCGATCGAAAACTTTTGACCTGGCAGGTTGCCAATATTTTTGTTAATTCACTATGCATTTCACGTGTTCTCATTGAGTTATTTGTTCATACCAATTATATAAGTGCCTCTACAAATGCTAATATAACCCAAAAAAATGCAGAATAATAGCAATGAAAACAAAAAGAATATTTAGTCTGTCTATAGTAGTCCCTAAAACCCAGGAGGAATTCAAGTTGCTTGCTTTTTTAGCTTACACACAGTTACTGTAAACTGAAACTTGATTCACTCACTCTCTCGCACACTGGGTCTCTCTCTCGACGCATGATTTTATATATTTAGATGTAAAGACCAATATAGTGCAGTGTTATCTGTAGGGATGCACGATATATCGGCCACCATATCGGTTTCGGACGATATCGGTTCATTTTTAATGTTATCGTTATCGGCCCGATAAGAACATTTATCTGATATATTAAAGCCGATGTGTTAAAGATGTGTTATTTCCTTCAGCTGAGACACTTCAGATGCGCACTGTTCAACATGATGGTTTTGAATTGCTTGCAATATGATTGAAATCACTTCAAAAAAGGAAAATACAGTAAAGTGCAACATATCGGCTACATAGAATTATCATGAGAACATCATTATAATTGTGTGTTTGGGACATGGATTTAATGGAGAGACTTCTGTTTTTGTAATCAGGCTCTCAAAAATAATATATAAATTTGGATTTAGATTTATCGGCCAATATATCGGTTATTGGCTTTCAAATATAAAGAATTATCGGTTATCGGTATCGGCCAAAATGTTCATATCGGTGCATCCCTAGTTATCAGATTACTCAAGACCGCATGCATTCTGCCTCATAATTTATTTATGATTGTTGCTTTTTTGCTAATATAAAAACAATATCTTGTGGCATGGTTTCCCGTTCAGAATGTGGACAGAAGTTATTCCCTGAGCAAATGAAATATCAAAATATTGGGTGGATTTGAGAGAGTCTAATGGTCCTTTCACACCAAGAATGATAACCATAACCATAAAGTTTTAACTCTAAGACTCGAGGATAACGACAACTATAAGGATAATGGCATGAAGGAAGGATGTCATGGGATCACTTTCAGGCAGAGGTGGATAGAGCACTGACTTTCTTTTTTTTTTTTTATCTAAGTTAAAGTATTACTGCTCGTAGAAGTGCTAAAAAATCATGAGTTTGCTGAATAACTATCTAAGTATCTACTGACTTCAGTTCATTAGAATAGTGTCATTAAAAAATAACTACAAAAAATGCTTTTCTTACTTAGTATTTTTGTCTTGTTTCCAGTCCAAATGTCTAAAAATTCTTAAATCAAGATGCATTTACTAGATGAGTAAAATGACATAAGATATTAAGTCTTGTTTTTGGGGGGA
Source organism: Rutilus rutilus (assembly GCF_951802725.1). Classification (NCBI taxonomy): domain Eukaryota; kingdom Metazoa; phylum Chordata; class Actinopteri; order Cypriniformes; family Leuciscidae; genus Rutilus; species Rutilus rutilus. The sequence goes on from NC_140209.1 coordinate 70,479,777, forward strand.
ATTAATCAAAATTAAGTGAGTTTTTGCTGAAAACAAGCAAAATGATCTACTATTGGGGTTAGAAAAATAATCTTGTTTCTGTTTAAATTAAGATTATTTTTCTCACCCCATTGGCAGATCATTTTGCTTTTTTTTTAAGCATCAACTCACTTAATTTTGATTAATTCCCCCCGAAAACAAGACTTAATATCTTATGTCATTTTACTCATCTAGTAAATGCATCTTGATTTAAGAATTTTTAAACATTTGGACTGGAAACAAGACAAAAATACTAAGTAAGAAAATAAAATAAACAGAATTTATTGAAACAACAGTATTTAGGCTATGAAAAGGCATTAACTCAGTGCTTATATTGACATTTAAAGGACACCTTTGCAGATTTTCAACCAGCGTTGTATTGTTGCGATGTCTGTATTATAAAGCTAAATGCCTCATCCAGTGGACTTTAGACAGCTATAAAAAGTTTTGTGTCTTGCGTCATCCAGTGGACTTTAGACGAGTTTTGCATAAATAGACTGGGATTCCGGGATGGAAGTCGAGCCACCTTTATTTAAGCAGCTTTACAGAGATAACAGGAAAATAGGCTAATGCAACAAAGTTTGTGTCTAGAAAGAAATAGCGTCACAATCCAAGTTCAGTGATGGTTCATTTCTGTTGTAAAAAAGTTATTAATTTAGTTCATTTATATATAGCCGTCAGTTGAATATTATTGACGTATCATGGGGGAAAGAGTACACATTGTTAGTTTACTTATCCCGACACTGTAATCATACAAAAGTTGCCCTTAAACCCCCCTCCAAAAGCCCTATTATAGCGTTCTTCTCAGTTAAGCTAATGATTTACATGGAAACTCATTTAAAATGTAGTCTACTTGTTTGCTTCCAATGATAATAGTGTAGGATAGGCACTAATCTGGCTGTAGTTTGTTAAGGCACCTTTTCATGATGATAAAGCGCTCTCATCAGCCACATGCCCTGATCCGTGTTGTACTACACCTGCTAGACGAGCATCGCATGTCTTTTTTATTCATGTGATTAAATAGCAGCCCTTGGGGTTTGACTGTTGCATCAGGTCATGTTGGATGTTGCTGATGCTTCAGTGCAGGAAAATCCCTGAAAAAGTGTTTATGAACGATTAACAGTATTAACTAGGGTGTCTGATATAGATATAGCTCATTTACATATTTCATTTATGTATATTTCACATATACTACATATATATATTTCATTTACAGTTGATGATTTTGGCTCAATTAACTTAACCTGCACATATTTAACTTCTGCTTGCCAGTTTGCGGAAGTTACCAGGGTTCGTACAAGGTGATTAAAGTGCTTGAATTTGACTTTTTTGACTTAAGTCCTGGAAAACCCTTGAAAACAGCCATATTTATGAAAAGGTACTCGAAAAGTGCTTGAATTATTGAAAGACAATAAATGTGAAATTAGTCTTTTAAGGGGTGGTATAATGCCCTTTTCACAAGATATAAAATAAGTCTCTGATGTCCCCAGAGTGTGTGTGTGTGTGTGTGTGTGTGTGTGAAGTTTTAGCTGAAAATACCCCACAGATATTTTTATACAGCATGTTAAAGTTGTCACTTTTTGAGGGTGAGCAAAAACGCACTGTTTTTGTGTCTGTCCCTTTAAATGCAAATGAGCTGCTGCTCCCGGCACAGGGGGCGGAGCTTCAACAGCTTGCACTCACACACACATGCACTGGAAAGTGCTTGAATTTGACGTTTTGAAATGGAAAACCCTTAAACTTTTATGTAAAGGTACTTGAAAAGTGCTTGAATTATTGAAAGGCAATATATGTGAAATTATTAGTGTTTAATTTTATCGATAAAACAATATTTTCACATAAAATAGTCTGATATAGAGCCGTTTCGCATGGCTATGAGTGTAATATTGCTCATAAATATCCAAGTATATGATACAGCTTTTATTCCTCAGTGAATACAGTCAGTCACAAGCGATCCAGAAGGAGGCGCACGGTAATGTAATGCTGATTGCTAACAGTAAAACACACAGAAGAGAGAAAGAGACGATGATCGGTATGTTTACATCTCTCAACCAGTGTTTCAACTGTGGAAAGATATCAATAAAACCGTTATGAATATCTCACGTATAGCATTACATGTGCCTCAGGCGTTTAGTGTCGTTCGCCAGAGAAATGAACTCGAGAAGCGTTTCACATTATGCATTATATTAGCCTATTCATCATATTTACTTAACCTGATAGATATTGTCAGATTCGTTGGTTGGGTTTATTATACGCCAGACGATTAACGTTCGCTCTAGACAGAATGTCAAGTACTGACGTTAGAGTGTATTTATGATAAAAACGATCAAAGTCCATCCAACTTTAAAGCTAGTTATATTGACAGAACACAGGATAAACAGAGCGTTATCTCCTGCTGGGATAATAGTTAGTAGTAACAGAGTTACTGTAGTTGTGGAAGTATTGTTAGTATTTCGTTCTCAGTGTGAATGGGCCTTTAACTTTAATCACAAACAAACCAGGGAAAGTTTGGTTGTTTTTTCAGTTGAAGCGCTAATTTTTTGAGTCTTAAACTGGCGGATTGAGCTGAAGAGAGTGATGTGTGCTGGGTAATATTAACACTACTGTCTGCCTATCCTTCGGTTAACAAAGCCAGCACAGCTCTAGCTCATATTTTATTTATTTAACAGAGCTGAGATTAATTTAGTTCAAGCGATGCTTTTCTGTGGTATTGTTTGTTTAGTTTTCACCATATTATGGTCGGGTGGTTTTCATACGAGCTATTAAATAATCCTTTATTTAGATTTCACAATTTCAGTTAAAGTGTTTAATACAAAAATGTCCAAAACTGAACACAACCATATAATTTTCTCTGAGAAAAATGAATCGCTTATAATTTATATTTGGCAAAAATGGATTTCAAATAGATTTTTGGGGGGATTCGAAACCACTCCTTGCATTTTTTTTTTTTTTTTTTTTTTTTTTTTAACAATGTTTTTGTGTGTTTGATTGTCCACTTGCCATGTTTAATTTCTCAGAAGGTGGAAGCTGTAGGGTGTTCTTGGTCCCGCTTTGGCTCAATTGTCGAATTATTTTATTTATTTTCTCAAAATTAATTCTGATCTCTGAACAATTAGTTTCTTGTTCACATCAGATTTGATTTTCTTAAATAATTGTACTTACTCTTTTGCACACATGTGATTTAAGCACGTGTTTTGGCACGTGTGCAAAAGAGTAAGTACAATTATTTACAATTTGCACAATGACTAAACACACATTGCTTGTTGATCAAAACTGATGAGTTGATTCTCAGTGAAACTGTCAAACTCTTCACAACTTCTAAACATTCTTTCATCGCATGCAAAATGTTGCATTTAGTGATCAAAATCTTTGTTTTGGGGTCATAGACAGTGTTGGGGAAAGTTACTTTGGAAAGTAATGCATTACAATATTGCGTTACTCCTTTAAAAGTAACTAATTGCACTACTTAGTTACTTTTTTAGAAAAGTAATGCGTTACGTTACTTTTTTTTATAACAAAAAAAGTAATATTTTTGGGCAAATGTAAAGACCCTTTCACACCAAAAGTGAAATAATAAGCAGAAGAATAAGATGCAGGAGAAAAAAAAGTTTAACACTTACTTTACCAATAAAAACAAAAAAGCTATTGTCATGTTTGCTTATGGTTTAACTAAATCATCGAAGGTCAGAAGCAAGTACATTGGTCGATAAAGTGAGATTAAATGCATGTTTTATTGAACATATAGAGGATTGATCTAGAACGACAATAACCATCATGTTCACACACACACACACACACAACGCCTCTGCACTTCGATTTGTCTCAACATGGGGACGAGAGCTTACTTTTTTGAAAAAGTAATCTGATTACATGCCTCAAATTACTTGTAATGAGTTACACACAGGAAGGGTCATAGTTGTGATGTTCCAGCAAACCATTGTGACACTTGAGCTTCAGTTTAGAGAATGTTAACACTGTTTAGATAAACGTGCCAAAGCGATTGAGAAAACCTGCAATACTGCTGATTATTGCGTGAGTTGCCCGTTTGTTTAGTTGTGTGTGTTTGTCCTCAGGGTTGGATGAACGAGATCTACAGCTACGACCCGGAGACGTATCACGCCACGCTCACACACTCGGTGTATGTGCGTCTGGAGGGCTCAGTCCTGCGCCTGTCCAAACCCAACCGCAACGTCCCGCGCCGGGCCACCTTCAGCGAGCTCAAGCCCGACGTCTCCTACATCAGCCAGAAGATCTACGACCTCACCAACAGTAAGGTGGGTCCATCTGCGCACCGCCTGTGTGGATGGGAACCTCTTAGACCTGAGTGTTAAATGTCTGCAATTCAGCCCAGAGCTTATAATGCTCAGGCCAAAGTTAAAGTTAAAGTTAAAGTTTAAGTTTAAGTTTCATTGATGGAATGTGTTTTTCCTTGCATCTAAGCGGCTCTGATGCAGCATTTCTGTGGAAGCTTGTTTCCGCCTCAGAAAGAGAAAGAAAAGAGGTAATTGCGACTTTTTATCTCACAATTCTGACTTTTTTTTCCTCACAATTTGCGAGTTTACATCTCGCAATTCTGAATTGTGATTCGCATTTGTGTGTTATAAAGTCGTGATTGTGTGTTATAAAGTGAGAATTGCGTGATATATAGTCACAATTGCATGTCATAAAGTCAGAATTGCATGATATAGTCGCAATTGTGTGTTAAAGTTCGCAATTGCGTGTTATAAAGTCAGAATTGTGTGTTATAAAGTCACAATTGCGTGTTATAAAGTCAGAATTGCATGATATATAGTCACAATTGCGTGATATAGTCACAATTGCATGTCATAAAGTCAGAATTGCATGATATAAAGTCACAATTGTGTGATATATAGTCATAATTGTGTGATATAAAGTCGCAATTGCGTGTTATAAAGTCAGAATTGCATGATATATAGTCGCAATTGTGTGATATAAAGTCGCAATTACCTGTTATAAAGTCAGAATTGCATGATATAGGCTACACTCACCTAAAGGATTATTAGGAACACCTGTTCAATTTCTCATTAATGCAATTATCTAATCAACCAATCACATGGCAGTTGCTTCAATGCATTTAGGGGTGTGGTCCTGGTCAAGACAATCTCCTGAACTCCAAACTGAATGTCAGAATGGGAAAGAAAGGTGATTTAAGCAATTTTGAGCGTGGCATGGTTGTTGGTGCCAGATGGGCCGGTCTGAGTATTTCACAATCTGCTCAGTTACTGGGATTTTCACGCACAACCATTTCTAGGGTTTACAAAGAATGGTGTGAAAAGGGAAAAACATCCAGTATGCGGCAGTCCTGTGGGCGAAAATGCCTTGTTGATGCTAGAGGTCAGAGGAGAATGGGCCGACTGATTCAAGCTGATAGAAGAGCAACTTTGACTGAAATAACCACTCGTTACAACCGAGGTATGCAGCAAAGCATTTGTGAAGCCACAACACGCACAACCTTGAGGCGGATGGGCTACAACAGCAGAAGACCCCACCGGGTACCACTCATCTCCACTACAAATAGGAAAAAGAGGCTACAATTTGCACAAGCTCACCAAAATTGGACAGTTGAAGACTGGAAAAATGTTGCCTGGTCTGATGAGTCTCGATTTCTGTTGAGACATTCAGATGGTAGAGTCAGAATTTGGCGTAAACAGAATGAGAACATGGATCCATCATGCCTTGTTACCACTGTGCAGGCTGGTGGTGGTGGTGTAATGGTGTGGGGGATGTTTTCTTGGCACACTTTAGGCCCCTTAGTGCCAATTGGGCATCGTTTAAATGCCACAGCCTACCAGAGCATTGTTTCTGACTGTACTAAAATGGCCCCCACAGTCACCAGATCTCAACCCAATAGAGCATCTTTGGGATGTGGTGGAACGGGAGCTTCGTGCCCTGGATGTGCATCCCACAAATCTCCATCAACTGCAAGATGCTATCCTATCAATATGGGCCAACATTTCTAAAGAATGCTTTCAGCACCTTGTTGAATCAATGCCACGTAAAATTAAGGCAGTTCTGAAGGCGAAAGGGGGTCAAACACAGTATTAGTATGGTGTTCCTAATAATCCTCTAGGTGAGTGTATAGGCGCAATTGTGTGATATAAAGTCGCAATTGCATGTTATAAAGTCAGAATTGCATGATATATAGTTGCAATTGTGTGATATAAAGTCGCAATTGCGTGTTATAAAGTTGCAATTGTGTGTTAGTTGCAATTGCGTGTTATAAAGTCAGAATTGCATGATATATAGTCGCAATTGTGTGATATAAAGTCGCAATTGCATGTTATAAAGTCGCAATTGCATGATATATAGTCGCAATTGTGTGATATAAAGTCGCAATTGCGTGTTATAAAGTTGCAATTGTGTGTTAGTTGCAATTGCATGTTAGTTGCAATTGCGTGTTATAAAGTCAGAATTGCATGATATATAGTCGCAATTGTGTGATATAAAGTCGAAATTGTATGTTATAAAGTCAGAATTGCATGATATAGCCTATAGTCGCAATTGTGTGATAAAAGTTGCAATTAGGCTACCTGTTATAAAGTCAGAATTGCTTGATATATAGGCCTAGTCGCAATTGTGTGATATAAAATCGTAATTGCGTGTTATAAAGTCAGAATTGCATGATATATAGGCTAGTCAGAATTGCATGTTATAAAGTCAGAATTGTGTGATATCTATAGTCACAATTGCGTGTTATAAAGTCAGAATTGTGTTATAAAGTCAGAATTGTGTGTTATAAAGTCAATTGCATGATATATAGTCACAATTGCGTGTTACAAAGTCAGAATTGTGTGATATATAGTCACAATTGCGTGTTATAAAGTCAGAATTGTGTGATATATAGTCACAATTGCGTGTTATAAAGTCAGAATTGTGTGTTATAAAGTCAGAATTGTGTTATAAAGTCAATTGCATGATATATAGTCACAATTGCGTGTTATAAAGTCAGAATTGTGTGATATATAGTCACAATTGCGTGTTATAAAGTCAGAATTGTGTGTTATAAAGTCAGAATTGTGTTATAAAGTCAATTGCATGATATATAGTCACAATTGCGTGTTATAAAGTCAGAATTGTGTGTTATAAAGTCAGAATTGTGTGATATATAGTCACAATTGCGTGTTATAAAGTCAGAATTGTGTTATAAAGTCAATTGCATGATGTCACAATTGCGTGTTACAAAGTCAGAATTGTGTGATTATATAGTCACAATTGCGTGTTATAAAGTCAGAATTGTGTGATATATAGTCACAATTGCGTGTTATAAAGTCAGAATTGTGTGTTATAAAGTCAGAATTGTGTGTTATAAAGTCAGTTGCATGATATATAGTAACAATTGCGTGTTATAAAGTCAGAATTGTGTTATAAAGTCAGAATTGTGTGTTATAAAGTCAATTGCATGATATATAGTCACAATTGCGTGTTACAAAGTCAGAATTGTGTGATATATAGTCACAATTGCGTGTTATAATGTCAGAATTGTGTGATATATAGTCACAATTGCGTGTTATAAAGTCAGAATTGTGTGTTATAAAGTCAATTGCATGATATATAGTCACAATTGCGTGTTATAAAGTCAGAATTGTGTTATAAAGTCACAATTGCGTGTTATAAAGTCAGAATTGCATGATATAAAGTCGCAATTGTCTTTTAAAATGTTTTATTCTGTGGCGGAAACAAGCTTCCATAGCATTTCACTTAAAAACATTGTTCTTTTTCCAAAACAAAACTCTTTAACCCCTTTAAATACATACGATGAATGTTATATTTCCATACCATATAACAAATGAAGGTTCAGTTTGAGTTGTGGTATTGCAGATCTACCTGGTGCCCCAGAGCCTGGCCAGGAAAAGGGTGTGGAATAAGAAGTACCCCATCTGCATTGAGCTGGCCAAGCAGGACGACTTCATGGCCAAAGCTCAGGGGGAGAAGAGCGAGGTGTCGGAGGAGAAGACCCCTGTCCTCGGAGAGAAGCCCGAGAACGTTACCGAGGAGCCTAGGAGAGCGCACACACAACCTGTGCTGTACCTGTTCGGGAGGACCGGAAGAGACAAGGAGGAATGGTTCAGAAGGATGCTGTTTGCTTCTAAACTGAAATACGAAGCCAAGAAGCCCTCAGGCCTGCCTACAAGTAAGATGAAGTTCATATTTATAATGCTGCTTGATTCAAATCAGGAGTTCTTTCATTAAAGGGGCCGTGTGTAGAATTCGGGAGCTTGTTATTAGCGACACCGGTGGCCGTTAAGTGAACTGCAGCTGAAACTCACACTCGTAAATGCACACGTAACGTACAAGAGACGGAACGTGATTCAGCGCCCTGATATACTCACGGCGGAGTTCTTTCGTTCTTTGCTTAGAAGTAAAAGTTATGTGTTTTAAGACAAACCATGTGTAAATTCATAAGTCGACACCATTGCTGAGTGTTTTCTCCTTAAAACTGCAGTGATCGCTGGTGTTTCTGACGTCGAGTTACATTCAAGATATTTTAAGACATGAAGAATTTTAAATTCTTTTAAATATGAAACTATAGACTATATAGATCTGGCAATGTGAGACTATAGTTTGAATAAATCCCTTTTCTTTGCATGTCACATTGACAGAATGGCTCTTTCGCTATTATCCTGAATTTAGGGCTGCGCGATGTATCGTTTTAACGATATTGCGTTGTGCACATCCGCAATACATGTTATTTCTCTTCTTTTGCGCTTGAACGGACACGTGCGCACAAAATCAAGTCAAAATGCCCGTCTCAGCGAGTATCCTCGTAAACACAGTCGGTTACGTGTTGTAAGCATGCGTAACATTGTATTGGATCCGTGCATTCGTCTTAAAGTGACAGCAGCCTAATAAACCCGCAGCTTTCTGTGTCCCCAATGTTAATCAAAGAAATAAATAGATAAATAAAGCTACAAAAGTGAGTTTCTCTTTGTCTTGTGCTGTTTCTCGTGAGTCCTCGTGATATATATACAGATTATTGCACAGAATCTGCTCATTTCTGGCTCACTTGAACACACACGTCACTACACAACAAATAACGGCGCGCTTGTTCATTTGCATTGAAGCAATAGTGAAGATTAAAGAGCATTTGGTTAAAAAAGAAAGACATTGTTATTTTCCAACATCCTACATTTGTTTGGTGTTCTTTGTACTGTATTGATCCGTCCACCTAAAACACATTTATGGTGAAAAGGATGAAAGAGGAAGAGAGGAGATGTTGGATGACAGGATTTAGTTTGAATAAGAAATTAATGTAGGCTATGAAATCCAAATTGTCCCTTTTTTTTTTTTTGGCTAGTAGAAGTTCTGAATGGCTGGTACATAAAAAATTTAGCAGCCAAATTGACTGGTGAGTGAAAAGGTTCATTTCAAACCCTGTTTGTGTGTGTAAAGAGTGTGTAGCATTATGTTGATGAACTCTCCTCTCTCCTCTCTCCTCTCTCCTCTCTCTCTCTCTCTCTCTCTCTCTCTCTCTCTCTCTCTCTCTCTCTCTCTCTCTCTCTCTCTCTCTCTCTCTCTGTCTCTCTCCCTCTCTCTTTCTCTCTCTCCCTCTCTCTCTCTCCCTCTCTCTCTCGCTCTCTCTCCCTCTGTCTGTCTCTCTCCCTCTCCCTCTTCCCCCCCCCCCCCCCCCCCCCCCCCCCCCCCCCCTCTCTGCAGGCGGTCTGTCTCAGAGTCGCAGCAGCAGTCGTTGCAGTCTGGATGAAGTGCTCCAGTCTCTTCCCAGGCAAAAAGACCTCGGTGCCAGTGTCAAACAGAAGGTTCTGGAGTACAACGTCTACATGGCCAAATACGTGAGCCAGTCCACCGGCAGCCCGGCCGCAAGCCCTGTGCAGAGTGCTGGGAACAGCCCGGGAACCGTTAAAAAGGTCCACTAATCAGAAAGCATCTTACATTTAAAAACCAAACATCACATAAAACCAACTCAACTTAGGGGCTGTTTACATGACACCATTTTCAACTAAAAACGTACAACTTTTTATGTGTTTTGGCCGTTCGTTTACACGATAACTGCGTTTTGGGCGCCTGAAAACGCGAACCTTTGAAAACGGTCTCCGCGTAAACAATAAAAACGTGAACCTCTGAAGACGTCATGCTCATGCGTATTACGTGTTCAGTCTACGGTGTTTCATCGCCATCTACTGGCCTGGCAGCAGAATACAGCGTTTTTAGTCGTTTTCGCCACATTTTGACAATGTACACGAAAAACTCAAAGGAAAAACTTCTCCGTTTCAAGCATATCGTTGTCGTGTAAACGTACCCTGAGTTGTAATGGTGTACCATTGGATAAGCCATGGGACATTTCTATAACCTGTAATCAAACAAATTGACTTCCATATTTCCGAACCGTATTGTATGTAACATTTTTTGTTTGTAACAAAAATTGTTGTTTGTTACATTTACTGGAAACTGGAAACAGCGCATTGTGCTTAGCCATGCTAACACCTAGCCTCTTGTGGCGTATTTTGGTGAACCACTTGGGGATCTTTTAGAAATATCACACACACTTAGAGTGCAGAGCTTCCTCACTGCCAGAAAACAGTGAAGTTAGTAGTGCTCTCTGTAATCTGTGGTGCTACTTTAGTGTCCTCCAGTGAAGCATGTCCTGTTGTGTTTGTCTCGTAGTTTCCAGAGAGTCGTGAGCAGGAGGGCGAGTCCGAGGCCTGGGTCAATGCTCTTCTGGGTCGCATCTTCTGGGACTTTCTTGGAGAGAAGTACTGGGCAGACGTGGTGTCCAAGAAGATCCAGAAGAAGCTGAGTAAGATCAGGGTGAGTCCTGACGGGTGTGCATCTCAGCCCAGACCGTCTGACTGCGTGTTTCAAACAGTAACTCAGTGTAATGTGTATTACAGCTCCCGTACTTCATGAATGAGCTGACCCTCACTGAGCTGGACATGGGAATATCCATTCCCAAGATCCTCAGCTCCTCCAAACCATCTGTAGATCACAGAGGTAAGGCCTGGTCTGGACTCCTGAGTTTATATTAGATTCGATTATGACATTTACACCCGCCAAATAGAATATTGATGAATAAAGATGAATATTGCTGGTGTTACAGGGCTTGAATCCGCATATTGAGCATAATTTTACTCATCCTGCAGATTTTGTGCTCACACACCCAAAGTGCGGCACATAAAGACAAGTATATTGGCGATATAAAACAGATTAATGTATCTGTGCGTCGGGTCTTAAAGGGACAGCAGCCTAATAAACCGGCCACCAAATTATGAGATGATATTAAAAATGGCAATGGTATCGATGTCAAAACTGTGAACACTGTAGACACTGTAATAATATACTGATCCAATGCCTTTTAAGAGCACGTAGCTCATGTAATCAGCATGCACTGCTCTTTTTGTCCATGATTTATAACTTTTTCTTCAACCACCAGAACACTCTCATTCACATTTATGCATTTGGGCAGACGCTTTTATCCAACGCGACTTGCATCGCATGCAAGGTTTACATTTCCTCAGTTCATGCAGCCCATGACCTCAGTGTTGCTCTGCTAGTGCTAAAACAGCTGAGGGAAGTGTTTTAAACAACCTTTATGTATTAGGGTGATGTTTGGGTAATATTAGTATATGTTTGTATTTTTAAATCTTATCTTAAGTCGTATTTATTTGTTTGCCATCCTGGGTTTCTCTTTTATTCTATTGATTTCTTAATACTTATTTTGGCTTGTTTGGTGTATATATATGTATATTATTTCTTTTTATTCTTTGTAAAGCACTTTGATCAACTTTGGTTGTGTTTTAAGCGTGTTCTAGAAATAATTGCTTAAGTATTGAACCAGGGGCTGGTTTCACAAAGCTATTTTAGACCGGTCTATAGTGTTAGACAAGTCTAACGTGTGCTCATAGACTAGTCTAATGCAAGTTAGACTGTTTCACAAAAATAAAGACTGACTTAATTTAGACCAAAAACATTAGACTCCTGACCCCCAGGCTAACTCAGGTCTAAGACTCTGTTACCTTGGCAACCAGCAGTAACAATCAGTTACATTACAAACAGCCAAAAGAAAAGGGAAAATGGCTCATAATGTAAACATTTCTTCTTGTTACTACATTCTCCGCTAAATTCCCCAAGTAAAATGTCCTTGTAACTGTTATACTCCTCCAACAAACACATATTATCCTCTAGGGTAAACTGCATTGAGCGGTTGAATGTGCTTACTCGATCCGCCATGTTTTCTGTTTTGAAAAGTGTCTTATTTTACCCAGAATGCATCGCAGTGTAGTCCTACTTAAGATAGTCAGAGTCTTCAGTGCTTTGTGCAACGGTCTGATTTAGATATCTATCTGAAGTCTGACTATCTACTATATCTAAGCCATAGTCAAAGTCTGTCTTTGTGAAACCGGCCCATGGTGTCACATCAACAACATCAATTTTTTTAATTAATTTATGTGACACAAAGAACTAATTTGATGTTATTAGTTGTATGAATTTTAGTTCTTTCAGCAGTGTTATCTTTTTCATCTCTTAATAAATCTTTTACCGACAACATTAGATGTGCCTCACTGACACAGTCAAGCTATATCTCTGTCAAGTCACCTTCATTTCTACAGTGCTTTTACCAATATGGACTGTTTCAAAGCAGCTTTACAGTGATAATAGGAAATTACAGTAACAGAGATTAGTTTAGCTTTACAGCAGCTCTAGAATAAAGTTATTGTCTAGCTAAAGTTAGTTTTGATTGATTCACTTCCGTTGCAAAGATCATTAGTTATTAACTTAGGGGCTTTTGGGGCTCGAGAACACAAACCTTGAAACAGGGTCCAATATACAAGCGTTGAAACATTTTGAAAAACGTTTTCTTCGTGTAAACTTCAAAAACGGCGTGCACATGCGTATTACGTGTTTAGTCTATAGGTTTGAATATGTATGTGTGCAGGCGTGTAGTCTTTCTTTACAAATTGACCTCAACAAATTCATAATCTAGAATTGTTTTGTGCGTCTCTGCCTATAACGCACTGTGCCGATGGAGCGGCACCCCTACAGTTACTGCTGCGGTGGATGTGTGTGTGATTTGGTAAAAGACCAGACCCCTGCCAGCTTGTTAAACTTCTCGTTCGTCATCTTAGGAAGCGGCCCGCTGGGTTTAGGGGGATCAGTGTGTGTCTGAGCCAATCAAGAGAGGAGCCAACTCCAGCGCTGACCTTTCACTCGCTCAGGAGGAGATCCAGGGGTTCACCAGCGACTCCTGCATCGGTTTAATCAGTGTGTGCTCATGCTGGGTGTGGAGTTCAGCCAGACTCATTTGGGGGATGATGTTTGAATCGGGGAAATGTCAGGGAAAGTAATGCTGTGCGTGTTTTTCAGGGGACAAACAACTGGTGCAACTGGTGGCTCGTTGTGTCAGAATAGTTCAGAATCAAAGTAATCGTGCTTTGTGGGCTAGTGAAACTTGTGGAGAGGCTAGCGATAACAAGTTAGCTTTGAAAGCATGAGATCCCACAGTGTCTCCAAAGACACGCCTCCTAAAAAACACATGCAAAGCGTCATGAGAAACTGCGTTTAACCATACCTCATGTCTCAAAGCACATCACATTACAATAATGAGTGTAAACCACTTATAGAGCTCTAGTTGCACCACCTGACCGCTGCAGATTCATTTCAGCGTTGATGGTGTTGATATAGAAACGCATAAATCCGAGTCTGAGGACGTGTGCAGCTCTGGGTTGCGATCTCATAAATTATGGTTACAACATGGCGTGAACGCAGCATAAGCTCGATGTTTTGGTTCAGGAGAAGCTGTAAAATGCTGCTGTTTGTTTGCGGCGCTCATTAGCCTTCAAATTGCGCAAATCGAAATAGCGAGTTGAAAATACGCCAAATGGAAACACGTCAATTTTGCAAAAACTCCCATATTTCGCAAAAAAAGTTTTAACGCGCGCATTAGGTGGTTTTTCAGGCTTTTCGAAACTGCAATGGAAACAGTTTTTTCTGCATTTACAGTCACCAGAAACTCCTCATATGAGCCTCACACAAGTTTAAGGGTCTTTCCTCTCCATTAATGCTTGAATTACACGCCCACGACTCCTCCATTAACAATAATGGCTAGTGCGGTGACTGAGATATACATAAAACATGCCATGATTTCTGGAATTATTATCGGTTAATGGAAACGCCTACCCTACCTTTAATGATCAAATGATAATGAAAAAGTTAAATAATAATAATATACATGAATACAGTACAGTGATATCGCAATCCAGAAGACAGGGCAGAATAAGGGATTGTTCTCTGTGGAGAGTTTTGTGTTTTGTTTCATGAGTTAGTGGAATATTGCAGATGACTCCATTTTGTTTTATTATTTAATGCAGTGACATTTAATTTTGAAGTGTGAGCAAATATGTCTCTTTTCGCAGGCCTTTGGTTTGACCTGGAGATCTCGTACAACGGTTCCTTTCTTATGACTCTCGAAACCAAGATGAACCTGACCCGACTGGGAAAGGAGGGAGAAAGCTTAGGAGAACAGGGAAAAGAAGGGTAAGAGAGTTTCAGAAGACCCAAGTTTCCTCGACACTTGTTCCAAAATATCTAGGCTTCTTCTTTTATTTATTTTTTTCTGTGTTCTTTTGATGGGTTATTTTTTCTGTTGGATGTATTTATCATTTCCTCTCTTTGCTGTTTTCCGCTGGACTCATTTCTTTGTGGATGTGATCTCTTAATGGTGAGTTGAATCAGGGCTTTTCCGAAGTCTCTCATTATGTTGTACGTGTTTCTCCCTGCTTTTCCTCCACATCCGCTGTGTTCTGCATGTGCTCACAGAAGCTCTTTTCCAAACCCTTTATGTCTGAAACACTCAAAATGATGCCTAAAAGTGTTACGGCTCCCGAGGGTTCGGAACAGACCTTTCATTTTTTTTATGGAGAATTATTTATTTTTTTTGTTTTGTTACTGTGTATTTTAGGTGTGTTGCAAGAGCTTCGCTCATTCCCTTGCTCTCAGAAAGCCAGTTATCATGGACATATGGCGCTTAAGCTCTTGTCTGTTTGTGTGATGCTCTAGACCCAGACCACGCGCTTACTTCTTGGCCGACAGCGATGAAGAGTCATCGAGTGCGGGATCCTCTGATGAGGAAGACACTGCCGAAGTGCCTGAGATCACAGGAGTGGAAGGGTGAGATTGAGAAACTATACGTTTGTGTTTATTAACAGTTCGGTCTGTGGGTCTACGTTCACACGCAACCAAATAATCGGATTGACGGCTCAATCGGACTCAAAAGCCTTCATGTAAACACCTTAATCGATCCGATTGAGCTCTATCCCAATGAGATTTCGATCGGATTGAAAGGGTTGGTTTATTCCTTTTCTAATCCGATCGAGAGGACATGTAAACGAATGAATTCAGTCCGATTGAAACAAAAGTTGTGCATGTAAACGGTCTGTGGATCAAAATGGCTACGTTTTAGCCAAAGATGGGCGAGTGTTTAAGAGTCAACCCTGAATCCAGTTTTTATCTAAAGCAATTGTTTTTAATCCTTAAATAGGTTTTTAAATTGCTCTTTTATAGTATTTCAACTTTTCAACCATGAAAATACCCAGGGACACTGGCATTGCATTAAAACACCAACCAGCCCATCAAAGATGGCCACACACACCCCTGTAGAAATAACTCTTTTCTTCACAGATATGTTGGCGGACACCGATCCAGCAAAATCATGCGCTTTGTGGACAAGATCGCCAAATCCAAGTATTTCCAGAAAGCCACGGAGACGGAGTTCATCAAGAAGAAGATGGAGGAGGTGTCCAACACCCCGCTGGTGCTGACGGTGGAGGTTCAGGAGTGCCAGGGAACACTCGCTGTCAACATCCCGCCGCCGCCCACAGACCGGATCTGGTACTCTGCATTCATTCATATCCTATACACACGTGTGTGTGTGTGTGTATATGCACAGATTTAGGGTTCGTACAGATACTGTAAAATGTCATTCCAGGACTTTCAGGAACTATTCAAGCTCTACTTTTTTGGTTTTCAAGGACTACAATCAGAGATCTCGCTTATCAAACAATATCTATTTTATCTTTCAAAGTCTTAAAAAGGTAAATGGATAAATAAAAATAAACTAATAAAACAGAATGGTACACATAAAGTGCAGCAGATGCAATGACTGGTAACTTTAACCATTAAAACGATACTATGACAAAGATATTCCTTGTTCAAACCGATTTTTTTTTTTTTTCTCATTGACATTAAGAATGGAAGCTGTATCACATACTTATTATATACATATTTATGAGCAATATCACACTCATAGCCATGCGGAATGGCTCTATATCAGACGGGTTGCAGCAGAAATTGTGTGAAAAGATTGTTTTATCAATTAAATTACATATGGTGTTTTAATAATTAAAGTGCTTTTCAAGTACATTTTCATAAATATGGCTGTTTTCCAGGGCTTGAGTTTCAAAAGGTCAAATTCAAGCGCTTTAAACACTTTGTACGGACCCTGCAGAATTATAGTCAGATAGTAGCTGTGTCCGAAAGCTTAACGATTCTGCCTCCGAGGACACATTTCAAGGCACATCCGAATCCAGTGTTAGTTTCAGTTCTTGTCTACTAAGAAACATTCATCTGATCGATTTTTGAAGGCAGCACAGGGTTTGAAATGAACTTTTTCACTAACCAGCCTCTACTAAATTAGGTAACCGGCCATTCAGAACTTCTACTAGCCAAAAAAAAAAGTCAGTTTGTGTGTAAATGTACATTTTTGACCACTTCTGATGTCATTTCTAGCGAGTAATGAAATATTAGCTTAGTTCTCACTGAAGCTCTGTTGTGCTGTAGATCATTAAACCGTTACGCTGCTGCGTCAGAAGTTACGCTCCCTCAGTGTCGTAAGATACCTTCATGCATTTCCTATTTCCTGATAAGGCAGCGAGGCACCAAATCTGTGTTTTCTAATGCAGCCGGCGTCTTTGTGCATCATAAAAGCTGCTATCATGCCCTCTGCTGGTCATAATTCAGCACACGTGGCAAGATATTTCATCCCTCTGTTCAAAGACTGGTTTTAAAATGACTTTTAAAGATTTCATTGCACGGATGAAGCTCACGAAACCCCGTCAAAAAAGTGCAAATGTTGCCAAAAATCAACAGTAAAAGAATTAAGGAATTATATTTTACTCAAATACAATGGGCTATTAAGATTTATTAAAAGAGTTCATCCAAAAAGGAAAAGTCATTATTTACTCCCCTTCATGTCGTTCCAAACCTGTAAGACTTACATTCATCTTTATTCATGAAATCTGAGAGGTTTCCGTCCCTCCATTGACAGACTAAGCAACTACCACTTCGACGCTTCAAATAGTTCATAAAGAGATCGTAAAACGAATCCATATCAATCAAGCGGTTTAGTCCACATTTTCTAAAGAGACTCGATCGCTTTAAATGATTAACAGATTGAATTTAGGCTTTTATTCACATATTAACCTTCATCAGTGTTAATGATGTTTGTTCTCATGTGTCAAGCAGGTTCGGTTGAGCTTCGGTTTATGTTTGCTGATCAGTGTTTAAATGTGAATAAAAGCCTGCATTTAATCAAGCGGTTTAGTCCACAGTTTCTGAAGCGACTCGATTCATACGGATTCGTTTTACGATCTCTTTATGGACTTTTTGAAGTGGTAGTTGCTTAGTCTGTCAATGGAGGGACAGTTCATTTAAAACATCTTCATTTGTGTTCCCAAGTCTTACGGGTTTGGAACGACAAGAGGGTGATTGGTGACCATTATTTACATTTTTGGGTGAGCCAACCCTTAAAACAGTGCAGGTAATGGTAATATGTGGACATGTGCTGATGTGTGTGTGTTTGTGTTTATTTCAGGTACGGTTTCAGAAAGCCTCCTCGTCTGGAGCTGAAAGCTCGGCCCAAACTGGGCGAGAGAGAGGTCACTTTTGCCCATGTGACAGACTGGATAGAAAAAAAACTAGATCAGGAGTTTCAGGTAAATTGGTTGGTCTTCTCAGAGGTGTTACAGGACTATAAGGATTGCCATTGGTTCTCAGCTCTGGCCCTCGAGAGCCAGTGTTCGAAACCTTGGCATTATTGGTGCATGTATGACGTTTCTTTATAGGCCAGCCGGCAGTTCGCATCACACTGGTTCCTTCGACTAAACCCCAATAGGATTTTCCAATAGGCTTTTGGATAATCGCTAAAAACAAGCTCTGTGATCAACTAAAGTTTACGATACTTGCACGTTTTGTCCATCAAGATAATTATCACATTATTTTGAAGCCTAAATGCAGTCGCCAGAAGTAAAAAGCTAAAGGAACTACACCACCATTTGTTAGCAATCACCTTTTTCAAGACGCGTAACTCTCAGTAAACTTCCGGCTTCTGAACCGGTCGCAGTTCCACTCTGGCTCCACATGAGGGCGCTCACAGGACGAGTGCAGAATGAATGGAGGTCAATGGCGCTATACCAATAAAAATCCACTTTTCTCAGGATATATAATTTTTTGTCTAGTAATTTGAATGTTGTATTCGAAAGGAGACGCAAAGAAATTACACATTGCTGGGTGTTAGATTTTTGAGAGTCACTTATTTGCTTTAAAAAGTCTTTTAAAATGTCAATGACGTCATACACATGGTACGACCAGAGATACTGCTTTACGGCAATCCTTCAGTCGCTTTGGTGCTTTCGCGCTCTGCACTTTCTTTTCTCTCCAGGCATCGACAACACAGCTGACACAGGTAAACACACGTGCTAGAAGAGTTTTTGTTTTGTTGTTTTAAAAGACCATCAAGCGGTATCTCTGGTCGTAATCAGTCCTTCACTGACCAATCAGCGTTCATTAGCAGAATGCTAGCGTGTTATGGGCAACAACAACTCAACCTGTAAGAAATCGAAAGGACATAAGTACTCGTTCATTCAACTTTCGACCTATACCCCATGTTGAACTTGCAAAACCTACAATCAAATCTGAGATTTCTCAACGGCAATCGGGTGAAAGAGACACATTTAGCCGTCTAGCGCCATAGACTCCCATTCATTTTGCACTCATGGGCGATCGCCCCCAGTGGAGCTCTGGTGGAACTACAACCAAAATTCGGTACAATAGGACTTAATAGGGAGTGGCCAGGCTCTCCGTAGACGGGCTCTGATGTGTTTTATGTCGTAGAATACAACGTGAAAGTGTCTTGAGCTTGTCCACCACAGACTTTATTTAACCCATTGACTTCGGGACAATGGAACTGGAAATGCTACAATGCTAACTGGTTTTGGCCTGCAAAGTGATGTCATACCTGCACCTCTCCATTAGTGGTTTCCCTCTGTGATTAAGAGCTGCAAGCCCATATTTACCAGTTTGGAGCCAAATACATGCACATCACTTCAAATACACTTTAATTTAAGGTGTTATAGTGCACACAAATACTGTGCTGTGTATTAATTATCTATGCTTGCTATAGCTAAATTATGCATGATTTACTGTTATTATTATTAGAGTAAGTACATGTTGCAAGGTTACCTTATTTTAAGGTGTCATTGTTACAGTGTCATTATATATTGAAGTACTGAGTAATATTAAGCAACTACATGTACTGACTATAGGGTTAGGGTTTGGTTGAGGGTTAGTTGCATGTAATTATGCATAATTTACTGTTATTACTACGGTAAGTAAATGTAACGTATGTAACAAGGACACCAAACGTTCCTCGCTGCTAATAAACAAGGTTTTTATGTTTGCATTGTCATTACCTCCTTCTCTTTCCCCTCGTTCCTTCCGCAGAAAATCTTCGTAATGCCAAACATGGATGACGTCTGGCTGCCTATCATGCACTCTGCCATGGACACGCGATCCGATGCCAATGCCTTGAAGGACGAGGACACCGTGGACCCCGAGGAATCCCTTGATGACATGTGAAGATGTGTGTCTGCGTAAAGCAGAAGACAAACACTCGAGTCCCATGAGGGCAAGACTAATACCTGACTTGAAGATTACAGGTGCCATATTGCCCATTGAACACAGCTGTGAAAAATACACATCCAATAACTAAAAGAAAGGACAAAATTGCTTGCTTTGCTTGCTTGCGTTTGATTTGACTGGGACGGTCCCGAATGCACATGCTGTTGGCCCTCAAGAACAGGATTAAAGAGGTTTTGGTGACGTGAAGACGCATAGAAAGCCTAGGTAAAGTGTACTCTACCTCTGTTTGATGCACGCTGACTTACCAAAAGCCCCGGGGTCGCATGGCACAACCTAAACTCGTATCCTGTAATAGCCTAAGGTCACAGCCTAACATCACAGGACTTTTACTACGACCCGCAAACCACCTTCGAGGGTTCGATATTCGCGTTACAAACACCAGTAAATGGTCATTTTAACCAAACCTAAAAGCCATTTATGATTTTCTCATGAGTGTCATGCGCGTCTAAGCAGCAAATAATCGTTTAGACTCAACAGACCTACTAGCGCACCATTTTTCTCTTCCATTCACCGCTGCCTGAGCCCTCTGTGTGGCGTCCGATTATGCAATTAGATCAACTTCACTGTGCTCAAGAGGGACGCCAGCCAATAACCCCTCATTCCTTAGCGATCCCGACTCAAACAGCCTATTCTAGTGGGTTCATAGCTTTACATCCGCAGGCATTGGGTCTCCAACGAGGGGGAACTAGCGTGCTATCAATGCTAATGTGCATAGTTAGGATGGCTACCGGCTCATAAACGCTCCCCCGTATCATTGTATAGGTTTAGTTCGTCATCTAATCGAGTGTATTTCGGTGCAAATTCCCATCACAGAAACCCCTAGGTCAATGTTGGAAGGCTAATTCAACCATGGCTATCCCTTGGGAATTTCCTATTGGCTTTTAGAATAGTGTTTGTTTTTTGGGAGTGTATGAGGTAAAATGACACGGTTACCTAAAGAGACTCACATTTTTTTTTATCTAAACTACACGTCGAATGTGAATTTGAAGCTGCTGTTTTGTTGCTAGGTAAAGAGTAACTTACAACCCATAAACAAACATCCTCGTGGCGTTTCTTGAGAAACACTATTCATAAACCCCCACGGGAACATCCCAACTAGCTCTCCTTGAAGACTGAATGGCTTTATTTAGCAGATGCTAATTCGCGTGACACGCTCTCACCGTAAACCCGTTGATATAAAGTGGAGAGAAGACTCGATTATGGTCGTTATTCACTTGAACTGAAGATGATTTTGGTGGATTCTTGGGCTATAAATAAGTGCTATTCTATTTCCAACACGATGAACTCGTATGTTGTGTACATGTGAAGGAGATCGTTGAATGTACAAAGCGTTTTCGTCCACATAGTGTTAATATCCGTGTTGTTCATCGTCAGGTTTTTTTTTTCTTTTCACTGCGCTTTGCAGGTCATGTGGTGTATTAAATCAGGTAGGTCGTCTCTGTTGGATCATCAAATATCATGAATGAATTCTGACATTCATCCATTATCAGATCCTTCACATGTATCGAGAGGTCTGAGGAGAAAAAGTGTTTTATATCCGACAAACATGACAAGGTCTGTATCTTAGCTGGCGCTAAGGTGTCAATGAACGTAAATTGTGGTTATTTTTCCACATCGGTTTTGGACTCGAGTCCAAATAATCAATCCTACGTGTACTTTTGATTTCAATGTGTTTACTTTGATTGACAGTTTCGTGCTAGAGTATTGCCATTCACAATTGATCTTTTGTGCGCGCTCTGCCAATCGCTTATTCCTTTGCACAATGTTTTATGTTGATATTGTGTTCGGCCATATTGACGACATGATTGTGTGTGGAAATTGATAAAAGGCTTTTGCAAAAATAATTCCAGTGTTTCCAGTATTATTATTTTTTTTTTGTGATATTGGGACATGAGGTCAAATGGTAATGAGTGAAAATAAAAAAAACTTTCGAG
Source organism: Rutilus rutilus (assembly GCF_951802725.1). Taxonomy (NCBI): domain Eukaryota; kingdom Metazoa; phylum Chordata; class Actinopteri; order Cypriniformes; family Leuciscidae; genus Rutilus; species Rutilus rutilus. The sequence continues at coordinate 70,501,676 of NC_140209.1, forward strand.
ACCACATGATCAAAATGGGATGCCATCATTGGTGTGACATCATGAAGTGAGGAAAATGACAAGCTTTTGCTAGTTTTAATAGTGTCATAACTACTATTTTACTGGAAACATGAATATGATGCACTACTGCAGCACAATCTGTAAAAGAAATTGTGCATTTCATGTTTCTATTGTCAGAATTAGTTGTTTTTACTTTGTCCCACAGTTTGGGAGGATGATTTTAGGTGATTTGGACCATGTTTAATAGTTTAGTTTATTAAGAAAATGATTAACCTTGCAGTAGAGAACCAATACGTATCTTTGTATGCTCTAACACCCCAACCTTTTCATTTGTGCTAGCTGGATTATGCTCAAATAAAACAAATTTATATCAGGGAAGGGTTTAAGTTCATCCATCCAACAGTTACAACAAAAAATTGGGTCAGTTTATGATTTTTTTTTAATTAACCCTCTGATGGTCCTCGGTCACTTCTGACCGAATAATTTTCTGTTTTGAATTTTTAAAAATCACAGCTTCATCGGAAGGTTATGATACTTGGTGACTTTTCTGGGATTAGGTATGTGAATACAAAAAAAAATTGAGGTCATGATCCGAGCTTGCTAAGTGGCCGTAAAAAAAAATAGTCCCTTTCGTGGTCTTCGGTCAAAAATGACCGACCCATAGGAAATGAATGGGAAATTTACAAAAACGCAAAAATTCTCTGAACTTTTGACTGTACAATCTACAAATCGGCCACGATTCTAAAAAAAAGTACACCGCAGTAAAGGGGTGACACTCTACAACATCAAGAGTGCAAAAAATTCACACCCACCCACACACACACACATACAAACACACTTTTATACACATACACACCAATAAATTCAGACTACAAAAATCTGTTTTGAATTTTTAAAAATCACAGCTTCATCAGAATGTTACGAAACTTGGTGACTTTTCTGGCATTAGGTATGTGAACATACAAAAAAATTGAGTTCATGATCCGAGCATGCTAAGTGGTCGTAAAAAAATTTGTCATGATTTTGGTCTTCGGTCAAAATTACCCCCATAGGAAATGAATGGGAAATTGACAAAAACACAAAAATTCTCTAAAAATCAGCCACGATGCAGAAAAAAAGTGCTCCGCAATGAAGGGGTGAAGCTCTAAAACATCAAGAGTGAAAAACATAACATAATTAATAATTATAATTAATATATGTATATATAATTAATATAATAATTATTAAAATAATAATTAATAAAGTGTTATAAACCTTGGCAAAAAGTATTATTTGAGAATTTCTAAAAAATACATTCAATCCACATCTTAAAAGTAAGTAATTTGGTCTAAAAACAACTAGAATTCACAAACATCTCCATTTAGAGCTATACAGGCATCTAGTGGTAAACCCATGCAATAACATGTTTTATTTAATTTTATGTTTAATAAATTGATAAAAAAAAATTATTTTTTTTCTGAAAGCCTAGTCTCTATTTTACCCGAAAATACTGCATAGATTTTTTTTTTATATATATATATAAAAAAAAATATATATAATTTCAATGGCAAAAAATGGACTATAAATATTGCATAAATATTAATAAGTTCAATCAAATTGTCTCAAAATTCTAAATTAAAAAGAATAAATATTATAGAACAAAAATAAATTGCATTGGTTTTTACTGGGATGGAGGAAGTTTCATTTTTAGGTGTCCGGTCATTTATGACCGGGAAGGCCCCCAGTGTGACTGCTAAACGAAGACCATCAGAGGGTTAATTTCGGACCTGAACTTTTTTTTTTACTCTTTTCAAGCCTTTTTACTGCAATTACACAAGTTGTGCTGAATGACTTACAAATAATCAGAAATAAAGTTTAACATGGGCTCTTAAGTGAACAAAAAAGAAAATGTCACATGAGTTAACTTGTGTATATATACATATGCTTGCACTACTAGCCTAAATCAATAAGATGTGCTGTCAATCATATTAAGTGTTGCCAAAAAAAAATGCTGAGTTTACGTCATGCATCCTTTCATTATAATATGAACTTGTTTAAACGGATAGATGTCTTCTGTATAACAGAAACATATGGGATAATGTTTCTAAGTTATGGCTAGAAACCTTACAGAAGCTAAATATATATAAATGTGTATAAGTGTAATTTAGGATTGTGTTGCTTGCTTTTAAAAGAGCGACTTGGGGGGAAAACCAAGAGACTCCAGTTATAACAAGCGTTCACTGTTGCACCGTTGCTTGACCCGATGAGCCATGAAGGGGCTCCACGAGTTCAGATACAGTGCTGTCTGTACAACTACAAAATAAAGAAGTCTCGAAACAAGAAACACCACACACAGGCAAAGACGGCCATTTTGTTTTATTATGCACAGAAACTCAAACACGTACAGAATTTTGCATGCAGCCACAAAACATTATACCCTATAAAGTTATACATATCACGAAAATAAGTTACTTAACTCAGATTTATCTAGAATTAAACAGTTTTGACATTATTGTGGGACATACAAACCTCAGCTTCATCCAACTCCCCTCCTCGCCCTGTTTCAGAAGTAAAAGACACCATTATCATCAACTCAAGCTGTCAGACCAGAGACTCGAGCTGAGATATCCAGCAGTCTGGTCAGTGTTTGAGTTCACATCAATGTTGATCAGTAGTCTAACGCATAATCATCATCCCAGGACATACAACACTGAAGGAGTCATTCAATGAACTCAGGCCTGGCCTTACCGAACATCACTGGCTCCACTGAGACTGCACACACTCCTGAGTGGGGACAAAAACAAGTCATCAGTCATGTGTTATAGCATAATCATATAGACAAACACGACTAAATCTGGATTAAATCAACACTCTTTCCCTGTGAATGTGTGTGTGTATCAGCCATGCTGCAAACACGTGCTCGGGCCAGTCGCACAAACACTGACTTACTTTACGGCATCAAATTACACTAATAAAGAAAAACATTTGATGATTAGTTAGTAAGACTGGCCTTTGCTGGTTTACTCACCTGGATTTGTCGACACACGAGCTCATTTGTTCATCAGAATCTATGATAAACTAGTGGCGAGTTTATCATTTCTCTTGAGTTTTCGAAAGAAAAATAAAGATAAAACACTTCCTAGAATCTAAACAGATGTTCAGCGTTTCAGATTCAGTCTCTCCAGCCTACAAAACATTATAAAACACACTGATTTTAGCGTCTGAAAGCGACCGTCTTCTCTCGCTCTCTGCGTGTAATAAACGAACTTCCGGGAGATGCTCTTAATATGTGGAGACGCCGAACTCTATCATTGGCCAACGCGTAACGGTCAACGGATCACGTGTTCCTTCATAACCAATCACATTCCAGTAAAGACTCTTCTGGATACCACGCAACATATGAAACCTTCACATTCATCACACTGTATAATATTTTTGCATTCGTATTATGAATTATAAATGCTGTTGAATACCCTGTGTTGTTTCAAATAAATAAATAAATAAATAAAACACCACTGTTTGAGGACACAATGCAAATGTATGAGACGATCTGTCTGAAAATACAAAGCAGCATTTTTTTTTTTTTTCGGTCTAAACTACAATAATAGACACATCCAAAATGTTTATTGGCAACGTGTTGACGATTAAATTGATGTCGAATCATTAAATGTGTAAGTACGTGTTGGGAGCAAATTCTTCATGAAGCTTCGATCTTTTGTGTCGAATCAGTGGTTCGATGCGCGAATCAAACTGCCATAGTCACGTGATTTCAGTAAACTTCGTTATGGTTATTTCAATGGTTCGGCGCTGGAGGGCGATGATGATCTCTGTGAACACATTAAATACTGTGGGTTTTTACCTGATCTCTGATCAGTTTTATACATTTGTAGACGTTTTAATTAGACATTAGTATAATTCAAAGTAGTAGTCTAATAGTAGTTAGTTAATAGTTTCTTATTGGCCTGTTTAGCTGAGCCATCCATGGAACAAACAAAACAACCCCTTAAAATTGATAAAAGAACACATATTATGCATATTTTTGATATGTAACGGTGTTAGATGATTAGGTAATTGCATTTGATAGATTAAAACATTTGCAAGGGGTTTGTAAAAGGTGTTTTTACGCTTGGGTTTTTGCTGCAGTTACACTGTTGGACCAGCAGGGGTCGCCAGAGTGAGGCGTTTCGATCGCTTCGAAACAGTGAGTCGGTTCAATTGATTCGAAGCTTTGAAAAGCTTCGTTTCTCCCATCAGTAATGGACAGTTTAATTAGCGTTCGACTTCCATCGACATCCATTAAAACAAAACTCTTAGTGTACCGCAGGTTGTTGTTCAGTCAAATATGTAAAGTGTAATGAAGATAAGTTACTGATGATAATTAGGACAAGTAAGAATAACAAATTAATAGCTGTTTTGGGGACCACGGTATTCTTGGAAAGTCAAAGTCAGATTTATTATCATTTCTAACACAGTGGAGAAAAACGAAACGTGGTTCAAAACACTACAGTAATTCGAGACAACAATAAAGAAGACAGAAAAAAGGATGTATATACACAACAGTGGAGCAAAGATGGAATAATGTCCTAAATTTGATGATAGCAGCGATTTATGAATAAAGTATCCAAACTATTACATTATTTAAAACATGTTAAAGTGTTTATTTATTTATTTACTTACTTATTTATTTAACAGCATGACAAAAAGACCAGTCGAGACTAAATAACGTTAGATAATGAATAATAAAAAGATTCGTTTTTAAAATAAAATAAAAATTCTTCAAAAAGAGATTCTTTGCACACAAAAATGAACAATTACTCTTCATATGTTACTACCCCCGCAATATAACTTATTTAATTTACTCTTATGTAATTTATATATATGTATTAATATATATATATATATATATACATTATACGCTAATAACAACAACAAAAAATACAATATGACTCCTCGTTTCCGGTCCAAGGTGAAGTGACGTCGTGTCTTAGCCCCGCCCCCCAGCGCGTTGTGCGCATGCGCAGGAGCAGTAAGAGGAAGCGAGTTGATAAACGCATTGAACCCGTCTGTTCACTAGTAACGCTACAATGACACAGTGAACGATCGTAAACCGAGCCGATATCAGCCGTGTACTCCGCGTGTCTCTGTATGTGTGTATGATGGCGTGGGGAGTGTGTAGCAGGGCTCTGGTGTGGATTATATCTGCGCTCATATGCTGGAGTCTGATGGTGAGTGTGTAAACATCACTGTTTCACTGATCTCGGATCAGTTCTGTACTACTGTATTCATTACTACTGGAGTCATGAGTCTAAACACTGCTGATCTGACCTCTGACCCTGTCTAGTCTTTTGCTTGTTAGTTTGGGTCTCATTGAACATTGGCTGATCTATGTTTGCCTGCTGTTTAATGTGACTTTATGGACAATGAAGATATTTCTGATAAGCAAAAGTATATGCATGCTGTGATCTGAGCAGAAACATCAGGACAATAGCTTTATATGATAAGAGTAGACCCGATCACTAGTGTTTAAGAGAGAGTTATCGTCAGGTTTTGAGTCTTTCATGAGTCTGTGCTTCACTAGCCTATACTATAGTATCCTTTTTTATCAATGGATAAGAGTGCCTTTGTCTACGGTGTGAAGAACTGGACCTGAGCCTGTGTAAGCTTTTCCACAACACACTTTTTAACTTCCTGAAAATCAACCGATAATCGGTTTTACCGATATTTAATTGGGTGTCGGTTTTGTAATATCGGATATACGCCGCCATCTTGTAGGCGTTTTCAGAATTGCGTGTAATTAAATCACTGCGTCAACGGTGTTCAATAGGTAAAATAACTTGCCTTTCTTAATTAATAAGCTTTATTTAACATAACAGCCGTTAATGCACAAATGAGATATCTGTTATCAGGCACATAAACATGCAAATAATTCGATCATATCGGTCATTTTTTATGATATCGGTCATAAAAAATCAATATCGGTCAATATTTACTAAACATCACAGTAGATTTACGCAATTTTGGTGAAGACTGGCAGTGAAGAACAATAAAAAAGATAATAATGCCTATACATACAAAAAAATGACATGTATAACAGCTGTTATGATGTGCAAGTTATGAATAAAGTATATCAAACAATTACATTATTTAAAACATTTTAAAGTATTTATTTATTTACAGTTCTTCAGTCTTCACCTCGATCTGATAACTGAGATCCTCAGACATCAGTGATAAAGATCAAGACTTTCTCCATTGTGCCTGTGATCAACATAATCCAGGAATATTTAATAAATGCATGACATTTTACATACCGTACAACTCTCAGTCTGCTCACATATCCCTTTATTAACGTTTAGCCTATTTATTAAAATGCTTTATTTGATTTGTTTTAACAGGAATTCATGAAACAAATTTGAGGTGTGAAAATGACATGTTTTATATGATTTATATTTAAAATATTTTACAAAATAGAAAATATTTCCCTCATATTTTGATGGTTTAATCAAAATGTTGACCTTTATACAGTGTAAGGACTGTAAGTCTATTGATTTCATCCATGTTAGCTTCAGCATAACGTCTAGTTTAATTCTCCTGACGTTCCTCCGATCATGTGTGTGTGTGTGGACTTGTAGCTCACAGGAAGTGTGTGTGACTCATGATGGATAGATGTAGATCTCTTATCATCACAGTCGTAGCATGTTATTGACATTCAACACATATTCAATATTAATTATCACTCTATTGTTGATCTGTTTTGCTGTCTAGAATGAAAGGCCGTCCATGGTTTTTTTTTCTTAGATAATCAACATTATTTGATAGCTGAGAGTTGCAGTTACTGCAACTCTCAGCTATCAAATAATGTTGATTATCTAAGAAAAAAAAAACTTTTGTTTTCTGCATTTAACGTCTTTCCCCAAAATATCATCTTAAAATGCCCTGTTTGAAAGCTAAAGAAATGTGCATTTAAACATAAGTATACATTCACTAATTGTGCAGACACTTTTATCTAATTGACTTTCAAATGAGAATAATTCATTGGAGAGAACAAAACAAATAGTGCTAACATATTGTATGTAAGCTTTTCCACAACACACTTTTAAACTTCCTAAAAATCAACCGATAATCGGTTTTACCGATATTTAATTGGGTATCGGTTTTGTAATATCGGATTCACCGATAAACTCCGCCATCTTGTAGGCGTTTTCAGAATTGCGTGCAATTAAATCACTACGCCAACGGTGTTCAAGCTTTTTATAATAGTGCTAACATCCTAAATAACTAGTAATACTACAATAGATCGGCTGTGCTGATAAAATAAATGTGTGTTGTACATTTTATGCATTATATACACTAGAGTTGAGCCGGATACTCGGCTGAAACGAGTATCCGGTACGGATAAAGCACTTTTGTCGAGTACGAGTATTATACGAGTAATACGAGTCAATATCTGTGCTCGGATTGAAAAAAAAAGAAAGTTATGTTGAGATTAGGGCTGGGCGATATATCGATATATTTATTTATTTATTTTTTAATGCGATATGGAATTAGAACATATCGCATACCATATCGCATATAGTTCAAATTTGCGCTGTGATCCTTGCTCCAAGCAAGCTGCTGACCCGGAGCTCTCTGCACTGCTCCCCGCACCCCGCCCCTCCTTTTCCACTTTGCGTGCGTGTTTAGAGCATGTTATGTTATAACATGAAATAAAGTCTTTCACCTCAGAAAAATGGACTTTCTTGTCCTGTCAGCCGTTATACTGTAGTCGTAGCGCACACTCAATTGCACGCGCAAATGCGGCGTTGCGCGCTGTGTATCGCCTCACTGTATATAAAGTGCAAAAGAAACTATGAGCATGCAACGCCGTTACGATGTAAATTACACAAAATAAAAGTAATGCAGGTATGATTTTCATTCTATTTACCAGGAGCAGTTTCCATGTTTCATTAACAGTTCTTGTTAGTATTGTGTATTCACCATGGTAACTGTCATTTCCATATTAACCCCAAAATGCCACTATTTTTCTTTGTGTTATTTTTTATATTTTTAAATGACTCTAGTGGCTCATACCAACATTGTATTAACAAAAACTAGTTTGGGACTGCTATTTAATACCTTTAACATTGGCATAATGTTTATTTATTAGTACTAGTCTTTACTATTAGTCATATTCTTACAATTTATGTTAAGTAAGGGGGACAGTACTTGTGTGTGTGTTAACAAATTTTGAAAAAATAAAACATGAAAAATAAAAAATATTGGGATATATATATCGTATATTGAAATTCAGCCTAAATATATCGGGATATGACTTTTGGTCCATATCACCCAGCCCTAGTTGAGATGAAAACTCTTGTTCATTACATTTTACTTCATAATTGCAACAGCATGTGTTGTATTCATTGTTGCAAAACTTGTTCTGTAGTTCGTTTGTTATCGTGATCAAAACCATTGATCTGAAGCTCAATGCTGATGCTGTCATGTAAATATTTTTTTAATCAGCAATAAATATAACAATTTCTGATCAACCCATATCAATTGCATGCTTAAAATAACATACCGGTTAAAGCCCCGCCCATTTTAAGACAACCTGACTCACTTCCGGGTTAAATCCCGCCCACTTCCGGGTTAGGCCCCGCCCAGTCCGAGTACAGATACAGATACAGATAATTCATATGGTTAACAGATACAGATACAGATACAGATAATGCTGTACTCGCTCATCCCTAATATACACTCATTATACACTCTGTCAGCTGTTGTTATAGACACAAATAATCTGCAATGACTATTATTTTTATCATGGATGCACCGATATGAAAATTTAGGCCGAAACCGATAACCGATAATTCTTTATATTTGAAAGCCGATAACCGATATATTGGCCGATAAATCTAAATCCAAATTTTTATATAATTTTTGAGAGCCTGATTACAAAAACAAAAGTCTCACCATTAAAATCCATGTCCCAAACACACAATTATAATGTTTTTATTATAATTTTATTTAGCCGATATTACACACTTAACTGTATTTTCCTTTTTTGAAGTGATTTCAATCATATTTCAAGCGATTCAAACCCATCATGTTGAACAGTGCGCATCTGAAGCGTCTCAGCTGAAGGAAATAACACATTATTCATCGGCTTTAATATATCAGACAAATTTTATTATCGGGCCGATAACGATATAACGGCCGATACCGATATGGCCGAGCCCTGATTGAGTAGCAGTATGTGTCCGTCATCTTTAATAAATGCACATGTTGCAACCTCTATTAAAATAGTGTCTGATATTTCCCTCTTTTGCTGTGCCGTTGGAGAAAGAGGATGTGGAAGTGTGAGAGAGATTGGGTGGACCTGCTAATCACACACTTAAATACACAAATAAGTGTTTTCACACTTGATAGTTCATTACTTTAGACCATGTGTTTTGTGGGCGGAGCCTAACCTGTGACCTAATGCTCAACAATATTTATTCATGAAGTGCGTTATAGTAAGTAGACGACACTGAGGAGTAAAGCACATGTATCCCGTTGATTTTCGTGTCATGCTAAAGTATCTCTGAAGGAACGTTTGCAGTGTGATGATGATTGTGTGTGTGTGTGTGTGTGTGTGTGTGTGTGTCAGTGTTTCAGCAGATGTTTTCTGTTCTCTCCTGAAACCAAGAGTGTGTGTGGCTGTGTTTCGATGGTGATCGAGTCCATGTGAGGTCGTGAGAGATCTCACAGCTGTGCAATGTTTGCACTCGCTAACCGTCCGATTCAAGCCACTAAAACACATTATCAGCACGTGGTCCAGTGCAATGTGTAGAGTGTGTGTGTGTGTATCACGAAGTCTCTTTGTTTAATGAAAGCCACACCAGAGTCAGACTAGTTTCTCTAGGTGAACGGGTTGTGTGTTTATTGAACAACTGTCTGTCTAGAGGTCAGGTTTAGCTTCAGGCCGGGAGTGATCACTGTGCGTTTCTCTCCTCGTTTCAAGCGTTTCTTTTAAATCTACAAATACTGGGTGTTGTTTGAAGCAACTTTTGGATTCAAGTATCAAGTTACACTTCTAAAAAGAAAAAGGGAAAGAGACTGTTGGTATTCACGGCGCTAGCAATGCCAAGGGCATGGATTTGATTCATGAACTGATAAAAATGTATAACTATCATCACAATTTCAACGCAATGTATGTCGTTTTTGTATAAACAATTTTTTTATGAATGATTCATAACACACCCCTACTGCCAGTTTTTCACATCTCAGTAAATAAAAATACAAAAACAATAATACTTAATGTAGGGATGCGCCGATATGAAAACTTTGGGCCGATACCGATAATTCTTTATATTTGAAAGCCGATAACCGATATATTGGCCGATAAATCCGATAAATTTTAACCTGATTACAAAAACAAAAGTCTCACCATTAAAATCCATGTCCCAAACACACAATTATAATGATGTTCTCATGATAATTTTATGTATCCGATATGACAGACTGTTGCACTTTACTGTATTTTCCTTTATTGAAGTGATTTCAATCATATTTCAAGCGATTCAAACCCATCATGTTGAACAGTGCGCATCTGAAGTGTCTCAGCTGAAGGAAATAATACATTATTTATCAGCTTTATTATATATGCCAAATTTTCTTATCGGGCCGATAACGTTAATGTTATAAATGATCATATATCGGCCGATCAATGTGAATGTGAGTTAATTATAAAAAATAAATAAATATATTTTTTTAATGAATGATTCATAACACACCCCTACTGCCAGTTTTTCACATCGCAGTGAATAAAAATACAAAAACAATAATACTTAATGTAGGGATGCGCCGATATGAAAACTTTGGGCCGATACCGATAACCGATAATTCTTTATATTTGAAAGCCGATAACCGATATATTGGCTGATAAATCCGATAAATTTTCATATAATTTTAACCTGATTACAAAAACAAAAGTCTCACCATTAAAATCCATGTCCCAAACAATGATGTTCTCAATATAATTTTATGTAGCCGATATGACAGACTGTTGCACTGATTTCAAGTGATTTCAATCATATTTCAAGCGATTCAAAACCATCATGTTGAACATGTTGCATCTGAAGAGTCTCAGCTGAAGGACATAATACATTATTTACCGGCTTTAATATATCGGACAAATTTTCTTATCAGGCCGATAACGATAACAATATAAATAAACATATATCGGTACCGATACCGATATGGTGGCCGATATATCGCGCATCCCCTAAAAATAACGTGTAATTTACTAGAGGTTTCGACAAAATGTTAATTGCTGAAGTCTGTTTAAAAATGTTTAATCAATTTGAGTGAATTATTATTTTTTAAATGCTTTGACGCAGTAAATTAATCGCAGCAAATTCAAATACAAAAACAATAAATGCCATGAGTTTCATAGTAGTTTATCGTCAAATCGGTAATAATTTTTAATCCCCAGCTTTAATTAGTCAGATGTTCAGTTCCTTGTTCCTTGTCAGTTCAGATGTTCAGTGTTTTCTCCAGTTCTCTCACTGCGTTTCATGAAACAATGCAGAGCTTTTAGTGCTTTCTTCCATCGGACATCCAGCAGAAGTATAATATGTTTTCAGCCAAATCATGTTTATTTTAGGCTTCAGACGGCTGAATACACAGAAGTAGTGGGCGACTGATCTGTTTCCAAGGCAGATATTTTTTAATGATCAACATCAGCCAATAATTGGCGTTTTAATGCCAGCAAACTTCATAAAATCCAGCTGCCAGATGATCTTATATAAGTATAGCCTGTGTTAAATGCCTGTAGTTTACAGTGTCATGTTCACTTTATACTGTATTTATAAGTGGTGTTATCTGGTCTATGAGAAACTGTGATTCCCAGACTTACTCGATTACTGTGGGTTTGAGTATTTACTTCCTTTTTATTCATGTTTTCTATTTGTGAAAAAAATATGTCCGGCCACACATGTTGTGAATCCGACATCCGGCTCTGACGTAAAACTACGTAAAAAGTAGAAATACTTCTCAAATATGTGTAAGTAAATGTGTTTTAAACATAAAACACATTTACTTACACATATTTGAGAAGTATTTCTACTACCTACAGTGGCCAAAAGTGATATTTGTTTTTAATGACCCTTACAAGTTTGGTTAAACCATCAAAATATGAGGAAAATATTTTCAATTTTGTCAAATATTTTAAATATGAGAGAAGAACAAAACCCTAAACTTGTTTTTCTGACAATATTATTTGGCAAATAAGGCAAACTACAGCTGCAGGTTTTATTTTGCTATGCACATAAACTAAAAAAACTCATACATAATGAGTTATTAATATTCCATTGGTTCTCTCTTGTGTTTTTTTGCATGTGTTCATAACTACTTTGTATGACAGCCTGTCCCAAAAAGCATGTTTTAATGCATTATCATCACAGATAAAACCATTGACTTCAAGCACATCTACGCAATATGCTTACAAAATCTTCAACAGATGTTTAGTAATATGTGAATTAAGGGTGTAGATGTCGATCTCCTAGGCCAGACATCACTTTTGGCCACTACTGTTTTTAAGAAAGTTGTAAAGAATAAGAAAAGTGATTGTGTGTGTGCAGGGCTCCTGCGTCAGCAGTACGGTGTTAGTGCCCGAGAGTCTGCTCTTCGTGTCCACGCTGGACGGGAACTTTCACGCCGTCAGCAAGAGATCTGGAACCATCAAGTGGACCCTGAAAGAAGGTACACATAATCAAGTACAAATACGTGTTAGTTTTAAAGGTGCAGTCTGTAAGATTGACAACTAGTGGTGGAAATAGGTACTGCAGTCCCAGATCGTTATTTTCCCGCCTCCACAGACTCTTTGCTCACACGGGTCGCCAGTTTGAGCTCACGCAACAGGAACGAATGCAATGGACAACGAAAATGTGCAAATTGGCAACGTGCAATATCACAGACCAAAACAATAACAAACATTCCAGCCTGGAAACGCACATTTCACAGTAAAATAACCGGCTGTAGAAGTGTTTTCCAGAGAAACGAGTATGTGAACTTATGTTTCCTCAATATATGCAAGCATATTTTATGCTTTAGTAGGGTGAAAAGGTTACAGACAGCACCTGTAAACGCAGGTCGATCATGAGCTCAGATCACAGTGAAAGTGAAACACCAGCACTATTGTTTGCAGTGTTTCTCAACGTCTTTGACTTAAAGGCCACGCTTGACTCAGCCTGTGCTGTTTTCTTTGAGCGTGAGAGTTCATTAACATGCGGTGTCAATGGCAGATGCGCAAAGAAAGCACATTATAACAGTGGAAACAACTTAAAATACTCCGTCATTTATGGTCATACAGACATGAGTAAGACTTCATTCGAAACTGTAAAAGGTCTGTTTTTTTTTATTTGTGAACACTGACAAAACATTGTGCTTTTTATAAAATAAAGAAAACAACCAGGATATGTAAATCAGAATATGATTGTACTGCGAAACACACCAGTTTATTATACTTTTAAAGTATTATGGAAGGTGTAATCAAAGGTTTTCAGCTTTCAAGCGCATTGATTGGTGAAAATGTACTCTTGTCTTTCCAAACCCATAAGACTTTTGTTCTTCTTCGAAACATAAATGAATTTTTTTTTTTTTCTTAATTGAAACCTGAGAGATTTCTGTCTCTCCACTGAAAGTCTCATGCAACCAAAACTTTCACATATTAAGAAGACATTGTAAAAGTAATCCATATGAATCGAGCAGTTTAATCCAAGTTTTCTGAAGAGACACGATCACTTTATATGATGAACAGATTAAATTTGGGCTTTTGATCATATATATGTATATATATATATATATATATAAACATTGATTGACAGTCACACATAGAGCACATTAAATAAGGTTTGCAAACCAGTGAGGTTTGCTCTCGCGTCTCACACAAACACACCTAAGCTTCCACAAAAACCAGTTCGGGTTTGTTTTTGCATGTAACGCACGGTTGAGCTTCTGTGTTTGACCACATTTAAAGATCTGTGTGTGTGTGTGTGTGTGTGTGTGTGTGTGTGTGTGTGTGTGTGTGTGTGTGTGCTGATCACAGTGAATAAGAGCATACATTCAATCTGTTCATCATATATATTAATCGCTTCTCTTCAAAATACTTGCAGTTGATTCATATGGATTACTTTTACGATCTCATGTGGAAAAAAAATATTAAAAGAATATTTTCATTTGTGTTCTGAAGATGAACGGAAGTCTCATGGGTTTGGGAAAAAATTACCGAATTTTCATTTTCAACACTTTAAACTATTTTACACAATACTTTTCCAAATAATTTTATATAGGACCTCATATTAATTTAAAGACTAAATGCAATATTTGTACTTTATAAGCACTCTGACACATTACAGAACCATTTAGTGAATGCAAGAAGAAAAAAAATGCACTTTTCCATTCATATACCATGAAGAATACGATGAGAATTTGGCGAACTTAAGCAGTTTTCACTTTGACTTGCTATTTGAATTGTTATATCTGTCGAGGGAAATATTAAAAGCATTAAGCAATTGTTTTCACTGCATTTATGACACGAGGTGGTATTCTGGGTTTTCCCAGCATGCAGCTGGAATGAAAGCAGGTTTCCTTACGCAATAATATTTTGAAACTCCTCCGTGCACAAACTGTGTGTGTCATCAAGGCCAGGCACGTCTGCTCAGCTCATTTCCTCTTGAAAAACAGCACATGAAGGTTTAATGCATGTTCTGCGGTGTTTATTAACATGCATTGAGTGGAATCTTCCATTACTGGCCCTACTTTTCAATATTCACATGCATTTGATCCTGTTGTCTCTCAGAAACCTGATGCACAGGCTGAGCCAGTCAAACACGCAGGCCGTTGCTCTACACACACACACACACACACACACAAACACACAGTGTGCAGTCGGACCTGATAGTCTGTGTTTAAGTGCGTTGTCATTGTGGTCCGGCTCTCACATAAGTGCTAGACACTTTGGTTACGCTTTATTTTACAATGTCATTGTTACATTTGTTACATGTACTTATATACTTATACTACATGTACCGTAGTAATAACAGTAAATTATGTATAATTACATCCAACTAACCCTCAACTAAACCCTAATCCTACCCTAACCCTATAGTAAGTACATGTAGTTAATTAATATTACTCAGTACTTAAATATATAATTACACTTTGACAGTGACACCTTAAAATAAAGTGTAACCGACACTTTTATATTGCCAACACACAGGAGACATTCAAGACCTTGATCGTTTTACTTAAGTTAGCGTTAGAAATCGGCACTGACCAATCAGCATCCAGGAGTTTTATTTTTACTGTTTTGTCTGTTTCATATATTGGAGAGTTTTTGCTCCAAAAATGTAATATAATTTACTATATTTGAAGTCTGTAGCTGTGTTTCCATCCAAAGTTTCAAGTTTAACTATGTACCGATATGCAAATTTTGTCCGATGCCGATAACCGATAATTCTTTATATTTGAAAGCCGATAACCGATTTATTGGCCGATAAATCTAAATCCAAATTTTTGTATAATTTTTGAGAGCCTGATTACAAAAACAAAAGTCTCACCATTAAAATCCATGTCCAAAACACACAATTAATGATGTTCTCATGATAATTTTATGTAGCCGATATGACAGACTTGTGTTACACTTAACTGTATTTTCAATCATATTTCAAGCAATTCATAATCATCATGTTGAACAGTGCGCATCTGAAGTGTCTCAGCTGAAGGAAATCATACATTATTTATCGGCTTTAATATATCGGACAATTTTTTTTTTTTATTGATACCGATATGTTGGCCGATATATCGTACAAAATTGGAATATCGCACAAAAGTAGTGTTTCCTTCTCATGTGTTCAAGAGAACAAAATCACCACTTCCTTGGAAATTGGCACAAAATATCTGTAATAAAAACAGAAGTTGCTGCAATCAAGGAAGAAACTGTGGCTCTTGTTTCCTCCATCGTAAACGACGTAATGACTGAATAAAACGCAATAAACGCTGCAATGTTCTCTTGCGTTCGGATGCTGGTGTTCGGGAATGCAATCGTGCGAGACGCTTCTGGAGGGAATTAAACTTTCTGAACCACCAAACCAACATTTTGAGACGCTGCGATGCCATTGGTCCGCTGGCTACTCCAGTTATCCAATCACAGCCTCTGATGAGTTTTTTTTTGCTGTGCATCGAGAGATTTGTTCGGTAAATGTGTTTCCATGATCGTAGTTTATGCACGTCTTATCGGATGAAACGTTTATCCGCCTCAGTTGAGCACGTAAGGTTTTATGCACAATTTATGTGCATCTTTGCGTTTCCATACGGCGTTTTTAACGCGATCTCCCAAAATGCGCATAAAAATAGGTGGATGGAAACATAGCTACGGTAAAATAGTTAATAAACACGCACCTGTATCACTTGAGCTCTATATCAATCATTTTTACCAATCATTTGTTCATGCGTTATATCTCTAGTGGTCAACAGATACAGGTTTGTTTGTTTTTTTAGTTTGTTTTTTACTGGGTGGCCATTGGCTGATTTAAACCAGTGAGGTTTGACGATGCACATTGTGAAGTTGTTTGAGAGTTTAACTAAACTGTGATTCCAGAGCTTTGTCATTTTTCCATTTGTGTTATTTGATGGGTTTGATTACTTTCTAAAATATGTGTGATAATAAAATAGAATTGTTGTTTATATGAAGGTCTTATATAAAATAGAGTAGATACTGGGAGGAGAAAGTGCTAATGGATTCATTTATGTGAATGGATTAATCTCTGTTAGGTTTGACACCCAACACTTAGTTTGCTTTGTTTTTTCTTCATGTTTGCTCATCCCTTCATTTGCCTGTGATAAAGTTTATATCTCTTAACCGAAATGTCTCTCATTCCCAATGCAGATCCTGTTTTGCAAGTCCCGACGCATGTGTCAGAGTAAGCTTTCTTTCACCTATACCTGAGCGGTTGTGCATGTGGATCATTATAATCCTCCAAACCTGTATTTTTTACACAGTTCTTGTCCATACAATGACCGTTTATAGTGACCAATTTGAGTCTTTCATTAACATTAGCTTTATGCAAAATTAGGGATGCACGATATATCGGCATCGGACGATATTTGTTGATTTTTAATGTTATCGTTATCGACCCGATAAGAACATTTTGATATATTAAAGAAGATAATTAATGGATTACTTAGACACTTTAGAAGCGCACTGTTCAACATGATGGTTTTAAATTGCTTGAAATATGATTGAAAGGAAAATACAGCAAAGTGCAACATGTGCAGTGCAAGTCTGTAATATCGGCTACATAAAATCATAATGAGAACATCACTTTCTCATAATTGTGTGTTTGGGACATGGATTTTAATGGTGAGACTTTGGTTCTTGTAATCAGGCTCTCAAAAACTGTATAAAAATTTATATTTAGATTTATCTGCCAATATATATATCGGTTATCGGCTTTCAAATATAAATATATATCAGTTATCGCCTTTCAGATATAAATATATATCAGTTATCGGCTTTCAGATATAAATAATTATCGGTTATCGGCTTTCAAATATAAATATATATCGGTTATCGGCTTTCAAATATAAAGGATTATCGGTTATTGGCTTTCAGATATAAATAGTTATCGGTTATCGGCTTTCAAATATAAATATACATCGGTTATAGGCTTTCAGATATAAAAAATTATCAGTTATCGCCTTTCAAATATAAATAATTATCGGTTATCGCCTTTCAAATATAAATATATATCGGTTATCGCCTTTCAAATATAAATATATATCGGTTATCGGCTTTCAGATATAAATAATTATCGGTTATCGGCTTTCAGATATAAATAATTATCAGTTATCGCCTTTCAAATATAAATAATTATCGGTTATCGCCTTTCAAATATAAATATATATCGGTTATCGCCTTTCAAATATAAATAATTATCGGTTATCGGCTTTCAAATATAAATAATTATAGGTTATCGGCTTTCAAATATAAAGGATTATCGGTTATTGGCTTTCAGATATAAATAGTTATCGGTTATCGGCTTTCAAATATAAATATACATCGGTTATAGGCTTTCAGATATAAATAATTATCAGTTATCGCCTTTCAAATATAAATAATTATCGGTTATCGCCTTTCAAATATAAATATATATCGGTTATCGCCTTTCAAATATAAATATATATCGGTTATCGGCTTTCAGATATAAATAATTATCGGTTATCGGCTTTCAGATATAAATAATTATCAGTTATCGCCTTTCAAATATAAATAATTATCGGTTATCGCCTTTCAAATATAAATGTATATCGGTTATCGCCTTTCAAATATAAATAATTATCGGTTATCGGCTTTCAGATATAAATAATTATCGGTTATCGGCTTTCAAATATAAAAAATTATCGGTTATCGCCTTTCAAATATAAATATATATCGGTTATCGGCTTTCAGATATAAATAATTATCGGTTATTGGCTTTCAGATATAAATAATTATCGGTTATCGGCTTTCAAATATAAATAATTATCGGTTATCGCCTTTCAAATATAAATATATATCGGTTATCGCCTTTCAAATATAAATAATTATCGGTTATCGGCTTTCAGATATAAATAATTATCGGTTATTGGCTTTCAGATATAAATAATTATCGGTTATTGGCTTTCAGATATAAATAATTATCGGTTATCGGCTTTCAAATATAAATAATTATCGATTATCGGTAACGGCCAAAATGTTCATATTGGTGCATCCCTATAGAGAATATATCATAAATAACATCATTCATACAAGTAATTTGTTCATGCATTATATCTAGTAGATACAGATACAGTTTTTTTTTTTTACAGGATATAAATCCTATCTGATATGAAAAGTGTTTGCTGTTGTTTCACAGGCCTGCGTTCCTCCCGGACCCCAACGATGGCAGTCTCTACTCTCTTGGAGGAAAGAACAACGAGGGTCTGACGGTGAGAGACAACTTCTTTCCGTTTCTCTTGAAGGACTTCCTCTTTCTCTGGAAGCTAACGGTGATATTTTTAGTAATGATAGTTTTAGAAATGAGCAATATCATTTTAAAAGTGAGACACCTGAGGTCAGTGGCAATAGTAGCACCCACACTAAATGAGTAGACTGCTTTTGCTGAAAGAAAAAGTTGCTTATCATATGTAATGTGTGTGTGTGTGTGTTGCAGAAACTGCCGTTCACCATTCCTGAGCTGGTCCAGGCGTCGCCCTGCCGCAGTTCTGATGGCATCTTGTACATGGGTGAGAGACTCCTCCTGTTACTCTTATTCTGGCCCTATGCTCAACCTCAGTTCAGTTTGGTTTTGTCACTGGTATTTGCTAAGTCAAGCATTACTATTACTATAGCTTGTAGTTAGGACTAGAGATATTAAAGTCCCCCTGTGGTGAATATCAAGCTTTTAATGTTGTTTATGTGGTGTTTTTGATATGCTTTAAGACAAACCATGTGTGAATTCATAAGTCGACACCATTGCTGAGTGTTTTCTCCTTAAAGGATTAGTTCACTTCAGAATTAAAATGTCCTGATAATTTACTTTCCCCCACGTCATCCAAGATGTTCATGTCTTTCTTTCTTCAGTCGAAAAGAAATGAAGGTTTTTGAGGAAACTTTCCAGGATTTTTCTCCATATAGTGACTTCAGTGGGGTCCAACGGGTTGAAGATCGAAATGTCAGTTTCAAAGACCAAATCAAAACCCTTTTACAAAAAAATAAAATAAATAAAAGGTAAAACAACGGTGTCGAACGATTTTGAAGTTGGAGGAGAAAATGAGATGGAGTTTTTCGAACCGGAACACGCGTGACCTTTCAACCTGATTACGTAATGCGTGACGTCGTGGACGTGTAAGACGAGCATTTGTGGTTAAAAAGTATATAAATGTTTATTTCTGTTATAAAATGGCGGATGGTTTGTCTAGATAAGACTCTTATTCCTCGGCTGGGATCGTGTCGAGACTTCGAAGCTGCACTGAAACTCACATTTGGACCCCATTGAAGACACTATATGGAGAAAAATCCTGGAACGTTTTCCTCAAAAACCTTAATATCTTTTCCACTGAAGAAAGAAAGACATGAACATCTTGGATGATGTGGGGGAGAGTAAATTATCAGGAAATTTTAATTCTGAAGTGAAATAATCCTTTAAAACTGCAGTGAACCAAAGACAGTCTCAAAAACACGGTTTGAAATCGCTGGTGTTTCTGACGTCACAAACTACCTTGTAACCAATCAGATCAACGTGTGATCGTCAACCAGTGGATCTCTGAACTGAGTGAGCGGAGGCGGGGCTAATTTGCATATTTATAGAACCACGTATAATAAATGAGGCAGGGGTGTAGAGTTACATTCAAGCTAGTTTAAGGATTTTTTCAAGGAAAAAACGTGTAATTTTGGTGATCAAAGATGAGTTTTAAGGGATAAAATGATCGACTACAGGGGAACTTTAAACGTTGATTCGACATGACTAACAGGAGTGTCACACGTTTGAGGAACTGGTCTCTCCTAACAGCCTCACTGTGGATGGGTGGGCACTGTGGGATTGCTTCATAATCTCACTGTAAACACCACAATAAGACGTCTCTCTGTGCCACCCTTTCTGAACCACCAAGAGTGCGTAATCACAAGGCACAGACACATCTATAATGACACGCACCCAGCCCAAAGAAGCAGGCCAAACACTGATTAAATCAGACAGTATCTTAATCCCGTTTACTTGTTAATCTCTCCTAATTAGATTTATTAATGGTTCAAACATTAACGTTGAAGTTGTCTCAAATGTTGTTGAATATCACAGGAAATAGCTCTGTTTGACTCAAAACCACACTTCTTCCCAGAGATAAACATGTGGTGTGTTTGATCTGACGTGCTGATGTGTGTTTACACATCCTGACGAGAACATTTACCCACAATGCATCAGTTATCTTTGGACTTTTGATCTCTAAGATTATAAAAGGCTAAATGAAACGGGGGAAAAGAACGAGCACATGGGAAAAGCATGCACTGAATATGTAAATGACCACTTCTCTTTCCATTTTATTCAGTAGTTCTTGTATATTAGTGTGCTTTATTCCTGGCTTTGCTGTTCGTTGGTGCAAAATGATGAAAATTATGAACTTTTCCTTTCAGACGATGTCATCAAGCCATCTAATTTTTCCAACTCCATTCTTTAAAGGATCAGTACAGTTGATCTTTATATACAGCATCTGTGGCATGCTGTTGATTAACACAAAAGATAATAATCAAGATATGCACCAGAATAAACGTTTTCAAAGGTATTTTACATGTTAACATGAGGCTAGTGTGATCGAAAGTCCCGTTGTGGTGAAAATCAAGCTTTTTAATGTTGTTCATATGTCTTTTTTTTTTAAGACAAACCATGTGTAAATTCATAAGTCGACACCATTGCTGAGTGTTTTCTCCTTAAAACTGCAGTGAACCAAAGACAGTCTCAAAAACACGCTTTGAAATCGCCTGTTTTTCTCAATTAATTTCTAGTTTAAACATATTTTTATGAATTAAAGCAATATTTCCACTTGCCAGCATTTGCTACGGTAAAGTTGAGCGAGTCGATCAGTTATTCTGAGCTGGTGTCAAGTCAAGTCACCTTTATTTAAATAGCGCTTTTTACAATACAGATTGTTTCAAAGCAGCTTTACAGAGATTACAGGAAAATAATGCAACAAAGTTTGTTTCCAGAAGAAAATAGCGTCACAGTACAGCTTAAGTAAGCTCAGTGATGGTTCATTTCTGTTAAAAAAAAAAAAAGAGTTATTTATTTAGTTAGAGGCGGGGCTCATTTGCATATTCATAGAACCGTGTATACTAAATGAGGCAAGGGTGTCGAGTTACATTCAAGCTTATTTAAGGCAATAAGAAATTATTACACGTCTGTTTTTTTGCAAACGGAATGAGAATGACAGAGCTGATCTTGAATTGAATTTGAAACATGAATAACTGTATGAAGTATATGAAGGTTTGAGCATGAGATGTGTGTGTGTGTGTGTGTGTAGGTAAGAAGCAGGACGTGTGGTATGTTGTGGATCTGCTGACCGGTGAGAAACAGCAAACGCTGACCTCCTCTTATGCTGAGATGTTCTGTCCATCTTCATCTCTGCTGTACCTCGGACGCACAGGTGAGACCTGGACCTGGACCTGTACCTGACCTGGGCCTCGTTCTCAGTTTCAGCTTCAGATCAGCTCTGTTTGTTCGTCTACATGAGCAGGAAGAACAAAAAAACACTTAGCGCTTCCAACTGAAATGTGAATCTAGCGGTGTAACGATCCCCTCATGTCACGATTCGACACATCTCACGATACTGAACTCACGATACGATATTATTGCGATACTCCAAGACATTTGATAAAAGTTTAACAAAAAGTGTTCTGTTGATTAAAATGCTCAATTTGATATTACATTGTGTGTGTAAATGAATCGGCTTTTGGACTTGGTGTTGAAACCTAAAGCACAGGGCAATGGAGACACCAGAATAAACATATTCATGATTCTGAAGCTGAAAACACTGAACTATTTTAGATGAATATTCTTGCACTCTTTCACTGACTAGATATATTTAAAATAATGTAGGCCACTTTTTACTGGTAACATTTGGCATTATCAGGACCCACAAATATTGCATTATTATACATTATATTCAACATTATATATAGTAGTTTAATGTAGTACTGACACTAAAACTCTGAAAACTTGAATTCTTTTCACAGTAATTTTAATTTGGGGTGAACTATACACAATACATGTTGTCACTATCCACGATACATATTTTTGCATTTTTGCATTGCGATATATTGTGACACGATATATTGTTACACCCCTAATACTGACAAGTGACGGTATACATTTTTCAGATTACAATAACTGTTAAAAGTTTTTATCATGGTATTGAATTGATTTGAAAGATAAACAAACTTGCTTAAGGATGTTTTAAGAAATTAAATAAACATTTGAATCGGTGCACAAATAAATAATGATTTATATGCTGTATATTGCATTTCATATTTCAGAATATTTACTGATTAAAATATAGTTGACATCTATTATGAATAGAGGAGTAATAACCATCTTTAAATTATGACTAAATCTCAGACAGGAACTAAATATGTTGATCCAGGAACAAGTTGCATTTGGCAAAATCACGGCGACTGCACATTTGTTCATGTAATGCACATGTAAACGAATATGTGAATCAGATTGCAAAATGTGGGGTAGTACATATAAACAGAGTGGAAACACTATTTTACAGTGTCCTTGTTGATCATGTACTCACTATAGTATTAACAGTAAAATATATAAAGTATAAGATAAGTAAAAGAGTTTTAGAGGACGTGAAAAATGAAAAGTGCGTCGGGCTGAAACTAGCAAAACACACTTGCGCGCGCCTAGTCGAGTGTATGATCGGGCTCAAAGATTTGTGCTTTGCTGATCCACTGATTGTGTTGTTCCTCAGAATACACAATCACGATGTACGACACCAAGAGCCGAGAGCTTCGCTGGAACGCCACTTACTCCGACTACGCCTACACCCTTCCAGACGACGACACCAAATACAGTGAGGATCCGTCAGTGGCAGTCTGGAAACCCTTTCAGATCTCTTCCACATTACACTGTTCTTCCTGTGTTCTTCCAGACATGGCCCACTTCGTGTCCAACGGGGATGGGCTGGTGGTGACGGTGGACAGTGAGTCCGGGGACGTGCAGTGGGTCCAGAACTATAACTCTCCAGTGGTGGCCATCTACATCTGGCAGCGCGAGGGCCTTCGCAAGGTCGCACACACCAACGTGGCCGTCGAAACTCTGCGTTATCTCACCTTCATGTCGGGAGAGGTGGGCCGCATCACACAGTGGACGTATCCGTTTCCCCGCGAGAAGAAAACCAAAGATAAACTCCTGTAAGATAAGATCAAGTACTATGTTTTTATTTTTATTTGCTTCATTTCCACAAAAATGTGTGGTAACACTTTATTTTACAGTGTCCTTGTTACATATGTTACATGTACTTATCATAGTAAATTATGCATAATTACGTTCAACTAACCCTCATCCAAACCCTAACCCCTATAGTAAGTGCATGTAGTTAACCATGTAGTACACTGTAACAATGACACCTTAAAATAAAGAGTAACCAAATAGTTTTAACCTTATCGACAGTGTTGGTCATGTCATGTCATGCAACCTCTTGCTTTTCTTTAATGTTTACTTGCGAAACCACATTTTACTCAAATTTGGTTCTTGCTGAGCTGACATGATTTGACTTGCATGTTGCGTCTCCGATATCTAAGCCACATCCTGTCTGTCTTTTAAGAAGTGTGGGGAAGAACTGATTCTGGAAATTGTAGTAATACACAAATCACAAATGTATTGTTCATAAGATTTTAAGAATGCTCTTGATACACAATTTGTTGCAGTAAGAGGTCTACACTCACACTTATTTCATTTATTTATTTAATCAGATTGGCATCAGTATTGGCAGATACTCAAGATTGCATTATCTGTATCTGACATGAAGAAATGCTATCAATCCATCCACCCCCCTTCTCTACAGCTGTGGAATCAGCAGAGCGCTTGCAATTTGTACGCACTATGCATCTCAGCACTCATTGACCGGTTCGCTCTGTGGCTTTATGTGGTCTTTTGCGTTCCTAAACACTTCCACTTTTCAATAATACCACTTACAGTTGGCTGAAATTTCAAGAACTGACTTATTGCACAAGTGGCATCTTATCACAGTGCCATGCTTGAGTTCAATGAGCTCTTCAGAATGACCAGTTTCTTCACAAATGTTTGGAAAGGTGCTTGATTATCTACACCTGTGGCAATGGGTCTGATCGAAACACCTGAATTCAACAATTAAAGTCCCCCTGTAGTCAATTTTATCTCTTAAAACTCATCTTTGATCACCAAAATTACATATTTAAACCTTTTTTTACTTGAAAAAAATTCGTCATGCCTTAAACTAGCTTGAATGTAACTCTATACCCTTGCCTCATTTAGTATGCGTGGTTCTATGAATATGCAAATGATCCCCGCCTCCACTCACTCACTCAGCTCAGAGATCCACTGGTTGACGATCACACGTTGATCTGATTGGTTACAAGGTAGTTTGTGACATCAGAAACACCAGCGATTTCAAAGCGTGTTTTTGAGACTGTCTTTGGTTCACTGCAGTTTTAAAGGAGAAAACACTCAGCAATGCTGTCGACTTATGAACTTACACATGGTTTGTCTTAAAGCACATTAAAAACGCCACATAGACACATAAACAACATTAAAAGCTTTATTTTCAACACAGGGGGACTTTAAGACGTGCGTCTCGATACTTCAGTCCATATAGTGCATATTACAGTAACTGGAGTAAGCTCAATCTTCACTCTACTATATGGATCTCTTTTTGGGAGTGTTGTTGTCATCATCCTAAAGACTTTCAGTATGCAGTATTAGTGCATGGATAAATAAAGATTAGCCATTGTATAAAACCTAGCAGTTCCTTGACAGGCAAAGAATGTAACTTTGGAAAACAAGCTCTGAGTAATTCGCTGGTTTTGGCTGTTGTTCTGACAGGTCCACGTTATATGTAGGGAAACACTCCACTGGTCTGTACGCGTCTCCCTCACTGGTGCATGATGGAGTCACTGTTGTGGTGAGTGCCATTAAAAACCTCAAATATGCATTTATGGGACTACATGCTTAGATTGATTTTAGAATATATATATATATATGAATTACATATATTTTTTGTCTTCAATGAAGTTGTCTATAGTTGAACACATTCAAGACTATAATAGGTTTTTAATAGGCCTTTGGTTTCTAAATACAGGTCAACATTGTGACTCTTATTTCTGTCTAATATTTATTAAATTAATTCAAATGCAATTCTAGAATGCCATTTCAATTACTTTTTTTTTATATGATGAGTATGTTTAACTTTTTTTCTTTTTTTTTACTAAAATTAATTTTCAAATATATTTTTGGGCATAAAGGGAAAAATTTTGATCTGACTACAAAGACTATGAACAATAAGATTATTTGTGTGTGTGTGTGTGTGTGTGTTAATGGCATGAGAGATTTTCAGAACCATATGAATACAAAGAACATGATTTCTAAGAACATGAGTTTTAAAGCAGATTTGTCTTTTTCTTAATCTTAGACTACTTCATTATCCCATATATCATTTTCAGAGTGTTAAGCAATGGAATGTTGGAAATAAAGTAGGACTTTGGAAAAATATTTACAGTGAGTGCTGCAATAATAGTTTATTTTATTTATTTTTTTATACAGATTTTTACATTTTTATTTAGGTCTGAAAAGTCCCTAGTGCTGTTCTAGTGCGTGCATGCTCATAACGTGTGTGTGTGTGTGTGTGTGTGTGTGTGTGCGTTTCAGCCACGTGGCAGGACGTTTCCCATGCTGGAGGGTCCCAGTAACCAGGACTCGAGCGTGGAAGATGAGCAGGAGTGTGTGATCACTCCCAGCACAACAGTGAAGTTCAGCGCAGCGCTGAGAGAGAGGAACCGCATCAACTTCATGAGGAACTCTCTGCTGCTGATAGGTACACACTCCAGCAGAGATGTGTGTGTGTGTGTGTGTGTGTGTGTGTGTGTGTCCATCACGCCCTCTAGTGGAGACGCTGTGCTTGTGTTGAACAAACTTTACAGTAACAAAGTCTCAAAGCATCTTCATGTTGTAGGGAAAAGCGCGAATGCAAAAGGGATCTGTTTGCTAAAAACTAGAATAAAAGTGTGTGTTTACATAATATATGTGTGTGTATTGTGTATAATTATTTTGTATACACACATTGTATTTAAACACATACTTAATAAGTATCTTCCCACTTTTCTTGCGCTCTACTATGTTCCCCTCTTTTGATAAGGTATGATATGTTTCTCTCGCTCAGGTCACCACGAGACGCCACCTGACGCTCATAACAAGATCCTGGAGAAGTTTCCGGAGAACATCCCTCGCCAGCACGTCAACATCATCCCTCCGGCCACAGAGAAGACCATTGAAGAGGTACAGTGAGAACGACATCACATCCCATCACATGTGTAATAAACCCATGGAGACAATCACCAGATAAGTGACTTTCACAACGTAGTTTTAGAAGAGGAAGTTTAAATATGAATATGATTGATTAAGTGGAAACACATTATATGAGTTGTTACTTGAAAACTGTTTAGGATCCTCTAAACCCTGCATGCATCCACTCCTATCTGCGGTGGTCATGACCTGTAACTGTTCATTGATATTCTTGGATGGTAAAATGACTTTCATCCCTCATCTAAAGCATAAAGCACCCAGTGCATTTAATAACTACATAATAGAAGTAGTAGAAAAGGCAAATTGCTCTGTTCTTTCATGGCCAAACAGACCGCTGGTCCATCCCTGACTAGAGTATGCAGTTCATATAAAGCGAAATCTACACAATCAAGCTTATAAACCAATATTCTCCCCACAATAATTGCATATACAGACCCAGCTGTATCAGACGCTTTGGAATACGCATCAGATGTCATCAAAAATATTTGAAATACACTCTGTGGTGGGAAAATATGCATCTACCCTTTCAAATCTAGACATGTTGTACACAAGGTATCATGTCCCTGACCATTTTATTGAAAGACAAAGAATCACCAAAATGGCAAAATTGTATCACTCCTTAGCCCTATTCGGACGGTGATTGTTTCTCATGGGGTCGTAAGGTATTTTTAACATTTAAAGGGGTTATTCTGTGATTTTATTGGCGTATGAATCCAGAATGTCAGTGTTTTTCTCCCTCCACCCGCGTAATAATCCCCGGCCGAATCACCGACTGTTTCTTGACAAACACCAAGATCATGTGATGAATTAACCGCCGTCCGAATCCACATCTCTGAGTTTACAAGAGGAGATCACTGTTTAAATCCTTTTTTGATCACTGCGAGCACTATAACGATGTACACTTTTATCAATTCTTGGGAATTAACAAGAACAACATTTCATTATTTCAAGAAAAAAAGCATGGACCGGAACATCAATTCAATTTTAAAATGTATGAGGTCTATGCAATTATATACACTAGTGCAAAATGCCCGTGCAAAATCAGTTTTTGTGTGTTTTTAGTAATTGTTGGTTTGGTGTGTTTGAGTGCTCATTGTTACAATTACACAGCAAAAGTTCAATGACATTTTTATTTGTGCATGGTAGAAAGCACAAAGTGAACTCCGAGAAAACACTTATGCTTGAGCAAACAGTTTGTGAGTAGGCTACTACAAATGATGCCCGTGAAAGAGACTGTGAACGCATTGAATAGGATATGTTTAGTTGGTGAATAGCACAGGGCTACTATTACACAGTAGCGATAACGTTAAGCGCACCAGAATGAAATATAATATCCAGAAGTAAACAGCATAGCTGACTTACAGATTCAGTTAACATCCACAAATGAATAAGCGCGTTGATTCAGGGAGCAGTGCAAAGTGCCCGTGCAAAAGATGCCCGATGGCTGATTTCAACAGTTTCAATATGATAAAAAATAACTTTTATATTGATTCAATGGATTAATTGCATTTTGAAAAAAAAAAAAGTGTCATGAATTTATTGCATTTTTGGGGGAAAATAATCCGTTTTTATAATAAATCTTTGAAAATCAAAATCTGGATTTGAATTGTTTATGTTATTATAACCTAAAGATGCTATGTGAACGTTTGAAACAGAAAATAGTGGTTTTCCTCTTGCCACTTTCTTGGTAAAGAAAACCCATTTTTACTCAAATTAATCAAAATGGATTTATCACGTTTTGGAACCAAACTATAATATTCAGAAGTAAACAGTGTAGCTGACAGAGTGTCTATGTCAGAATGTTTATTTTTAAACCACAACCTTCTCGGGGCTTCTTTGACCGAAACAACCCTCTAATGTCAGATTTTTTATTTTTAAACCACAACCTTATAAAAATGATATATTTAACAATATCTTTTGCATTTCTCATCCAAACAACGTCAAACTTGGCACTGCACTTACTCGTGCCCGTGACAAGACACCTGTCGAATTTGAAATCCATCGGACTAACGGTTCGAGAGATATGCGGTTAACAGACACACACACACACACACAGACAGACAGACAGACGGTTCTGTAATTTATAGATAGATAGATAGATAGATAGATAGATAGATAGATAGATAGATAGATTAAAAATATAAACCAAGCAGCTTTATGTTTATCTCGTGTAAATAAGAGGCTACATTAATTTTCATTTCTGCTAATTTCCATATTTTTTCAAATATTATCCATCCTTTTGAGATAAATTGTTAGACAGCAAACCACCTTAAAAAGGAGATTTAAATAATCACATAATAAACAGGACATTATTTTTATATTATTAAATTAAATATGAATGTATCCGTATTATTCCAAGCATATGACATTTTATTCACAGCAGACAATCATGCGACTTCCCGGGTTCGTAGGATCACAAAATTCGCTCCTCCACCGTCAATAAATCTCCATCTGAATGCATGAGTTTTATCACTGAGGTGCACATTTATATTTCTACAGTCGTCCACATGAGAAACAGTTACCGTCTGAATAGGGCTTAAGGCTGTTGCTGTGATTGAAATCAGTTGTAGTTCTTATGTGATTTTGCTTGTTAACAGCAGGTGTTCATCAATAATGCTCAATCATCAAATGTATTTTTACAGACGTCCACATGAGAAACAAATACCGTCCGAATAGGGCTCTTGACTACAAAACATAAAACATGCAAGATTGCCTAGAAAAACGTTCACAATTTGTATTACAAGTACCGCAGAATAGTTTTGTTTATTTTTACAGGTGTTGTACAGATATGTTTGATTTTATCGATTATTATCTGTATCTGCCATGAAATAGCCTTTGAAACTGATATGTCAATACCAAAATGTGTTTCAGAAAGTGAATGAGAGTGGGATGGAGGACAACAGTCCGCTGCCTCCGCCGGTGTCGTCCCTGCAGGAGAAGCCCGGCCGTGTCCCGCGCGTGGAGACGCCAGTGGACTCCATGCTGAAGGACATGGCCACCATCATCTTCTGCACCTTCCTCCTGGCCGGCTGGGTGGCCTTCATCATCACCTATCCCAAGGTAAACACACCCCCAAGGAGATCTTCCCTTTAGAAACGTACTCATTCGGTCAAATGAGGTGATTTAAAGGTGTCATATAATGCCATTTTTGTACAAGTTATTATGATTCTTTAGGGTCTAAATTAAAAGTCTGTGATATACTTTAATTAAAAATTCTCATTAGTATTGTAAGAAAGCACTCATTTTACCTGGTCAAAAACAGCTCTGTTTTCAACACGCCGTTTAAGTGCATGTGTCTTTAAATGATAATGAGCTTTGCTCACCCCGCCCCTCTGTTCTGTGCGTTCACCATTTGAAATAATAACACAATAACCGTAACGCGTTGTTCATTATAAACGTGGGATTATGAATTATATTGAGAACGTCGTACATAGAAAACATGCCGTAATGTACCCTGAGTGTAAACAGCCGCATTCATAGTGAAGCGTGCAGCAAGCGATTTGCAAAGATTAATATAAATATTAATATAAAGGTTAATAAAACCTTTTTAAGGGTTTTAAACCCTTCTCCCTTAAACCCTTAAACCCATACACTCACTTCTTCTTCTGGAGGTGCAGAAGGAACACGAATAGTTGGTACCGATCCTTTTTTCAGGAGCAGCTTCTTAGCAAAACCAGCTTTATAATGTTACTGACCCTCGTTTATAAAGCAGTCTGGTGTGTGAAATGATTCGCGCAAACATGAAAGCATTGCTGTTGATCGTGGGGAATATTCCCTTCGAAAACAAACTCAGCCACTGCGTCTTCAGCGGTTCAGATTTAGGAACATCAACTGCTGTGTTCCTTATTGCACCCAAGAACAGAACACCACAATCGCTTAGACGCCATTCTGCTCCAGCGTATCAACAATGGCGGACTATGATGACAGCTCGCTCACGAGCGAGGGCGGGTCTGTGTTGAAACGCTGCTCTCAGTTAACAATCGTGGGAGGGGCGTCTGATCTTGTGACGTCACACGGTCAGACGGCTCGATTTGAGACGGGGAAAACATATAAGAAGATTAAAAAAAAGACCACTGGATGGGTTTTTATCATTATATGATGGTTGTGTACAGGCACTGCCAACACGCATTTCAGTACAATCAACTTGTAAAAGTGCATGTACCATTATATGACCCCTTTAAACATTTTCAGATGTTTCAATTTGGATGCGCAACTTTTGGAAAACGCTTGAAACAGGGACAGGGAACGTTTTAAAATGATTCCGGATGAATGTAGACTAGGGATGCATGATATATCGGCCACCATATCGGTATCAGCCAGTATATGTTTTTAATGTTAACATTAAATAAACATTAAACATTTATAAATGATGTATTATTTCCTTCAGCTGAGACTCTTCAGATGCGCACTGTTCAACATGATGGGTTTGAATTGCTTGAAATATGATTGAAATCACTTCAAAAAAGGAAAATACAGTAAAGTGCAACAGTCTGTCATATAAGCTATATAAAATTATAATGAGAACATTATTATTATTGTGTGTTTGGGACATGGATTTTAATGGAGAGACTTTTGTTTTTGTAATCAGGTTAAAATTATATAAAAATGTGGATTTAGATTTATCGGCCAATATATCGGTTATCGGCTTTCAAATTTAAAGAATTATCGGTTATCGGTATCGGCCTAAATGTTCATATCGGTGCATCCCTAATGTAGCCGTAGGTCTGACAGTATTGTGTTGTCCTCTGAGAACAGTATTGTGTTGTCGTCCTCTGATGAGAGTGTTGTGTCGTCCTGTGATCACAGTATTGTGTTGTCGTCCTGTGGTCAGAGTATTGTGTTGGCCTCTGATAACAGTGTTGTGTTTTCGTCCTCTGATAACAGTATTGTGTTGTCGTCCTCTGATAACAGTATTGTGTTGTGTTGTGTGGTCAGAGTGTGCAGCTCCAGCAGTTTCAGCAGCAGATGGAGATAACTGTGTTGTGTTGTCGTCCTCTGATGAGAGTGTTGTGTTGTGTCTCTGGTCAGAGTATGCAGAAGCAGCAGCAGCTCCAGCAGTTTCAGCAGCAGATGGAGATAACTGTGTTGTGTTGTGTTGTGTTGTGTCTCTGATCACAGTGTTGTGTTGTGTCTCTGGTCAGAGTATGCAGAAGCAGCAGCAGCTCCAGCACCAGCAGTTTCAGCAGCAGATGGAGGAGAAGCTGGAGCTCCTTCAGCGGCAGCAGCTCGTCTTCCAGCCGCCCGCAGACTCAGACTTCCTGGAGTCGGTCCGGCCCCGGTGCGAGAGCTCGGCCCACAGCAGCCCCAACGTCACCCCGCGCGCCTCCAACCACTCCAACCTGTCCCAGCCCGAGGCGGGACACTCCGCCAACGAGCACGACGACACCGGTCAGGACAGTCCTTCTGATATATACACACTACCAGGCAAACGTTTGGGATTTTTTTATGTTTTTGAAAGAACTGTTCTGCTCACCAAGCCTGCATTTATTTGATTAAAAATACAAATAAAACAGTATTATTGTTAAATATTATTACAATTTAAAATAATGGTTTTCTATGTGAATATACAGTAAAATGTAATTTATTCCTGTGATCAAAGCTGAATTTTCAGCATCATTACTCCAGTCTTCAGTGTCACATGATCCTTCAGAAATCACTCTAATATGATGATTTGATGCTCAAGAAACATTTATGATTATTATCAGTGTTGAAAACAGTTTTCAGGATTCTTTGATGAATAGAAAGTTCAAAAGAACAGCATGTTACTAGAGATTCTATTTCAGATAAATGCTGTTCTTTTGAACTTTCTATTCATCAAAGAATCTAAAAAAAACAGTTTTCAACGTAGATAATAATCATAAATGTTTCTTGATATCAAATCATCATATTAGAGTGATTTCTGAAGGATCATGTGACACTGAAGACTGGAGTAATGATGCTGAACATTCAGCTTTGATCACAGGAATAAATTACATTTGACTGTATATTCACATAGAAAACCATTATTTTAAATTGTAATAATATTTAAAAATATTACTATTTTTGTATTTTTAATCAGATAAATGCAGCCTTGGTGAGCAGAAGAGACTTCTTTTAAAAACATTAAAAATCTCACCGATCCAAAACCTTTGACTGGTAGTGTATCGTCTCCATTTAATCTCATTGGCCTGATGTGTGTGTCCATAAGTGACTTCTGTTGTTTTACTTTGTTCTTGGCTTTTAATTTCAGAGGAAGAATCCAACATGGTCCGGATTGGGAACATCACGTTCAGCCCCAGAGATGTGCTCGGACACGGAGCTGAGGGAACCATTGTGTACAGGCAAGTCACACACACACACACACACACACACACAACCAGTTCCGGGGTTGGGAATCGAAAATCAGTTCCAATTCCAGAATCGAATACTTGAGGTCAGGAAACGGATATTTGTTATAGAATTACAATTTCAATTCCTCTTATCGATTCCTTTGTGAGCATTTCAATATTATTTTAAAGCATTCAAGCGCGAGACGACTCGTTTTCAGGCGTGTGTGTATTGGATCCGTGCAGCTCTTAAATTGACAGCAGCCTAATATTCTATTTTTACCTTATTGGAATCAAAAATAGGAATCGATCAAATTAAAACGATACCCAACCCTTCCTTTGTAGTGTTTGTATGTGCTTTCACTGTTTCAGATCTATGTGTGTGTTTATGAATGAACTGTATTGTTAAAGCGCTTTATAAATGAAGGGGACTTGACTGGGTTTCAGGGGTCAGTTTGATAACCGTCCCGTGGCTGTGAAGAGGATTCTCCCAGAATGCTTCAGTTTTGCTGATCGTGAGGTTCAGCTCCTGCGGGAGTCAGACGAGCACCCGAACGTGATCCGCTACTTCTGCACTGAGAGAGACCGGCAGTTCCAGTACATCGCCATAGAGCTGTGCAGCTACACACTGCAGGAGGTGACACACACACACACACACAACCTGACGCTTCACTGCTGTTTCCGGTCAAAAAACACAAATTGAATATTACAATGGAAATAGATTTTAACCACTTTTTTTAAAATGTCTAACACATATAAAAAAGGATTAATTAATGTTGCCCTAATAATTTACTTTAACTGACACGGAAGAGCCTGATGATCACGTTATCCAGCATGATTTGAGAAAGTTAACCTCGTAGAAATACGGTAATTCGTAGAAAGTCGTAATTCAGTGGAAGCAGAAAGACACAAACGAGTCCATCTTTTCCACAGGTGTGTCGTTCCTTTACTTCAGGCAGGATCTTAGAGTTTTCTTCTTCGTTTAAGTTTAACCTTGCTGTTTTAAATTTCCCAAGCAGCCTTGAGGCCTTGATATACATTAAACAAAATCGAAGAACTGGTGTGACGTCATTTTGAACAAAATCAGGCCAAAGCGAAGTTCGTTTAGGGAGTTGAGAAACAGTTTGCCACAGCGAGATCTTTTGGAAACTTTTGAATGACTGGTAAACACCTTTGATTTAATATGTGGGTGTGGCTCTGAGGCCCCACCTTCTTTTATGTAATATGTGGGTGTGGCTCTGAGGCTCCACCTTATTTTATGTAATAGGTGGGTGTGGCTCTGTGGCTCCACCTTCTTTATGTAATAGGTGGGTGTGGCTCTGTGGCTCCACCTTCTTTATGTAATAGGTGGGTGTGGCGCTGAGGCTCCACCTTATTTTATGTAATAGGTGGGTGTGGCTCTGTGGCTCCACCTTCTTTATGTAATAGGTGGGTGTGGCTCTGAGGCTCCACCTTCTTTTATGTAATAGGTGGGTGTGACTCTGAGGCTACGCCTTCTTTTTTGTAATGTGTGGGTGTGGCTCTGAGGCTCCGCCTTCTTTCACTTTCTTTCTTTCTTTTTTTTTCACTTATTTTTTTTTTCATGTTTAATACAGTAAAGATGCTGCTTTAAAGCAATCTATCGTCGGATGTTTGTTAACGGTGATCGCTGGTCACGTGTTTCGAACTTTGAGCAAAGAATGAAGAAGAGCATCGTCACGCCTTAAATCTTGCCTAAAATGCTCAGTTTAGTTTCTGTTTTTAAGTCATGCAATGCAATATATTGTTGTTTATTTTTAAATAATGCCTCATTTATTTATTTATTTACTTATTTTGTTTTATTTTAGTATGTGGAACGGAAGGATTTTGACCGGCACGGATTGGAGCCAGTGACACTGCTAGAGCAAACCATGTCTGGACTGGCTCATTTACATTCCCTGAATATAGGTAACCATTATCTGTGACATCAGTGATGCATGTTTAAAGTAGTAGAGTAGTTCACTTCAGAATTAAAATGTCCTGATAATTTACTCTCCGCCACGTCATCCAAGATGTTCATGTCTTTCTTTCTTCAGTCAATAAAGAAATTAAGGTTTTTTAGGAAAACGTTCCAGGATTTTTCTCCATATAGTGACTTCAATGGGGTCCAAATGTTCTTATCTAGACAAACCATCCGCCATTTTATAACAGAAATAAACATTTATATACTTTTTAACCACAAATGCTCATCTTGCACTAGCTCTGCAATGCGACACACATTACGTAATCACGTTGAAAGGTCAAGCCCAAGTTTTTCGCCCTTCCCTACATTTCTGAACCAGAACACACTTGACCTTTCAACGTGATTACGTAATGAGTGAAGTCGTGGACGTGCAAGACGAGCATTTGTGGTTAAAAAGTATATAAATGTTTATTTTATTTTATAAAATGGCGGATGGTTTGTCTAGATAAGACTCTTATTCCTCGGCTGGGATCGTGTCAAGACTTTGAAGCTGCACTGAAACTCACATTTGGACCTTCAACCCGTTGGACCCCATTGAAGTCACTATATGGAGAAAAATCCTGGAACGTTTTCCTCAAAAACCTTCATTTCTTTCTGACTGAAGAAAGAAAGACATGAACGTCTTGGATGTCGTGGGGGAGAGTAAATTATCAGGAAATTTTAATTCTGAAGTGAACTACTCCTTTAACTAGTCTGCTTTTTTTAGGCAAAATAATCAGTATAAATCTGTTGGTAACACTCGTGTGTCTCTCGTGGGTTGATAGTCCACCGAGATCTGAAGCCGCACAACATCCTGGTGTCGATGCCGAACACACACGGGCGCGCGAAGGCCATGATCTCAGACTTCGGGCTGTGTAAGAAGCTGGCGGTGGGCCGACACAGCTTCAGCAGGAAGTCAGGCGTCCCGGGAACTGAGGGCTGGATCGCTCCCGAAGTGCTCAGTGAGGACGCCAAGCACAACCCGGTGAGAGCTCAACACATCCCGTGTGTCACGTTTGATACGGTTTAACCCTCGTGCATCAGTTTAAAGACGTTACACAGGTGCATTGTGGACAAAAATGTCCCTGTCAAAAAACTGGGTAACACTTTATTATTTTACAGTATCCTTGTTACATATGTTACATGTACTTACCATATTAATAACAGTAAATTATGCATAATTACATACAACTAACCCTCAACCAATCCCTAACCCTATAGTAAGTACATGTAGTTAATTAATATTACTCAGTACTTAAATATATAATTACACTGTAACAATGACACCTTAAAATAAAGTGTAACCAACATCTGTCATACGAATGTGAAGCTCGGGAGCACAGACTTAAGCTTGGTCTCATTTTAAAGAAGCTTAACATTAACATTAAAGAGAATGCTTAACTCTAAAACTGCTAGAAAAGCAAAGCCATAAATCTGAGCAAGTCGTGTTTCAAGTTTGAGGTTGATTTAGTTTTAGCGCAGAACCAGATTTTCCCCATTAGATGCAGCAAAACTCACTGGGACACAGCGGCCGGATTTGGGATTTGCAGTTGAGTTTTTCTCTCTCAAATATTACACACACAGACACACACACACAATTATAGCTGCATAAATTATCCAACTGGCATAATCAGAAAACAGGAATAAAGTGAGTATTTGCTTTATAGGCCAAAAAAAAAAAAAATGGCACCATCTGGTAAAAGAAATGTAAAAATTAAGATTTTTGAAGCCTTGCTAACAGAATGAAAGCCTCTTAACAAAGATTACATCATTTTATAGTTGAATGGCCCTGGGATTAAAAATTGCAGTTTTAATGGGTTTCAATGGGGATATTTTTGTCCAAAAGGTTTTTGAGAGGAACTATTTTGCGTTACTAGTGTAAAATAGATTCATTAAAGGAAATGGGGGTGAAATAGTCAAATTCCAATAAAAATACACACCTGTGCCAAAATCGATGCAGTTGGCATTAATACAGGCAAAAATATCAACAAAAGAAAAAACAACAATGAAAAAGACAAAAATGTCTCTAGGGTTGCACAAGGGTTAAACACACCTAAAAGAATGAAAAAGATTCTGTTTTTTAAATCACACTGCATATGAAGCCGAACTCGTGACCAAAAAATCTTTATCAGTAGTAATGTGATACTGTTTCATCACAGTATTGTTAATTATGTATATACTCACTGTAAACATTGATAGTTTTAATTAGGTATTTTGTATTAAGGCTTTATGCTTCATTTATAAGTGCATTGGTATCAGAGTGTGTGTTTGAGTCTGATTTCCATTCTGAAATCTTGTTTCCAGTAATCTGTGAACGACTGCATTTAGCCCATGTTTCTGTAGTAATGTAATGAATAACACATTTTTATTGATATTAATCTGTTATTGTTCATTTATAAATACATTATTGTTTATTGTTTGATTGATTGCATTGCATTAACCATGCTTGCCTTTTAATGCATTGTATTTTTATGGGCTGAAATTCAGATTTCACTTCCAAAATATATATATTTTTTTAAATTACAACCTATTATATTCAACAGGCAATTTTCGGTCCATTTTATTTCGCTTTACAAATTCGCTTCCTCAAACTCAAATCGGTGTGTGTACCATAATACAGTGATAATATATATACACATTGAAAAATCATGAACTTAGATTAGTAAGTGCAATAAAAGTATTCATTGTTAGTTCATGATATGCAATTAACTAATTTAGTCTCATGCTACAGTGTCACCAATATTCTAATTTGACCAAATTCTCAATAATTCAGCAATTCATATTCTGTGCCCTTTGTAGTTCCCATTGCAAATAGTAAAAATACCAAACTAAATATACTTCGTATAATTTGAAACAAAAAAAGCTAGTTGAATTGCACTAATTGAAAGAAAAATCCATGCTTGCCTTTTAATGCATTGTTTTTTTACCACACACAAGGACACCAACGATCTCTAGAGGCTTGTTTTATATATTTTATATATTTCTCTCAGTGATTCGAAAGCATACAGAGATTTAGTTACAGTTATTATGACATGCAGTGAACGCAGCACAAGTACAGTGGGAGAGTCATGTGACGAGCACTAACAGATGTGTCCTGTCTCTCCTCCTCAGACGTGCACGGTGGACATCTTCTCTGCAGGATGTGTGTTCTACTATGTGCTTTCTGGAGGACAGCACCCGTTCGGGAAGTCCTTGCAGCGACAGGCTAACATTCTGCTCGGAGCCTATTCCCTCGAGCTCTTACAGCCCAACACACACGGTACCTCACACACACACTCGTATCACAGCCTATTCCCACGAGCTCTTACAGCCCAACACACACGGTACCTCACACACACACACACACTCAACACACACACACTCGTATCACAGCCTATTCCCTCGAGCTCTTACAGCCCAACACACACGGTACCTCACACACACACACACACTCAACACACACACACTCGTATCACAGCCTATTCCCTCGAGCTCTTACAGCCCAACACACACGGTACCTCACACACACACACACACTCAACACACACACACTCGTATCACAGCCTATTCCCTCGAGCTCTTACAGCCCAACACACACGGTACCTCACACACACACACACACTCAACACACACACACTCGTATCACAGCCTATTCCCTCGAGCTCTTACAGCCCAACACACACGGTACCTCACACACACACACACACTCAACACACACACACTCGTATCACAGCCTATTCCCTCGAGCTCTTACAGCCCAACACACACGGTACCTCACACACACACACACACTCAACACACACACACTCGTATCACAGCCTATTCCCTCGAGCTCTTACAGCCCAACACACACGGTACCTCACACACACACACACACTCAACACACACACACTCGTATCACAGCCTATTCCCTCGAGCTCTTACAGCCCAACACACACGGTACCTCACACACACACACACACTCAACACACACACACTCGTATCACAGCCTATTCCCTCGAGCTCTTACAGCCCAACACACACGGTACCTCACACACACACACACACTCAACACA
This sequence comes from Rutilus rutilus, assembly GCF_951802725.1. Taxonomy (NCBI): domain Eukaryota; kingdom Metazoa; phylum Chordata; class Actinopteri; order Cypriniformes; family Leuciscidae; genus Rutilus; species Rutilus rutilus. The sequence continues at coordinate 70,541,046 of NC_140209.1, forward strand.
CACACACTCGTATCACAGCCTATTCCCTCGAGCTCTTACAGCCCAACACACACGGTACCTCACACACACACACACACTCAACACACACACACTCGTATCACAGCCTATTCCCTCGAGCTCTTACAGCCCAACACACACGGTACCTCACACACACACACACACTCAACACACACACACTCGTATCACAGCCTATTCCCTCGAGCTCTTACAGCCCAACACACACGGTACCTCACACACACACACACACACTCAACACACACACACTCGTATCACAGCCTATTCCCTCGAGCTCTTACAGCCCAACACACACGGTACCTCACACACACACACACACACACACACAGTACCACACACTCGTATCACAGCCTATTCCCTCGAGCTCTTACAGCCCAACACACACGGTACCTCACACACACACACACACACACTCAACACACACACACTCGTATCACAGCCTATTCCCTCGAGCTCTTACAGCCCAACACACACGATACCTTCACACACACACACACACTCAACACACACACACTCGTATCACAGCCTATTCCCTCGAGCTCTTACAGCCCAACACACACGGTACCTCACACACACACACACACTCAACACACACACACTCGTATCACAGCCTATTCCCTCGAGCTCTTACAGCCCAACACACACGGTACCTCACACACACACACACACTCAACACACACACACTCGTATCACAGCCTATTCCCTCGAGCTCTTACAGCCCAACACACACGGTACCTCACACACACACACACACTCAACACACACACACTCGTATCACAGCCTATTCCCTCGAGCTCTTACAGCCCAACACACACGGTACCTCACACACACACACACACTCAACACACACACACTCGTATCACAGCCTATTCCCTCGAGCTCTTACAGCCCAACACACACGGTACCTCACACACACACACACACTCAACACACACACACTCGTATCACAGCCTATTCCCTCGAGCTCTTACAGCCCAACACACACGGTACCTCACACACACACACACACTCAACACACACACACTCGTATCACAGCCTATTCCCTTGAGCTCTTACAGCCCAACACACACGGTACCTCACACACACACACACACTCAACACACACACACTCGTATCACAGCCTATTCCCTCGAGCTCTTACAGCCCAACACACACGGTACCTCACACACACACACACACTCAACACACACACACTCGTATCACAGCCTATTCCCTCGAGCTCTTACAGCCCAACACACACGGTACCTCACACACACACACACACTCAACACACACACACTCGTATCACAGCCTATTCCCTCGAGCTCTTACAGCCCAACACACACGGTACCTCACACACACACACACACTCAACACACACACACTCGTATCACAGCCTATTCCCTCGAGCTCTTACAGCCCAACACACACGGTACCTCACACACACACACACACTCAACACACACACACTCGTATCACAGCCTATTCCCTCGAGCTCTTACAGCCCAACACACACGATACCTTCACACACACACACACACTCAACACACACACACTCGTATCACAGCCTATTCCCTCGAGCTCTTACAGCCCAACACACACGGTACCTCACACACACACACACACACTCAACACACACACACTCGTATCACAGCCTATTCCCTCGAGCTCTTACAGCCCAACACACACGGTACCTCACACACACACACACACTCAACACACACACACTCGTATCACAGCCTATTCCCTCGAGCTCTTACAGCCCAACACACACGGTACCTCACACACACACACACACTCAACACACACACACTCGTATCACAGCCTATTCCCTCGAGCTCTTACAGCCCAACACACACGGTACCTCACACACACACACACACTCAACACACACACACTCGTATCACAGCCTATTCCCTCGAGCTCTTACAGCCCAACACACACGATACCTTCACACACACACACACACTCAACACACACACACTCGTATCACAGCCTATTCCCTCGAGCTCTTACAGCCCAACACACACGGTACCTCACACACACACACACACTCAACACACACACACTCGTATCACAGCCTATTCCCTCGAGCTCTTACAGCCCAACACACACGATACCTTCACACACACACACACACACTCAACACACACACACTCGTATCACAGCCTATTCCCTCGAGCTCTTACAGCCCAACACACACGGTACCTCACACACACACACACACTCAACACACACACACTCGTATCACAGCCTATTCCCTCGAGCTCTTACAGCCCAACACACACGGTACCTCACACACACACACACACTCAACACACACACACTCGTATCACAGCCTATTCCCTCGAGCTCTTACAGCCCAACACACACGGTACCTCACACACACACACACACTCAACACACACACACTCGTATCACAGCCTATTCCCTCGAGCTCTTACAGCCCAACACACACGGTACCTCACACACACACACACACACTCAACACACACACACTCGTATCACAGCCTATTCCCTCGAGCTCTTACAGCCCAACACACACGGTACCTCACACACACACACACACTCAACACACACACACTCGTATCACAGCCTATTCCCTCGAGCTCTTACAGCCCAACACACACGGTACCTCACACACACACACACACTCAACACACACACACTCGTATCACAGCCTATTCCCTCGAGCTCTTACAGCCCAACACACACGGTACCTCACACACACACACACACTCAACACACACACACTCGTATCACAGCCTATTCCCTCGAGCTCTTACAGCCCAACACACACGGTACCTCACACACACACACACACTCAACACACACACACTCGTATCACAGCCTATTCCCTCGAGCTCTTACAGCCCAACACACACGGTACCTCACACACACACACACACTCAACACACACACACTCGTATCACAGCCTATTCCCTCGAGCTCTTACAGCCCAACACACACGGTACCTCACACACACACACACACTCAACACACACACACTCGTATCACAGCCTATTCCCTCGAGCTCTTACAGCCCAACACACACGATACCTTCACACACACACACACACACTCAACACACACACACTCGTATCACAGCCTATTCCCTCGAGCTCTTACAGCCCAACACACACGGTACCTCACACACACACACACACACTCAACACACACACACTCGTATCACAGCCTATTCCCTCGAGCTCTTACAGCCCAACACACACGGTACCTCACACACACACACACACTCAACACACACACACTCGTATCACAGCCTATTCCCTCGAGCTCTTACAGCCCAACACACACGGTACCTCACACACACACACACACTCAACACACACACACTCGTATCACAGCCTATTCCCTCGAGCTCTTACAGCCCAACACACACGATACCTTCACACACACACACACACTCAACACACACACACTCGTATCACAGCCTATTCCCTCGAGCTCTTACAGCCCAACACACACGGTACCTCACACACACACACACACTCAACACACACACACACTCGTATCACAGCCTATTCCCTCGAGCTCTTACAGCCCAACACACACGATACCTTCACACACACACACACACTCAACACACACACACTCGTATCACAGCCTATTCCCTCGAGCTCTTACAGCCCAACACACACGGTACCTCACACACACACACACACACACACACAGTACCACACACTCGTATCACAGCCTATTCCCTCGAGCTCTTACAGCCCAACACACACGGTACCTCACACACACACACACACTCAACACACACACACTCGTATCACAGCCTATTCCCTCGAGCTCTTACAGCCCAACACACACGATACCTTCACACACACACACTCAACACACACTGACCAACACACACACACTCGTATCACAGCCTATTCCCTCGAGCTCTTACAGCCCAACACACACGGTACCTCACACACACTCACACACACTGACCAACACACACACACTCGTATCACAGCCTATTCCCTCGAGCTCTTACAGCCCAACACACACGGTACCACACACACACACACACACTGACCAACACACACACACTCGTATCCCAGCCTATTCCCTCGAGCTCTTACAGCCCAACACACACGGTACCACACACACACACACAGTACCACACACTCGTATCACAGCCTATTCCCTCGAGCTCTTACAGCCCAACACACACGGTACCACACACACACACACTCAACACACACTGACCAACACACACTCGTATCACAGCCTATTCCCTCGAGCTCTTACAGCCCAACACACACGGTACCACACACACACACACTCAACACACACTGACCAACACACACACACTCGTATCACAGCCTATTCCCTCGAGCTCTTACAGCCCAACACACACGGTACTACACACACACACACACACACACTCGTATCACAGCCTATTCCCTCGAGCTCTTACAGCCCAACACACACGGTACTACACACACACACACACACTCGTATCACAGCCTATTCCCTCGAGCTCTTACAGCCCAACACACACGGTACCTCACACACACACAGTACCACACACTCGTATCACAGCCTATTCCCTCGAGCTCTTACAGCCCAACACACACGGTACCACACACACACACACACACACACACTCGTATCACAGCCTATTCCCTCGAGCTCTTACAGCCCAACACACACGGTACCTCACACACACACACACTCAACACACACTGACCAACACACACACACTCGTATCACAGCCTATTCCCTCGAGCTCTTACAGCCCAACACACACGGTACCTCACACACACACACACACACTCAACACACACACACTCGTATCACAGCCTATTCCCTCGAGCTCTTACAGCCCAACACACACGGTACCTCACACACACACACTCAACACACACTGACCAACACACACACACTCGTATCACAGCCTATTCCCTCGAGCTCTTACAGCCCAACACACACACACACGTATCACAGCCTATTCCCTCGAGCTCTTACAGACCAACACACACGGTAACACACACACTCAACACACACTGACCAACACACACACACTCATATCACAGCCTATTCCCTCGAGCTCTTACAGCCCAACACACACGGTAACACACACACTCAACACACACTGACCAACACACACACACTCATATCACAGCCTATTCCCTCGAGCTCTTACAGCCCAACACACACGGTAACACACACACTCAACACACACTGACCAACACACACACACACTCATATCACAGCCTATTCCCTCGAGCTCTTACCGCCCAACACACACGGTAACACACACACTCAACACACACTGACCAACACACACACACTCATATCACAGCCTATTCCCTCGAGCTTTTACCGCCCAACACACACGGTAACACACACACTCAACACACACTGACCAACACACACACACACTCATATCACAGCCTATTCCCTCGAGCTTTTACCGCCCAACACACACGGTAACACACACACTCAACACACACTGACCAACACACACACACACTCATATCACAGCCTATTCCCTCGAGCTTTTACCGCCCAACACACACGGTACCACACACACACACACACACACACACACTCATATCACAGCCTATTCCCTCGAGCTCTTACCGCCCAACACACACGGTACTACACACACACACACACACACACACACACACACACACACACACACACACTGACCAACACACACACACTCATATCACAGCCTATTCCCTCGAGCTCTTACAGCCCAACACACACGGTAACACACACACTCAACACACACTGACCAACACACACACACACTCATATCACAGCCTATTCCCTCGAGCTTTTACCGCCCAACACACACGGTACCACACACACACACACACACACTCATATCACAGCCTATTCCCTCGAGCTCTTACCGCCCAACACACATGGTACTACACACACACACACACACACACACACACACACACACACACACACACACTCATATCACAGCCTATTCCCTCGAGCTCTTACCGCCCAACACACACGGTGCCACACACACACACACACACACACACACACACTCAAATCACAGCCTATTCCCTCGAGCTCTTACCGCCCAACACACACGGTACCACACACACACACACACACACACACACACACACAGTACCACACACACACACTCGTATCACAGCCTATTCCCTCGAGCTCTTACAGCCCAACACACACGGTAACACACACACTCAACACACACTGACCAACACACACACACTCATATCACAGCCTATTCCCTCGAGCTCTTACCGCCCAACACACACGGTACCACACACACACACACACACACACACACACTGACCAACACACACACACTCGTATCACAGCCTATTCCCTCGAGCTCTTACAGCCCAACACACACACGGTACCACTCACACACACACACACACACACACACACACACAGTACCACACACACACACTCGTATCACAGCCTATTCCCTCGAGCTCTTACAGCCCAACACACAAGGTTCCACACACACACACAGTACCACACACACACACTCATATCACACCCTGACCAACACACACCAGCCCAACACACACGATACTACTACACACACACTCACATCACACCCTGAACAACACACACCAGCCCAACACACACGGTATTACCACACACACTCAAAACACACCCTGAACAACACACACCAGCCCAACACACACGGTACCACCACACACACACTCGTATCACCACACACACACTCGTATCACACCCTGAACAACACACACCAGCCCAACACACACGGTACCACCACACACACACACTCACATCACACCCTGAACAACACACACCAGCCCAACACACACGGTGCCACCACACACACACTCGTATCACACCCTGAACAACACACACCAGCCCAAAACACACGTTACCACCACACACACACTCGTATCACACCCTGAACAACACACACCAGCCCAACACACACGGTACCACCACACACACACTCAAAACACACCCTGAACAACACACACCAGCCCAACACACACGGTACCACCACACACACACTCATATCACATCCTGACCAAGAACACACACTCAAAACACACCCTGACCAAGAACACACATTCATATCACACCTGACCAAGAACACACACTCATATCACACCCTGACCAACACACACCAGCTCATTTTGGGGCAGAATGTATATCACAGACAGGTTTCTGATCATGTGATTGTTCATGCTGTTTGATGCAGAGGATATTGTGAGCCGAAACCTGATCGAGCAGATGTTGAGCAGTGATCCGGAGAAGAGACCCTCGTCTGAGCGAGTGCTGAAACACCCCTTCTTCTGGAGTCTGGAGAAACAGCTGCACTTCTTCCAGGTTTGATAGTCAGACAAACTTATTTATCCAGGAAAACACATCTTTCGCCCTGCCAAGATGGCACTACAAACCCATCAGGCACTGTTGTTGTCTGAACAACACAAAATATCAATCTTAGAATCTCAGCTTTTTAGCATCTAACCACTTTGATCAACTCCTAATCAAAAATTAATAATCATATTTTTCAAAACTACTACCATAATCAACTCAAAATAGGTGTCATTTGAAAGCTTAGAGTCTGGACAATAAATGTAGACAATTTGATAAACTCCTAAATAGTGGCGAGTTATTTGCTGATAAATAGAAAAAAAAAAATGTTTTCATAATTTATGAAAAAAAAATTTTGTACTACACACTGCAATATGTCAAATACATCATACAGCTCAGATAGTCCTGTGTCATATGTCATTTGAACGGTCTACTGGTCTAATACAACAAGCGTAACTGTTTCGGGCTGTCTACTAAACTTGAGCGAGTTTTTGTACATGAAGCTTCTCAAGACCCATATGTAAATCATATACGGATGCTGAATTTATGACAAATTTTCGCTCGTAACTTCATGAAACGTGCTCCGATTGTGGAAAATGGCACATCATTATTTACAGCAGATGAAATGAGTCCAAACTCAACATAATCCATCACTCAGAACCCTCATGGAGTTCCCACAGACGCACGTAGCCAAGTATATACTGATGAAGCACTCGCCTTGCGTTTTCGCTCATAACTTCATGACGAAGCACAGATTATAGAACATGACAAAACACTATTTACAGCAGACTCTCTCCATTAAAAAGAGTCAGCATAATTCATCTCCCAGATCTAAAGATATTCCTCATGGAGTTGTCACACACAAACCCGCACAGGCGCACACAGAGCCTTGTGTATAGATGGAAAAGATGTCGCGTTTTCACTCATAACTCAATGAAGTATGCATAAATTGTGGAAAATGGCATATCATTATTTACAGATTGTTACAATTAAAAAGAGCCCAAACTCAACATAATCCATCACTCAGATCTAAAGATATTCCTCATGGACTTCTAACACATGAAGCTGCACAGGCGCACATCCAATGAAGTATAGATGCATTGATGTGACGTTTTAGCTCATATCTCCATGAAACATGCATGAATTGTGGAAAGAGCCCGAACACAACATAATCCATTGCGTTGATCATGAGATATTCTTCACGAAGTGATGCATGCTTGGCTAAAAAACATGTCTCTCATCTTTCCGAGATGCAATGTGTTTTCCAATGTTCCCGGAACCGTCCGTGCTCGTTTTCAAACGCGGAATAACACAAAATATGTATCATCTTAAAGCTTAGAATCTCAGCTTTTTAATGCATCTAGCCACTTTGATAAATAAATTTACGAGTGCCGAGTAGTCCCTCTAAACCGTCGTGTACCGCCCACCGGCGCCACCTAGCTGCGAAAAAATTAATAATCATATTTTTCAAAAATACTGCTTTGATCAACACAAAATCACAAAAGTATCACAAAAAGTAGTGCTGAGTTATTACCTAATAAATATAATTTCTTTTTTTCATAAGCTATAAAATACTTTTCAGCAGCAGATTCTCCTAGAATGGGCAGTAAATGGCATATTTGGTGTTGTTTTGCAGGATGTGAGCGATAGGATCGAGAAGGAGCCGTTAGATGGACCAATCGTGAGGCAGCTGGAGAGAGGGGGGCGGGTCGTGGTCAAAGCTGATTGGAGGGATCATATCACTGTTCCTCTACAGACCGGTGAGCACTGATGCATCTGGATTACTGGATTTAATATTAGTTTTTAATTCTAAGAGTTTGTAAATAGATTAACCACATGCAATTCTGCCATGATTGTCTAGTTTTAGTTCCTGTTTGAATCTTAAATTTGAACATTTTGCTCTGCAAACCATTAAATTATAGTGTTCTTTTCACAGATCTACGCAGATTTCGTTCGTACAAAGGCGGATCGGTCAGAGATCTGTTACGTGCCATGAGGAATAAGGTACATGCGTTTACCGAGACCACAAATATCTTGTGTTTATAGCAACACACTTTACAGCCCCATGAAAAGATTTTTTGAGTTTCAACAACTTACTTCTAAATGATATTTATATGATGTGAAAGAAATGTGTCATTAAAGAGTTATGTGTTTTTTTTCAATACATTGTATCTAATTGTTTTGTTGGTTATCACATATTTTACATGTTTGAACTTTTTTGAATTTTTAAGCTTTTTTTTTTAATCGCTGCTAATAAACCATCAGTTACATTAATTACTGTAACACTTTACTATAAGGTTCATTAGTTAACTACCTTAGTTAACATGAACTAAGAATGAACAATACTTCTACAGCATTTATTAATCTTAGTTAATATTAATTTCAACATTTACTAATACATTATTAAAATCAAAGGTTGTATTTATTAACATTAGTTAATGCACTGTGAACTAACATGAACAACCAATGAACAGCTGGATTTTAATTAAATAACATTAACAAAGATTAGTAAATACTGTAACACGTTTTGTTCTATTAATTCATTTGAATACACAACTAAACTTACAATTTACATCCATGTTGCAAAAAAAAAAACATTTGCAAACCATTTCAACCAAAAACATTCTCTCTTCGGCGTCGTCTGATTTCTTTAATCTCTTTTCTCCTATAGAAACACCATTACAGAGAGTTACCCACTGAAGTCCAGGAAACGCTGGGATCCATTCCTGATGAATTTGTCTCCTACTTCACCTCCCGATTCCCTCTTCTCCTGCAACACATACATCTGGCCATGCGTTCCTGTGCAGCGGAGCGACTGTTCCTGCCTTACTATCACTCTTCTGAACTGACTCAGATTCTGCCCACTCAGACTCCTCCCACAGAGACTCCTCCCACTCAGACCCCGCCTACTCTGAGCCGGCCCACAGAGATTCCTCCCACTCAGACCCCGCCTATTCTGAGCCGGCCCACAGAGACTCCTCCCACAGAGACTCCTCCCACTCAGACCCCACCTACTCTGAGCCGGCCCACAGAGATTCCTCCCACTCAGACCCCGCCTACAGAGACTCCTCCCATTCGGACTCCTCCCACGGAGACTCCTCCCACTCAGACCCCGCCCACCGAGACTCATCACATTCAGACTCCTCCCACGGAGACTCCTCCCACTCTGAGCCGGCCCACAGAGATTCCTCCCACTCAGACCCCGCCCACAGAGACTCCTCCCACAGAGACTCCTCCCACTCAGACCCCGCCCACAGAGACTCCTCCCACTCAGCCTGAGCTCAGCACAGAGATGCTCATACAGACAGACCCACAGGAGGCTGGAGATCCGTAGAGTCACATGACCCGTTCACACACGTTTCTGGGATGAGTGTGTGTGTGTGTGTGTGTGTACGGTCTGGGCCTGCAGTGTCTGGGCTGTGTCTCACATCGCCATCGCCATCGCATCATTCAGTGCCTTACGTGCTCATTTCAGATGAGCCGAGATCATTCGCCGGAGGAGGAGGAGAAACCCTGTAGTCATTCCTTCCTTCTTTAAGTGGAGGGATTGTTTTGTTGTTGAACACTTGAAGTGAACACAAGAGATTCTACTGTGCAATGTTGAGAGAGAACGTGTTATTGAATATATATATATATATATATATATATATATATATATATATATATATATATATATATATATATATAAAAAAATTTTTTTTACATATTTTGATCATTGATAATCAGTTGAAGTGGCCATTGATTGTGCCTTGTTTTTAAATGACACTGTGTCTCGGTTCTGAAGAGAGTCTGATGTTTGTGAGTTTTGCTTTATGCTTTTGCTGCTGAGAGATGTTAAAGGAATAGTTCAACCAGAAATGAAAATTCACAGTTTCCATACATAAACATAAACGTTGGGTGTTAAATCCCAAATTTAAGTCATTATTCACTGCATTTCTTAATTCAGATTCAAAGTGAAAAGACGTCACACTCGATTTGACACCAGTAAAGCCAAAGAGCATTGGTTCTCACACATCATGTGACAGCATGTCTAGAATATATGGAAGCGTGAATCATGTTTGTGATCGACGACAACGCTAGATAATCCGTGAATACTCAGATAAAGCTATCGTATGGCTTCAGAAAACGTTCGCAACTACTTCTACGATACTACTGGTTTGAAACCGCTAGTAAAGTTACATTTTTGTGTGAGCTATTCCTTCAATGTCTCTAACATAAAACCAACTGTATGACATTACAGGTATTACTCTTTCAAAAGTTCTGGATGTATACTTTCATGACAAACTTAAGGTAATGATCCTGTATTGTGCTCATAACTTCAGTCATCCACTTTTATATGTTGGCATTTTTTAACAAAACATGGTAAACTATGGATTCATTCCCGTGGATTCTGGATACGTTTTTTTTTTTTTTTTGCTTTCAGGTGATTTTCTTAAATGGTTATTATAACGGAAAACAATTTTTCTTGGTTTTAGTGGACTCCTGATGTAAAAAACTGTGGGCTTTTTGTTAGGAAATGCCAGGAAAGACTTTTATTTTGTTTCACAGTACTATGAAGATGTCTCTCCTGCAGATGTACAGTGCTTATACGGCATTGGGAGATGAAATGCATGCCGTTTTGAGCTGAAATATTCCAGATGGAGCTTTTATAATGTTACATGTTTTTTAATGTTCAGTATATATTTTTAAATGGCACATTTTGAGGGGGAAATTATTCAAATGCAATGCCTTTTTACATGTAGTGTTAATAAAAGCTGCTATTGTGCAAATCCAAATAAGTTTTTACCATCCTCGGGAATAGATATGAGTGCAAATAGCCAACCTTATTCACTCCGCTCAGATATTGGACCTTTAGTTTAAATAACATGTTCTGTTTACACTGTGTATAATGCAAATGTGGAGAACCAGTACGCATTACCTCATTGCAGTTCACTAGTAAAGTAAAACAGAATGATTAGCACAAAACATTGATCCTGAAAACATTGAATCGTAATATAGAGATGGATTTCTGTTGTTTGCCAGGCACAAGTTCTTGCATGTAATAGATTGAAATGATCACATGACTCGATGGGGATCCTTCTTTCTCTTCTGTTTAGTTCTGCTGGAGCAGTTCTGGTCTTTGTCCAATGGGAATGGAAGGGTAAGGGCAAGGAAGTAAATATCATTTAGTTATTTCACTATAGAAAGTACTATAGTGAAACAAATTAACCCTTGTGCATCAATTAAAAAAAGTTACACATAGGTCCATATAGAGGACAAAAATGTCTGTCAAAAAACTGTTATCAAATTGTGAAGCTCGGGAGCACAGACTTAAGTTTGGTCTAATTTTAAAGAAGACCCTTGGCAAATTATTGTTGAAGTAAAAAAAGTTTAAAAAGTGAAACCCCCCCCAAAAAAAATATTTATTTATGACCAATATTTTATATAAAATACATATTTTATGAAACATGTTGAACTCTAAAACTGCTAGAAAATCTGAACAAGTCGTGTTTCAAGTTTGAGGTTGATATCTCAGAAAATGAGCTTTCAGTGAGATTTAGTTTTGGCGCAGAACCAGATTTTCCCCATTAGATGCAGCAAAACTCACTGGGACACAGCGGCCGGATTTGAGATTTGCAGTTGAGTTTATCTCTCGCAAATATTACACACACACAATTATAGCTGCATAATTTATCCAATTGGCTCTATAATATGCAGAAGCAGAAAACAGGAATAAAGCGATAATTTTCTTTATAGGCTTAGCCTGAAAAAATGGCACCATCTGGTAAAAAAATTGTAAAAATGTACATTTTTGAAGCCTTGCCAAAAGAGTGAAAGCCTGTTAACAAAGATTGCATCATTTTATAGTTAAACGGCCCTGTGATTCAAAATTGCAGTTTTAATGGGCTTCAATGGGGATATTTTTGTCCAAAAGTATTTTGCGTTACTAGTGTAAAATAGATTTATTAAAGGAAATGGGGTTGAAATAGTAAAATTCAAATAAAAATACACACCTGTGCCAAAATCTATGCAGTTGGCATTAATACAGGCAAAATGAGAAATAAAATAAAAAACTGAAAAAGACAAAAATGTCCATAAGGATGAAAATGAGTTACACAATCACAAAGTTCATCATAAATACCGGATAAGCAGAGTTTTGTTATTGCAATATTTCTGCATATTCACCATTAGAAAGATGAGGTGTGTGTGGGAATACATATTTAATACGTATCCTATTCAAGATCAGATTCTGTCAGTTCCCCATTGCATCACATGAGGAACTAAAGTGCTGTACACTGTGAGCATTAACTGGTTGTCATCAGTTTAATTATCCGGTTAAATAGAGAGTCCATATGCACAATATTAACCTGGAAAACCAGGTTTTGGTGATAATGTCATGTATGGATTAGGACTGCACACATTTGAAAGCTGAGAAATGATTGTGATGAAAACTTGGGTCACTTTATTTTACAGTGCATGTTACATGCACTTACTATAGTAATAACACACTGTAAAAATTATTCTTGATTTAACTTAAAAAAGTAAGTTACCTGGTTGCCTTAACATTTTGAATTAATTGAAATTAAAAAGTTGAGTTAATACAATGAAGGAGATTGTTTCAATAAACAGAAACTCGAAATATTATGTTATCTGAACCACATTAATTATCTAAGTTGATTTGACAAAAGATAAAAAGTTGTTGTAGGATTGAAAATAATCCAAGATATTTTAAATGAACAAAGATATTTGCTTTACTGTTTCCCACCCCCTCTTTCTACCACAAACACAAAGACCATTTGGAGTTCCTAAAGCAGAGGTTTCTGATAGTGATCAAGGCCTGATGTTTGTACTTTGGGGGTTGATGAATTGTCACACCTTTAGTACTGTGGGGGAAGTGTAATTATCTGATTGGTCAGTTTGAATGTATCACATCTGGGCTTTAGTCACATCATGGTCAGGAAAGGATCAAAGAAGATTGAAACTGTTGCTCTGTCTCTTTGGTGCTCTGGCTCTCTTCTTCTCTGGGTTTTCTACCATCTTGCTAATATCGTTTCTTTAGTCATTCGGCAGTCTTGCAGCTTATAACAAATCCTGAAAATATTTTTTTAGTGCAGTAAATTATGCACATGCAACTAGCCTAATCCTAACCCTTTAGTAGGCCTGCATAATATTACACTGTAAAATAAAGTGTAACCAAAACTTATAAATTAACAAAAAGGCAAACAATGCTTTATGGTTAGGTGCTTTTTTTTATTGTTTTTATTAATTAATTTATTTTACATTTACTATGTTTAATGTTCTGTTCGGTTAATATTAATATTATCGTTATTATTTTAAAATGTTGTTTATATGTTTATAGCCCATTCAGGAAACACTTCCTTTGATTCTCAGGAAATCGAAAGTTAAGAAATCCCGCCCTGCGACACACGCACACACACACACACACACACAGCTGTTGCTGAAACAGAGAGAGTCTCGCATTTCACTGCACTCTCACGCTCGTCGATTATTGGGTAAATCTTGTGATGTGCAAATACTCTAAAAGTTTGTTTAAGATCTATTATTTACACTCATATTACACATTGCTTTACATTGTTCAAAGGTTTGTCCCTTTGGAAGATTCGTCTTTTATGGATGCGGCTGAACTCCGGTCAGTGCAGGAGAGACTCGACAACTGTGAGTTTGTTTGTTTAATCCCAAAATATATCCTAAAATACAATTCAGCCTACCAAGCTTCGTTTTTAATTTAATATTTATCACTGTAAAACTGCCACTGTAAAACTGAAACAATCTAACGTTAGGCCTATATTCTTAAAAGCGCTAGGCTAAGGTGAAGGTGACTAGGGCTGGAGATGCCTGGGCTTCATTTAACTTATGATAGTTTGATCAGTGAATACTACTTACCAGTAATGTGCCCTTTGGTTCTGGTTTTGTGTAGTGTTTTGTTTTGTTGTCAATTATCATCGATTGTTTCAGTGACGCAGACTCAGATCGCTTCGTCTGTCCATGTGATTTGCAACCGATTTATGAATGACTGGAAAATTACCACTCCACTTCACAGTGTCCAGTGAAATTTAAACTAGTTGTTGTTGACTATCAGTGAATAATATTTTAATTCAATTTAATTAAATTCACATTTATTTGTATAGCACTTTTAACAATACATATTGTTTTAAAGCAGCTTTCCCAAAAATCCATGTCTACATTACAATTTAGAGTGATCTGTTATCATAGTATGGAAGCATATGGGTAGCAATATTCAATTTCAAGTGCAATATGTAAAATGGCAATGCATTTCTGTATTTAAATTTAAATTTTCCATTACATTTGTGCAACGTTTGGTGCAAAATGAAAATAATTCAATTATATAATTTACATTTGCCATTTCATAGCCTACACTAGTTTTAATATGTAAATTGAATACATCATTTTAACGCTTTATAAGTTGCGAAATTAAAATGAAAATGTATTACAGAAATGATTAGATATGTTTAATTTGTTCAAGCAAAAACTGTAGCAAAATGATCATTTAAATGTTATTTTTCTTAATTGCATTTACACTCACAGTTAAGACACTTGCGATTGCATTTTCATTAAATGTCCCACAATGAATGAAGCAAAATTCAATGTGCAAATTCTCCGCCCCCTCCCAGCCTGTCAATCACTGCGTGAAGCCCCCTCCCACCAAATGCAAAACGTTGGCAAATTAAAATAATATTTATTGGTCATTCTGACGTCACTCAGCCCCCCACATGCTCCAAATTCACGCGAAATAGTCTCGTTTGTTTGTGCCGTTTGTGCTGTTTTGTGGCGGTAAAAAATGTGTTTGTGCTGCTTAATTTTTTTAAATATTAGAGACACTGAATTATAAACAATGACATCACCAGCCCCCCGACCTGCTCCCAGACGCGGCCTTACCTATGTTTCACCCGTTTCAATTGAAACAGGCCCCGCCCTCCAAGGGGGGCCCCAACAGACCAGCAAAATCCCATTCATTTTCTCCGTAGGATATTGATTTTCAGCCATAATGTCTAAACCATTCAAGGTAGACTGACCATGAGCAATGAGGTTGTGAAACGGAAAGTTTCTGCTTCTATAAAAGCCACAAGGTATGAACTCAATCTTGTTGTTTGCAATCTTCTGGAGAAATACTACACTACCCACAATTCTAAGCAAAACACTGACGTCTCTGATTGGTTGAACTCGCACTCGCGGTTACCTTGGTGACGTTTACCGCCCCGCGAACTGCTTAAGCGATCTGAAGTATAATATCGGTAGTTTATGTGTTTATACCTTTGCCTTTTTTGCCGTTAGGTAAGCGTCAGACACTTTTTCTTCTTTGCTTTCGTTAAATAATTCAAGTTGAGGGGATGTTTGAGCTGTTTTTTTTAAAGTCAGCCCAGACAGCTGAAAATATACTGCGCAAATAAATTAAGCAGTGAAATTGCCCTGCGTGAAAGGGCGAGGCTTATTCCAACGTAAAACGCTGTATAATAGTATATAGTTTTAATCAAATAAGGTTGGATTATTTCTATGTTGAGCTGCCTGTTCATGAAGCTGAAAGTGCACGTAATAAAATAATAATACTATTGATGCAAACCAACAGGAATCCTTGCTTTTTCTGCTCTATTATGTTTGTTTTATGTGGGTAGGGCCCCATATTAGTTATTGAAACGGGCCCCCAGATGCTTAAGGCCGTCGCTACCTGCTCCATATTCACCCAAAAAAGGCTAGTCTTCTATGAATTTGACCCGTCAGATTCCGTGACCCTACTCTACCTACAAGATTCATCAATATCTAATCAATATGCTTAATAAAATAGAAATGGGAGATGGTCATACATCACATGAGGCAAAGGACCCTAGGTTGATTTTACTACGAACCATCCAATTAAGGCTGTGGCAATCCATGGATATTTCCTCACCCACTCCTCCCGGTACCTGCAGAGACGTTTTTACTTTTTAGCGGCGTGTTGGGGTTCTGGTACACCAGCCATGTCAACGAAACGAGTCAATGAAAATTAGCTTATCAATGCATATCTAAATTCGCGCCTATGGTATCTTTGTAGAACTTAAAAAAAAGAAACAAAAAAGATGCTGCAGCCAATGACGACTCAACCTCCACGGACAGTTTTTAATGTTTTATCAGACAATAACTCCTCAAGATTTTGCTTTAGTATAATTTTCGGGACAATTAGGGCCGGAATCGGGATTCGGGACAACAGTTTTTGCTTGAACATGTTAGACATATCTAATCATTTCTGTAATACTTTTAAATTTTTATTTTGCAACTTATAAAGCGTTAAAATATGTATTAAATTTACATTTTAAAACTAGTGTATGAAATGGCAAATGTAAATTATATTACTGATTTTTCATTTTCATTTTGTACCAACATTGTAATGTAAATTTACTTAAATGTAAAAAAAAATCTATTTAAATACAGAAATGCCATTTTACATATTGCTCTTGACAGGTATTGGAGCATCTGAAGTCTTCATTAGAGGCTGGATTCAAACTGGAGCTGACATAATATTGTAAAATATTCAATATGTTTATTTTTAATTGAATCAACACTACCTTTGATTATTGGAAAATAAAAGTTCAAAAATTGTTTGGTTTATTTTTTTCCTGCCGTTGAGCCATTAGGTACTCAGTGAAAGAACCATATTTGGCTCAAGAGCATAAGTTCCCTAGCCTGGGTGCCAGCCCGAACCCCGCCCACAACATTTTTTGGTCGGGAAGTTCGGTCTGGACTCGCTCCGTTGAGGAGCTATTATGCCCGAACAAAAATTGTTTGGACCAATCAAATTGTCAGGGCGGGCTTTATACGATGATGGACAGATGAGCAACGGTAACGTAATCATCCACGTCACCAAAGAGCGCTTGATTTGAATTAGTTTACAACAAAGACGACTGCTGCTGGAGAATTGAGATTTCACGAGTTCACATTTACAAATAAGTCAGATAGAATAAATGCGTATATAAGATTTCACACAAATAAGTCGATAGAATAAATGCGTATATGACGTGCTGTCCGAGGAGAGGGCTGTGGGCTCGGTAGCCATACTCCCCCGTATTCCTGGTTGTGAGAGAACAAGACAAGAGTGAGGATTCGGGGTGGTGGAGGGATGCTGAAAAACTGTCAAGGAGTGTTAGGTAAGTTTTAGGGCTGCAACGATTCATCGATTTACTCGATTACAAAAATTCCTCGAGGCAAAAACTCTGCCTCGAAGCCTCGTTAAATTCCTATGACGCGCACTATACGCGCAGGGATCTGATTTCACACGGGCCGTTGTTCAGTGTTCAGGAAGCACAATAGCGCGTGATACATTTTGAATTTAGTTGGGAGAGTAAAGATGTCCATAAAGTTTGGGATCGCTTCCTTCCAGCGTCGCTGAAACAAGGTAACGATTCTGTCCCCCGCATTTTTTTTTTAACCCAGCGCCAATATTTCCGCCAGTGCCGAAGCCTACATTGATGTTCGCTGATTTTAATCCCATACTGTATTTGTAGTGATGTCGTGATGCGGTTTGACTAGATATGATGTTTAGCTTTGATGTTTTAAAGTAGTAAATGTATTCATGTTGAACTGCAAGAGAGTATAGCCTAAAAAAGAACCCCTACACACACACACACACACGCGCACCCTCGTCTCTCTCACGCGCCAGTCAGACCAATTGCGGCAATGCATCACATATGCTCAAACTTTTATGTAGCCACGCAACAATAATTTCAGCATGCATTCACTGTATACACCGGGACGTGATGGAGGAACAAATATTGCATTGCAGTCTTTGCGAGACCTTGTTTGTCACGTCTGCCAAATAGTTACAGACAACAACAAAAAATGAAACTCCCCAGCCTGCTTCTCCAAATCCACTCGTACTTTTGGGGAAGACATAATCGGCTACCAAAGTAATTGAGCATAGAACATTTTCAATTAACAAAAAAATATAAAACTACAAAACGTGCTAATATATACTTCAGCTAGCCTAAGTGAGAAACAAAATGCTGTTCTTTTTAACATATTTGCAATAAAACATTCCCCTTTTTAAAGCTACACTTATTTTTTTATAAATTGTATACATTGTGTACCTGTTTGGCTTGATATTTTATATTCATTTAATTTATTTTTGTTCTCCGGTGGGTAATTTGCAGAAGGTGCAATCCTTTTTTTGTAATGTTGTATTAAGAAGACAAAACTAAGGCCAAATGGCCTTTACTATTTAAGTTTGTATTCATAGTTTTACATGTTATACATGTTTTACAGTATAAAGTTGACTTAACTGTATTGTTATATAATTGTTGGCACTGGCACTTATAAACACTAAATGGGTAAAAAGTACAATAAATAGGCTTAGTTTTGGAGCCAAATGTTGGAGTTGGAATAAATAGCTCTGTTTTTTTTTTGGAGAAATAAAAGCCAAATGCTTGATTATTTTACAGCCACATCATTTTCGTTATGCATTATTTGTTTTGGTTGTTTAAAAACACACAAATTTTTTTATCCGATTACTCGATTAATCGATCGATAAAGTGCTAGATTAATCGATTACAAAAAGAATCGATAGCTGCAGCCCTAGTAAGTTTACAGAGTGAATATGCTTCCTCATGCTGATAGATAGGGTAACGTTAGACATGGTATTGTTTGATGACAAGTTGATATTGGATTAGGGCTGCACGATTAATCGCAATTTCCATGTAATCGCACTTAAATCGAGATCGCTTATCGCGATTTTAAAATCGCAAAGGCTGCGATTATTTTTTATGCGCAGTTTGTCATTGATGTACGGCTCTGTAAACGCTGCTCCATCTGAAAGCACTGTGAGTTTGAGTCACTTATAACGTGCATTTGAAAAAACAACACGAGTCAAATATCTTTCCAAACACGAGAATCATTTATGAACCTCGTTTTAATAACATGCAACATTTAATAACATGCATTTACTCCAAACTCACTTCATAAGGACAGTTGAGCTCCTCCTTCTGTGAGATGATGAGCTTCTGACACAGAATAAGGCAGTCGTGCATTTATAAGTCATGTTTAATCAAAGCGTTTCAATCTTCTGACTATTCAGCTACAGCGACAGGGATTTCCTGGAATGATGCGCCGTTATTGTACTTCTGCGGCGGGGCATATTTAGTGTGTTTGCGTGAGAGCGCCCCCTGGTGTTCAAATGGGGCAGTGTTTACTACCGATCAGCCGCATTCCACTGACAAGCTGCGCTTAAAATAATCGCAGCCTTTGCCAAATCGCGTGCGGTTTTATTGCGATTAATCGTGCAGCCCTATATTGGATTGATTATTTGTACGTGCTCCTCCCGAACTTTGTTTATGAAACATCATGTGTAGATTCCGCCATCGCGTCTGTTATAGAAGATATCCACAGCGCATTCATTTTAAAAGAGGAACAGAGAGCCGCGACATTTTGTTGGTTGAAAATTTGAATGAAGAACATGCGTCATTTACTCCGTTGCTCTGATTGGTTGTAGGTCTATCCAATTGAGTGCAGAGTTTTTTTTTTTCCTGGTTCGGTTGAGACACGCCCCATAATCAAATCTCTATGGAGAAGTATCAGACTCACATTCTGACTAGAATCTGAGTATGACGACGTCAGGCTATAAGTTCCCAGTCAGACTGTGGAAAATGTTTACACTAGTGCATTTTTGTTTTAAAACTCATTAGTTTTGCTACGGTTACGCCTGCCGTCCACACTACTCCGGAGTTTTCAACCCTCGAAAACTGAGACTTGTTGCAAACCCCGTCAGTCAAGTCTGGACCAAGACACACGCAACCCACACTGTAAAACATCGTCCCGCAAATGAATGGTAAAATACTTGCAACACTGGTGCCAGTAATTTACTGATAATTGTACAGTTCTTTACTGTAATTAGGGGCCAAGCACAGAATGTGCGTAGGCACCTATTGAAATCGTTGGCGTTCTTATTAACAAAATAATTTTTTCCACTAATTCCTTATAATCCTAATCCCTATAATTTTCCGTCATGAACTCCTCCTAGGCCAATGCTCTGATTTTCACGAAAATGTAACCAGATCATCTCCAGACCATGACAAAAATGTATGGAATTCATGTCGATTCGTCAAACCGTTCTCGAATACCGCGCGAACTAATTTTACGTAGCACTTGCGAAAACAGACGTATGGCTGTATCTCCGCATAGCTTTATCATATTCAAACCAAACTTGGTATATGTCATCACAAGTATGACCTGAGGCTACATGCTGCGTTTTGGCGCAGCGCCACCTGCTGGTCCGGAGATACGAAAAATGGCTATTTTCCATATCGACCATTTTAGGCGTCGGCCATTTTTTATTTTGTACCAAAATGCTGTATTTTATGAACGCATGAACGTATCGTTACGAAACTCGGTATGGGTCATTAGTACGATGCCCTGAAGGAGCCTGAGAAGTTTTGAACCAGCGCCACCTAGTGGTAAAATAAAATTTTCAAATGCTTATAACTCAGGGTGTGGTTGACTTATTTTCAGGGGAGTCATCTCATTAGGTTCCTGAATCCTTGCCGAGTCCCACGATACCAAACATGCTTGGTTTCGCCTTACGGTTTGTGTAGCGTTGTGATTTGCAACTTAAAAAATGCTTAAAAAACATTTGCCAATATCTTCGAAACCGTTAGACCGATCGAGGCGAAACCACCGTCAGAAGTTTGGAAACATAGGTCGTTGGCTATTTGATGATGCCAAATGTCAAAATATTAATAGTAAGTGGCATAAAAATGCAAACAAAGTCAGATGTGGGTCATTTTTTGTGTGTTTATACATATAAATGTCTATAACTTGAGATTAAAAATGTATCTCTTAAAGGAGTCATAATGTTGTGTTACCTTGGATACCCAAATGCTCTATTATAGTATTTTAGGCACTTCTAAAAAAGAAAAGTGGAAAAAAAATCAACACAGAGCCCCTCAGACCCTTATTTCTAAAGGCATTATTGTCTCGCGAGATCTGATGCGATGTTTTGGCTGTCGTGGACGGTCATTATAATAATGCAAATGAGGGGCGCGTTGATTGGTTGCAGGAATGTATTTTACTACTTCCAAGCGGTACAAAAACATAGACAAAATACTGCAATAGCTCAATAAATGTGACGGTACTTATTGTTAGTGAAATTGTAATCACAACCAAAGAAAAAAGAAAAAATACACCATTGCCAGATACATTCTTACAGAATCCCCACTAACTGAAAGCTATTTTCGATATTTTAGGTCAATACTGCCATAGCCCAAAATAATATCTGCAGTTATATGCTCATGGACGTGAGTTGCAAAAACCATAAACAGCTCAGGTAAACCTCTGAGAAATGACGGCTGCTCTGCACACACACGCAAAGGTCTCTCGCTCCCTCTCTCTGCCGCGCGCGCTACGTATGCGCGCTCATGCTCGCTCGCGATTCGGGGAGATTTAAACTAATTTGCGGGCATTAGGGAGCCGGTATCAATACGCGGGAGACTCCCGGAACTTCCGGAAGACTTGGGATGTCTGTGTTTTGAAAATCGCTGTCCGTGGGTCACTCTTAGATATATTTAAATACGTCCACACCGCAGATATGTAATGTTGCTTCAGACAAGCACGTGCAGGTCGCGGTGTCTGCTGTTTGCGTCATCACAACATTTCGGCCGTATTGTTTCGGTGATAAAAGTCTTTCGGCCGAAAACCGAAAATGCACTTTTGGGCCATTTTCGGCCGAAAATTTTCGGTGGCCGAATATTCGGTGCATCCCTAGTGGTATATTGTTTTCATACTTGCATTTAAACAGTTTTAGCCACTGAGCATGGACTCCTGTACCGTCACTACTGTAGCTGCTAGTGTAAAACAAAGTCGAAAGATGTGGCTAGCATTCGTAGAGTCCATTCCCCGTGTTTACCTCGAAGGTAACGTTACATACAATAGCCGCATTAGCTGTTAGCTGCTATTTGTTAACCACAGTAGAGCAATAAAAACACAGTCTTACCTTTTCAATTTCTGGCAAGTCCCTGATGGTTGGGATTGCACCTTTTCCCAAACGGAGCTTCGAGGCCAAGTTCGCCTGATATTGCCCCAAATTTGTAAAAGATTCCGGTGTAAAATGTTTAGCACACACACCTACGCCACTTGAAAGAGTTGTTGGGACAGCGTCATTAAAAATGAATTTCATCCACTGTTCCCTGATAGTTTCGTCCGTTTTTGGTAGATAAAACACATTTGCATGTTGTTTGTGGCAGTCAACCACAGAGCATCTCAGGTGTGCACTCGATTTCTCCATCTTTCTCGAGTCAACTAAACTGAATCTGAGGGGGAGAGGGGGAGAGGGGCGGGCTTCCCGCGGCATAGGTTTGCGGTGTCCATATTTGGTATATCCTCCCCCGTCTTGACGTCAAGAAGGGGAAGAAATCAAAATCTCGTTTTTTCGTGCGCGTGCACGTGGCCTATTTTACAAACCCCGAGGTAAACAAACGCTTCACTTTTAAATATCGGCTTCCCGGCCAGTGTACAATCATTATGCAATCATAACATACATTGATTCTCGTGGAAAAGTGAAATTTCTACATTATGACTCCTTTAAAATGTATCTCTTTTCAACAAATTTGACACACATATGTATGGGCTCACTTTGAGGACACATAAAAAAATTTGCCTCTTGTTAGCGCTATAATAGATCAAAACATGAAATTGCCACTGACTTCAATACAGTATTGTGATATAAATGTTATACTTTATGAACGCTTTAGCATATCATTACGAAACTCGGTATGAGTCATCAGCACCATGCCTTGAAGGTACTAAAAATGTTTCGGGGCAGCGCCACCTTGTGGTAAAACATTTATAACGAAATTTCCAGAAATGCTCATAGCTTTTGAATAAATATGCCTACTGTAATGACACGGATCTTAATAGATTCCTTGGGTTATGCCAAAAACATAGATATCGATTTTGCCATAGTCAGCCAAACTTCCTGTCCGCCACCGTTTGTCCGATTTTCACCAAAATCGAATCATAATATCATCTCCAGACCGTGCTGACTAAAATTTATGGAATTCGTGACGATAGACGAAACCGTTTTCGTATACTGCAGCATCGAAGTTGAGGCATGCTGCCAAAATGACTATTCAGGCTTTATCTCTGCAATGCCTTGACATTTTGACACCAAACTTTGTATGTCATTGTCATCTCACTCTGACCACACCACATACATTTCGTAACTGTGGTCAGTTGGTCGAAATTGATAATCCATTAAATCATATTTTTAGTTAATGTATATGATTTTTCAGCCATTTTGCCTAAATTCATCTTTAAATGTCTTTAATTGCTCCTTGCTGCAGTTGGTCTGACACTCCCAGCCATGTTGGCATGTCTTTTCGTCTTTGCGCTTGGCCCCGATAATGGCTGCTTGCAGTTATATTCTACAGTATGTTACTGTTAAAATACCATGCATTAAATTAAAACTCGATTAAACTCGACCTAACTTGAAACTTAATTTATAAACTAATATTTATAATGCACTAATAATGTGAGCATATTACTGTAAACTTATTTCATTTAAGACCACAAAAAATATATTTTAAATAAAGATATTTCCACTGGATCAGCAACTACACAGTGACCGCCTGTTAAATAACCCTTTCAACCCCACAGGGAAGTCCTGTAGTGTCCACACTACAAACAGTAAAAGTAACATTAATGCAGTGTTGAAATTAGATAATTATTCCCACATTTAGCCTGCACGCACAGACGCCATGCATGGTCATGGAAGACGAGAAGCAAGTCTCGATGTTTGCGCCTTACTGGCCCACTCGGACTTGGTTCTCAGAACTGATGTTCATCTTAACAGCCCCTTCCTGGCAGATTCCGCTGAGGGAATCTGAACCCCTGAACCTTCTTTCTCAGTGACGGGGCACCAGGAGGACTTAGGTGACCTACCCCAAGCAGTAGTTGACACCATCACTTCAGTGAGAGCGCCTCCATGAGGCGCTTACGCTTTCAAGTGGAACCTGCTCTTCTCACCGAGAAGACCCCCTGAAATGCTCTGTCAGAGCTGTGCTTTCCTTCCTGCAAGAAGGGTTGGAGCGAAGGCTCTCTCCCTCCACCTTGAAAGTATATGTCGCCGCTATTGCCGCACATCACAACGCAGTAGAGGGTAAGTCTCTCGGGAAGCACAACCTGATCATCAGGTTCCTGAGGAAATCTTTTGCCTCACCTTGTGTCCTCTTGAAACCTCTCCTTGGTCTTAGCAGCTTTGCAAGAGAGTGCCCCTTTGAGCCGCTGCAGTCAGTAGAGCTTAAAACCCTGTCCCTTAACACAGTGCTCCTGACTGCACTTGCTTCTGTCAAGAGGGTAGGGGACCTGCAGGCATTTTCGGTAGACAAATCGTGCCTAGAATTCAGGCCAGCAAACTCTCGCGTAATCCTGAGACCCCGGCCTGGATACATGCCCAAAGTTCCCACCACTCCTTTCAGGGACCAGGTGGTGAATTTGCGAGCACAACCCCTGGAAGAGGCAGACCCAGCTTTAGCTCTGCTTTGTCCCATTCTTGCTTTGCGTTTGTACGTTGACTGCTCGCAGAGCTTCAAGACCTCAGACCAACTCTTTGTCTGTTACGGAGGCCAGCAGAGGGGAAAGGTCTCCAAGCAGAGGTTGGCCCACTGGATAGTGAATGCCATCGTCTTAGCGTATCAGGTTCAAGACAAGATTTCAAGACAAGACTACAAGTAGCTATTAGAGGAGGGGACTCACTCTGTGTCTTGCTTGCAATGCCATTCTCCTCCAAGGATGGGATACAAGTACCCCACCTGGCGAACCCTGGTAGTGTTCCTCCAGCACCCTCTGCAGTTAGACGCGGCAAAAGCGTCTGACGCTAGCTCTAGCAGTCATGTTTATGCCCAGAAGGCCAGCCCCTGTATTAGACTAGGTGCCCATGTCTTGTGATTCCCCCATGGGTGATCCCACATATGTATTCTTCCACGGTACGGCTTCCCTGTCGGTGAGCCTGTGTCTTTCCCTTGGCAGAGTTCGCTCTGCCGGTATTGACTTCCACCCTTAGCGAGGCTGGCTCTACCCCAGAGACCTTCCATATGTAGCACTGCCCCAATGGTCAGTCCATATGTGTAATCTCCACATGTTACCTCCCTACGGGCAGGATGTGGTCTCCATAGCATCTCTTTCCATTTGGAATAGGCACACTTTCCCAGTGTTCCAATAGTCTCACTGTGCGGGTCAAAGGAACAGCAGTGACTTGCTATCTCTGAGTAAAGCCCTGTCCTTTCTTCTGTCCCAACAGGTGAGGGGGGGTACAAGAGACTTACTCTGGGCACTGGAAGGGTCAGCAATTGTGGCGTTTTGGTCGAGTTTGCAGTTCGTCAGCTCAGTTCTGACGTAACGTCGAACATTACTGAATGATTACTATTGTAACTCCCGTTCCCTGAAGGAGGGAACAGAGACGTTATGTCCCAACACCACAATTGCTGTATCACCGCTGAATGGTCTCACTCGCCAATCTCACTCGCCAATGTCCATAGGCTTGTTTTGTTTACACTCAAAGGTGACTGGGCTCTCAGATGAGATCCCAATTCGTCAGTTCAGTTCCCTCCTACAATAGTAATTATAAACGTTCTCCATGCTCCTGTGCATGTCAATGCAATCACCTGAATAATTGATATTGAAAGTCTATGTTTAAACCCCTTGTTGTGCATTTATTTAATAATGAAATGAATCTGAAATGCATCCCAGTTTTTGCCAGATAAAATACAGATAAATGTATTGTTGATGGCTTTAAAATGTCTCTGCTTTAACAATGCAATTTCTGTTCTTCAAGGTCTGCAATGTAAAGGTGTCTGCATTTGTACTGTGAATGATCATTAGAAGACATTAAACAATGGGCAAGTATAATGTTGTTTTATAACACTTACCAGTCATTGTTTTAAATTAAAATATCTCACCTTGGGCTATTTTTTGGTTTGCAGAAAAGCCAGAGGATCCTCCACTGGAGACATGGACTGAGTCTATGGTGAGCAACTGGTTAAGATCAATAGGAATTAAAGAAACATACATCGAAAAACTTCATGAAGAGGAAGTAGATGGTCGGATCCTTCGTGAACTATCAGAAGAATATCTGAAAAAAGAGACTGGAATGAAATCCGGGCCTGCGCTTTTGATAATCAAAAAAAGAGACGAGTTAGTAATTAATTCACAAAAAGCCCTACGACAACATGATAATTTACACAAAGAGTCTTCTGGAAAAAATGACCTTGGAGCAAGTGCAATTAAAAGTATTGACACAAGAGCCGATGTCAATGAAGAGAATAACAAGAAAGAAGATTCTGTACTTACTGTAACAAAAAGAGATTCAAAACTACGACCTTTTGAAATGAAAGGTGCTGATTTTACATATGTTAAGAACAGTGTACTCTTACCAGAATCAGGGGTTAGGGATTTTATTAGTCCATGTCATGAGTACAAGTCATTTGCCATTGCTGCAACACTGGACCGTCAAAGACTACAGGCCAAGTTCGCAAAGGAAGTGCTGAAGTTTGCTACTGGTTGTATGAATGTTCGTACAAATGGCACAATACATTTTGGTGTCATGGACAGTAGAGGTGACACTTGTTATGAACATGGTGAAATCATTGGTGTTCCTGTCAAGGAAAAAGATGTATACTATGATTCATTAGATTACATTGAGAGGAGTTTCTCTAGTAATAGCGAACTTGTACGACTATGTATTGGTGAACCTCAGTTTGTTAAAGTAGTTTGTTCAAACAGCAACGTGGAAAACTATGTTGTGGAGGTTGATATTAAGCCAGCAGTGAGCATAGTGAAGAATGAGGTGTTCTCTGTTAGCCTGCCAAATTTTAATGAGAAGGCAAACAAAGTTCAGTTTGAGAAGAAAACTGCTTATCGGAGAGTGGGTTCTAAAACAGAACCAGTGGCTGACCTGATTGAGTTCTACCAACAGATCAATTTTAGGGATGCTCAGAGAGAAGAGGCAGAGAAAACGCATAATTTCACAGCACCAAAACTGTGCCAGAACCTGGGAAAAAAGCTCAAAATACTCATAACAGGTGGAAAGAAAACAATGGACAAGGAAAAATGGCACATACTTGTCACCAATCGATTTCAGGAGAAGGATCTGCAACACATTGATTTTTTGCTGAACATGAAGATCTTCTGTGTATTTGACTTTGATCCAGATTCCAATGTGTCGGGGTTATGCCATGAATACAATAAGCACCATGTAGTAAATCGCCATTTCATGCAGAACTACAAAATTCCCAGTGGCTTGAGCATCCGAGACTTCGAGAGTCATCTGCGTCTGTTTGATCAAACCAGCTGGATATTTTGCAATGGCCGGAGTGATTTCAAAGGCAACGAGCCTCCCTGTGATGAGAAGACCTGGGTCAAAACAAAAAGAACTCTTCTAAAAGATTGTGTGTCACTGATATGCAAAGATATCTTGCCAAAAGGAATCTTTCAAGTGATCTTCCTTCTTACTTCCCCTGTTGACACACCATTCCTAAACACGTTCTATGAGTTCTTCACTGACATGGAAGGACATGAAGACATTATCTGCCTTGCTGAATCAGAGGAGAATTTCAAGGACTGGCAGAGGTTTGCTTTAGGATCTTGTGACATGGAAATAGTAAACAGTTCAAGTGTTGTTGGGATGACAATAAGTCAGGTAAACGCAACCCTTCAACAGGTCCAGCCTACTACTACACGGGTCACCAAACGATTACCGATCTATGCCAAAGGGGAGTGTTTCCTTGAGACTCGAGAGGAGGAAACAAGATGTTCATTGGAGATTCTGAGTCTAAACCACTGCGAAGAAACTAGTCCCGATGACATGGAATCTGAAAAGGAGAAGATTGAGCAGCAGTTTTACCATGGAGGAAAAGTAACTTGGATGAATCTCTGGCTTGCGGATAAAAAAATCATTGGGGAGGTTATTCAAAGAGATGCTTACAATGAAGTCAACAATATGGTGAAAGACTGTCTTTGTTGGAGTTTGGATCGGGCACCCATCAACTGCATCAACATATACCATCATCCTGGCAGTGGTGGCAGTACAGTGGCAAGGCAGGTACTATGGAATAACCGAAGGGATCTAAGGTGTGCCGTTGTAAAACCTTCATACTCAGTATCGGTTGTTTCAGAAGATGCAGTTTGGCTTCGGGAACACGAAGAAAAAGATCCCCAAAAATGCCTCCCTGTTCTCCTGCTGTTTGAAGACTGTGATCAAGAGTATTTAGAAGATGTAAAGCATGAATTGGAAGTGGCTGTCAATACCAAGAAAATAGCACGTGGAACTCTCTGCTTCATTCTGCTAAGTTGTAGGCGATCGCACAATCCAGAGAAGATGTGCAAGGAATCACCTCAACAGAATGTTTCTATTACTCATAAACTTTCAGAGACCGAAAAAAAGCAGTTTTCCAAAAAACGACAAAGTCTTGAAAAGCAGTTCAAGCCAGAATTCATTCTAACATTTGTCCTGATGAGTGAGGAATTCGAGAGCCACAAAATTGCTGAATATGTGAAGAAGTTTGTCAAGCATTTACTGCAAGACATTGACCACAAGTCTGTGGTTACTAAGCTTGTTCTGTATGTGGCATTGCTCAACACTTATGTGCAGAACTCATTCATCTCTCAGTCACATTGTGAAGCTCTCCTGGCTCTGTCCATCTGTGTGGATAGGTTTCAACGACATGCCTTTGAGACTTCTCTAAGTGAGCAAGCTAAATTGGTCTTGATACACTTGAGGGATGAAAACACCTACATTAACTCCATCAGAATCATTCATCCACTGGTCGCAAAGGAAATCCTTCAACAATTTCTGGGTGACAAACAACAACAAAGTGATCTTGCATTGGATCTTCTCAACAACGATATGCTGTTTGAGCACAGGTTTGGTAAAGATCAGTACATGAAGTTCTTGCGAGATCTGCTCATGACACGCCACAGGATCAGCAAAGGTGATAAATTTGACAGCTTTTTCTCTCCCCTAATTGAGCATGTGAGAGAGAAAGAGTGTCCAGGTAAAGCCATTGAGCTTCTAAAAGTGGCTTACAAACGTTTTAATGAGGATGCATTTTTTGCTCAACATCTGGCTCGACTCAATTACAAACATGACAGATTTGAAGAAGCGGCAAAGTGGGCTAAAACAGCAGTAGAGAAAAGGCCAAAGAATTCCTACATTCTTGATACCAGAGGTCAGGTGTACAGGCAGTGGTTCGCAGCGAAATGTAAAGCCATGGAGCAGAATGAAAAAACACCTGAAAACACAGTAGATGCTTTGGAAACGGCACTAAAAGCCATTGAATGTTTCCAGGAATGCAAGAAAGCAGCAGTTGAGGACAATGACACCATCAACAATGCTGGATTTGTTGGAATAGTAGAGGTAGGATGTGCATTGCTGAATCTAATGCGCACTCTTCATGTGTTCTCAAGAAGAAAGTCTTCAGAATTAATTAAATACCTCCTTACAGATTACATTCCTGTTGAGATAGAAAAACCATGGGAACATTTTCATTGTACATTGAAAAACCTCAAAAAACTAATGCTGGAAGCACTGGAATGGATTTCGGAAGACTTGAGTTACTTCCAGACTGACCTGAAAACCGATGAGGAGAAGACATCTGACACTGTTGAGAGGGCCATAAAGAATTCCATGCACTGGCTGGTGAATAAGTCTTCTGATTATGGCAAATACTTCAGTGGTGCTTCTCTTGGTACAGATCAAAACCAAGAGAAGTTAAATCCTCTCATGAAACGCATGTTGATTTATAATCATGGTGGAGGAAACTTCACAACAATTTTTTCCCTCCTAACAAACCAGAAAGATAGCAACCCTGTGAGTGTTCTGGAGCACATTATTTCACTTTACCCAAGCAATCCTATGAGGGCACACATGCCACAAGCGGACCTTGTCAACTACATAGCATCGCACTTTGCTTTAAGTTGCCTCTCAGCTCAGTCTTCTAAGCTGGCTGCATTTCAGGATCTACAAAGACTGAGTCACCAATTTCCTAAAGAGAAACTGAGATGCTTGCCAAGTGCTCTTTTCTTACTTGTCTTACTTTTCTGGCCAGAAGAGCATGACACAGAAGTGGAGAAAGAACACAAGTATGAAACTGTTCTCTCTGCTGTTAAACATCTCCAGAGAAACTACAACGAGAAACTGAAGGACATCCCTCCAAGGAAAAAGAGGATCTACACTCATTTCTTCCTGAGCAATGGGACTGGATTTGATAAGTTTGTCCACAAGAGCAAGGTTGAAACAATCACAAAACTACTGTCTGTTTCAGAAAAACGCCAGAAATGGTTTAGTGGAGAGGTATGGAAAATGCCAGAAATCTCTAAATTGCTGAGATGTGTCACAGGCTGGACGGAGGATGAGAAGGTTTTTCTAGAGGGTCCCAAAGGAATGAAATTTCATATCCCAGTTCTCAAGTCATCCTTAGTACCCCATAACAATGAGAATGTCACATTTTACCTGGGCTTCACTTTTAAAGGACCTGTTGCATACAACATTACCGTACAAACATAGACAAACGTATGTACATTTGGGATAGACAAGGCAGATGGCCCAATATCTGTCTTTAGGTGCAAATTACATTTAACCCCCTGGGGTCGGCGGTATCGCCGGTGATACCAGCTCGCGTTTTTCCTTATCAGTGCAAAAGAGACTCTAAATACTCTGTTGACTTTGATCTTCCATACACGTTTCATACATCAATCGATCCTGTTAAGTGTGTATTCTTTTTTTTTTGTATACTCACAATAAAAACAAAGTGTTGTGCTTTTTGCCAAATAAAGAAAAATAAACATGATGCGAGTTCTGCTTTCTCTCTGGCAGTGTAGTCCATTCTGAAACGCGTCTGAAAATGAACTGTAACTCAGCGAATTCTCAGTCAAACAGGCATACAAACACACAGGCATGACGCTTGAATTCTCTTCTTTTAAATGAAGTAATTTTTATAAAAAAACAAATATTCACAGTTTATGTAATATGTATGAAAAGAGAGAGATGTCAGTCGTTCTTATCTTAGCTCATTATGTTTTAATGTGACCCCGCCCACGGAGAGCACGCACTATTCAAACGCAAATGATTTTAGGCGATCCACGCAAACCTGTGAAACGCCCACATCAGCTGGATAACACACACCGCGAGTTCGCTTTCAGACTCATGTACTTTACGACGCTGTGAGGAATAATACTATCTTGATAATAATCCTGGAAAATTTACCTCAGAAGTTCTGGAAGTTTCATTTCGAGGAGCAAAGGGATCCAGCTGAGGAATAGGTCAGTTCTATATCTGCTTTGTTCTAATCGCAAGTGTCTGTACACGCAAAAGACTGTTATTATGAATCGCGTTTCTGAGTGTGAATGAATGAACGCACAGATGCGCGCTGTTGTGGAGCTACTACAGCTGGCAAAAATACTGTTTAAAAATGAATCACGTTTTTTTGTGTGAATGAATGAACAGCTTTTACCAAACTCTATTGCTATACTGAGATGGGTAAAAATCGACTACAAAATCGGATAGATTATACATTTTTTACTGTAAAACACTGCCACATCAAATAAGCTTATAATGTTGCTATTTCTGCTCATATGAATTGAATTACGTATGAAAAAATGTATACTTTAGTTTTTACAAAGAAAGATTACACTGGAAATATTGTTACAATTTTAATTGTTGTAATTGTATAACCTTTTTAATAAAATAGCAACAAAAAAAAAACAAAAAATTATAATAGAAAGTGTGTATATATATATATATATATATACACCAGGATAGATGTAAACAAAATCTTAAAAGGTCAATATAAGCCTTCTCTTTAAATCATTTTATTATGCTTTATTAGTGACACATTTGGGTAGAGAATATATTCCAAATCTGAAAATACAGTATGAGAACAATTAACTGCACAATTACTAGAAATGTTTACCTTGGATATTATACAGTTTGCAAGCACAATTTGTGGAAAAAACAACAACAACTGTGAACCAATTATATATAGGCCTCTATATATATATATATATATATATATATATATATATATATATATATATATATATATACAGTGAGGAAAATAAGTATTTGAACACCCTGCTATTTTGCAAGTTCTCCCACTTAGAAATCATGGAGGGGTCTGAAATTGTCATCGTAGGTGCATGTCCACTGTGAGAGACATAATCAAAAAAAAAAAAATCCAGAAATCACAATGTATGATTTTTTAACTATTTATTTGTATGATACAGCTGCAAATAAGTATTTGAACACCTGAGAAAATCAATGTTAATATTTGGTACAGTAGCCTTTGTTTGCAATTACAGAGGTCAAACGTTTCCTGTAGTTTTTCACCAGGTTTGCACACACTGCAGGAGGGATTTTGGCCCACTCCTCCACACAGATCTTCTCTAGATCAGTCAGGTTTCTGGGCTGTCGCTGAGAAACACGGAGCTTGAGCTCCCTCCAAAGATTCTCTATTGAGTTTAGGTCTGGAGACTGGCTAGGCCACGCCAGAACCTTGATATGCTTCTTACAGAGCCACTCCTTGGTTATCCTGGCTGTGTGCTTCGGGTCATTGTCATGTTGGAAGACCCAGCCTCGACCCATCTTCAATGCTCTAACTGAGGGAAGGAGGTTGTTCCCCAAAATCTCGCAATACATGGCCCCGGTCATCCTCTCCTTAATACAGTGCAGTCACCCTGTCCCATGTGCAGAAAAACACCCCCAAAGCATGATGCTACCACCCCCATGCTTCACAGTAGGGATGGTGTTCTTGGGATGGTACTCATCATTCTTCTTCCTCCAAACACGTTTAGTGGAATTATGACCAAAAAGTTCTATTTTGGTCTCATCTGACCACATGACTTTCTCCCATGACTCCTCTGGATGCAAAATTTAAATCAATGTATTGTTTTATGTGATTGATTAGGCAGGATGATTTTCACATCATTTTGAAGAAAAAACTTTAGGCGACTAAATGCATTATTCAGAAGTCTTATGGACACATATATAGTATGTGTTTTGTGGCCTTATTTCAGAAATGTTCATTTTTAGTTTTTTCAATAACCATGCATAAACATTATTTTCTCAAAAATACAAACATGTACATACATGTTGCCTCACATATTATGGTAGCCCTGTTTGTGCTAAACAGAGTGTAATTATACCTTTGTCATTAACATGTTTATAAGCAACTGAAAAAAGCACAAATGTAAGGGCATGTCAGAACATCTCAAGGACCCCAAAAACACCTTAGGCCCCCAGAGGGTTAAGGTGGAGAATATGTTTAAGATTGCTCCTGCTGATCGATTGCTCCTGTCTGCCTCTCTGCCTGCTGTGAGTTGCTTCGGTGCTGTAAGCTCCGTCTTAGCCTCGTATTTCTTTGTTTTGAACCATCATTTACTACAATTTGTAGTTTATACTAAATACAGCTTACCCAACATCTCAGATTGACATCGCTAGCTTCCGTTACTACTAGCACAACACGCTAATTCGCTACTGCTAGCCTGTTAACGCGCCACCCGTGCGCTCAGCTGTTTTATTTATTTATTTTTCTCTCGCGCCTTTGAGTTAATAAAAGCTCAGGTAAGTAATAATCAGTCAACAAACACGGTGAGTAATGTCTTGTCCTGTTATTGTCACCTGCACTTCATGTCACATGTTTAGCATAGGCTTCTCTGTTGGCAATGTAGGATTTATATGTGATAAATGCAAGGAGTCAGTTAGGCTGACAGAGAAGATTTCAGAATTAGAGACACGCATCCAAACCTTAATTGAGGATAGTAAGAGTGCTAGAGCTTTAGATACTATTTTGGATGCGCCTAGCATAGTGAACTCTTTACATGATTCGGTTCCAGCTGAAGTAGAGCCTGTGCAGCCGGGCAAATGGGTGACAGTGAGGGATCGCTCTAGTCGCGGATCAAAAAACCACTCTTCCGTTCCGATTACCACAACAAATCGATTTGCCCCGCTCAGTGAAACACCCACTGAGAATTCTGTTGATTGTGCCCTAGTAATTGGTGATTCGATCACACGGAACGTGAAAATAGAGACACCAGCGAACATAGTCACATGTTTGCCGGGAGCCAGAGCGCCTGACATCAAAGCAAATTTAAAAGTGCTGGCTAATGCTAATCGTAAATTCTCTAAGATCATTATTCATGTCGGCACTAATGATGTTCGACTCCGCCAGTCGGAGATCACCAAAATTAATATTAAAGAGGTGTGTGAACTTGCAAGTACGATGTCAGGCACTGTAATCTGCTCTGGCCCCCTTCCTGTTCGCAGGAGTGAGGGGATAGTCAGTAGATTGTGTTCACTGAATCGCTGGCTGTCTGAGTGGTGTCCGTGTAATAATATAGAATTCATAGACAATTGGAAAAGTTTTTGGGGCAAACCTGACCTGTTGAAAAGAGATGGTATTCATCCCTCCTGGGATGGTGCTGCTCTTCTATCTAGTAATATGGCTCATAGTCTTAGAGCTCAAACATGACAAATTGGGCACCAGGTCAGGAAGCAGACAGACTGGCTAAACCGACCGTCTGCTAGCGGCCTCGCGTCACCCAGGTCAGATAAATCCCATCACATAGAGCCTCTTTCACCTAACTATCATCATATAGAGACTGTGTCTGTTCCCCGATTTTGGAAATCCAAAAAATGTTTAAACCTATCTAAGGTTACTCAACTGTAAGATTTAAATGTACATGTATCTTCCTGTTCAGGGAGACTCACTTGGTTGTTGTGACCAGTGATCTCCCGGCCGTGAATAAAACTTCATTCTTGCAAAGAGCAACTTGGGAGTCGTGTCAGGTATATGCTGCGCTGCTGAGGAATAGAAGTACTAATGTTCCTACGCTCAAAAGACCAAAGCAGAGACAGTGATAGTATAGAGAAGCCCTCGGGGTGAGGCTGTAATACTCTCAGTATTAATTATCCTGTGTCGGATCAGCTGACACCTGAGAAGGTCGGTGAGAGTGTATAGATGCTAAAGACCTGTGTGCTCATGTGTGATTTTATAAACCGACTGTCTGCTAACGGCCTCGCGTCACCCAGGTCAGATAAATCCCATCACATAGAGCCTCTTTTACCTAACTATCATCGTATAGAGACTGTGTCTGTTCCCCGAATTTGGAAATCCAAAAAACTTTTTAACCCATCTAAGGTTAAAAATTTAATTGATGTTCAACAAATAAAAAACAGCTATAATACAGACGAGCAAATGCTAAAGCTTGGGTTGCTGAATATTCGATCGCTTACTTCAAAAGCACTCATTGTTAATGATATGATTTCAGATAATAACCTAGATGTGCTGTGTTTGACAGAAACCTGGCTAAAACCAAACGATCACATTACTTTAAATGAATCAACACCGCAAGATTACTGTTATAAACATGAGCCTCGTCTGAAACGCAAAGGGGGTGGTGTTGCTGTAATTTATGGTAATAGTTTCAAAACCACTAAGAAATCAAGTTTTAAATATAATTCTTTTGAAGCATTGGTGCTTAATGTAAAAATATATAGTGTAAACGATAAATCACGTTTGAGATTTGTGCTGGCTACTGTATACAGGCCACCAGGGCACCATACAGACTTTATCAAAGAATTTGCGGACTTTCTATCAGAATTAATATTGACTGCAGATAAAGTACTAATTGTTGGTGATTTTAATATACACATCGATAATGAAAAAGATGCATTGGGTTTGGCATTTAAAGACATTGTAAATTCAATTGGAGTTAGACAACACGTGTCAGGACCTACTCATCGTCGTAATCATACTCTAGATCTAATATTATCACACGGAATAGATGTTGATGCCGTTGAAATTCTGCAGCAGAGCGATGACATCTCAGATCATTATCTAGTCTTGTGTAATTTGCATTTAGCCAAGGCTGCAAAGCCAACTCCGTGTTTCAAATATGTGAGACCTATCACTTCTGCCACTAAAGATTGCTTTATTAATAATCTTCCTGATCAGTTTCATCATCTCAGCATCCCAGATAGCTTAGAAGAACTTGATATTACAACAGAAATGTTTAACTCTCTCTTTTCCAGCACTTTAGACACAGTTGCTCCGTTGCGCTTAAAGAAGATTAAAAGAAAATAGTCCAACGCCGTGGTACAACGAGCACACTCAGGCCCTTAAGAGAGCAGCCAGAAAAATGGAGCGCAACTGGAAGAAAACAAAACTAGAGGTATTTCGCATTTCATGGAAGGAGAGCTCGATTGCTTACAGAGAGGCTTTAAAAGCTGCTAGATCTGCTTATTTTTCAAACCTATTAGAAGAAAATAAACATAATCCTAGGTATTTATTTGAAACGGTGGCTAAACTAACGAAAAATAAAGCTTCAAGCACCGAAGTTTCCAAGCAACACAGCAGTAATGATTTTATGAACTTCTTCACTTATAAGATTGATAATATCAGGGACAAAATTATAACTATGCAACCGTCTACTACAGTATCGCATAAGGCAGTGCATTGTAGTCTCCCTGAGGAAAAATTTGATTCATTCGTTGCTATAGGAGAGGAAGAATTTACTAAACTCGTTAAATCATCTAAATCGACAACATGTATGTTAGACCCTATACCGACTAAGCTACTGAAAGAGATGCTTCCAGAGGTCATAGATCCTCTTCTTAATATCATTAATTCATCTTTGTCTCTAGGATACGTACCAAAAACCTTTAAGCTGGCTATGATTAAACCGCTTGTTAAAAAAAACGCAACTTGATCCTACAGAATTAGTCAATTACAGGCCGATCTCGAATCTACCTTTTCTGTCAAAGATATTAGAAAAGGCAGTATCTTCACAACTGTGTTCCTTTTTTGAAAGAAATGATATCTGCGAGAATTTCCAGTCCGGATTCAGACCGTACCATAGTACCGAGACAGCTCTCGTTAGAGTCACAAATGATTTGCTCTTATCATCCGATCGTGGTTGTATCTCGCTATTAGTGTTACTCGATCTTAGTGCTGCATTTGACACCATTGACCACAACGTTCTTTTAAATAGATTAGAACATTATGTTGGCATTACGGGAAATGCACTAGCATGGTTTAAATCATACTTATCTGACCGTTATCAGTTTGTAGCAGTAAATGATGAGATGTCTCATCGATCACAAGTTCAGTATGGCGTACCACAAGGCTCAGTACTAGGACCGCTGCTGTTCACTCTGTACATGCTACCATTAGGAGATATCATTAGGAAACATGGAATTAGCTTTCACTGTTATGCTGACGATACTCAGCTGTATATTTCTTCAAAACCTAACGAAACTTATCAATTCACAAAATTAACAGAATGCATAGCGGATATAAAAAATTGGATGACTCGTAATTTCCTACTTCTTAACTCTGAAAAAACAGAGTTTCTAATTATTGGACAAAAAACTTCCTCACGTAATAACCTAGAATACTGTCTAACACTCGATGGCTGCTCTGTCAAGTCTTCGTCGTCAGTTAGGAACCTGGGTGTGCTCTTTGATACCAATCTTTCATTTGAAAGTCACGTGTCTAGTATCTGTAAAACTGCATTTTTCCATCTTAAAAATATATCTAAATTACGCCATATGCTCTCATTGACAAATGCGGAACAATTAGTTAATGCGTTAATGACCTCAAGGCTAGATTATTGTAATGCTCTACTGGGTGGTTGCCCTGCACGCTTAATAAACAAACTACAGCTGGTTCAAAACGCAGCAGCTCGAGTTCTTACCAGAACCAGGAAGTATGACCATATTAGCCCAGTTCTGTCAAAACTGCATTGGCTCCCTATTAAACATCGCATCAATTTTAAAATATTGCTGATTACTTACAAAGCACTAAATGGTTTAGCTCCGCAGTACTTAAGTGAGCTCTTAACGCATTATAGTCCGTCACGTCTATTGCGATCTCAAAATTCCGGCCAGTTACTAATACCTAGAATATCAAAATCGACTGCTGGCGGTAGATCCTTTTCCTATTTAGCACCAAAACTCTGGAACAGTCTTCCTACCATTGTCCGGGAAGCAGACACACTCTGTCAGTTCAAAGCTAGACTAAAAACACATCTCTTTGACCTAGCTTTCACATAATACATTATAGACTTCTATAATTTAATGTTAGGCTGCATAGATTAGGTCAGCCGGAACCGGGAACACTTCCCAAAAATCCTGATGTACTCGTTACATCATGAGAAGAATGGCATTTACGCTAATTTTAGTGTCTGTGTTTATCCCGAGGTTTTCCTGCAGCCTGCCGGATCCGGGCCGTATCCAGATCTGACGAAGGACCTTCGCCTGGACCGATGACAACGCAGTGCTGAAGTGCCAACTAGTCTCTCCCTATGGAGGATCCCACTACCACTATACAGATAAGGCGTTGTCGGGAAAATCAGTTTCGCGTTCCTACCCCAAAGCAACAAAATAAAATAAAATTCTTTATCAAAATTTATAAGGAAAGACAAGTACTTTGTTTAGGCTTGGCTTGTAGGGAATTCCAAACCTGCGTATATTCAAATGCACATAACTATAGAACCCATTCTAAATGCGCATGTGAACGCCATCAGCGTTTCTCACAGGTTCGCGTTTAAAGTCTGTGTAGAGGGAATGGTAATAACAAATTACCCCTAATTTAATAACAAATGATCGTTGCGACGGAAGCAAATCAATCAAAAATAACTTTAGATGGAAATAACTTAACTCTGCTATAAAGCCAAAACAATCTCTGTCACCTTAAATTATACGCTTATCTCTGTAAAGCTGCTTTGAAGCAATCTACATTGTTAAAAGCGCTATATAAATGAAGATGACTTGACTTGACCTATGGTCATGAGCTGTGGGTCATGACCGAAAGGACAAGATCCCGGATACAGGCGGCCGAAATGAGCTTTCTCCGCAGGGTGGCTGGGGGATCCCTTAGAGATAGGGTGAGAAGCTCTGTCACTCGGGAGGAGCTCAGAGTAGAGCCGCTGCTCCTCCACATCGAGAGGGGTCAGTTGAGGTGGCTCGGGCATCTTTTCCGGATGCCTCCTGGACGCCTTCCCGGGAAGGCGTTCCGGGCATGTCCCACCGGGAGGAGACCCCGGGGAAGACCTAGGACACGCTGGAGAGACTATGTCTCCCGGCTGGCCTGGGAACGCCTCGGTGTCCCCCCAGAAGAGCTGGAGGAAGTGTCTAGGGAGAGGGAAGTCTGGGCATCCCTGCTTAGACTGCTGCCCCCGCGACCCGGCCCCGGATAAGCGGTAGAAGATGGATGGATGGATGGATATGGACAAGAAGCCTGTGAAATAAATATGCATTGTTTATCCTTTAAAAAAAAAATCACAAAAATATAACTTTTCATTGACGTATACAGTTCAAAATGGGTTGAAATCTCATTAGGAAATAGATGTTTTTCTCTAATACACATTAATGGCACCCTTTTATTCAATACTTTTTGCAACCTCCTCTTTCCAAGATAACAGCTCTGAGTCTTCTCCTATAATGCCGGATGAGTTTGGAGAACACCTGACGAGAGATCAGAGACCATTCCTCCATACAGAATCTCTCCAGATCCTTCAGATTCACAAGTTAAAGGGGTCATATAATGGAACATGCACTTTTACAAGTTGATTGTACTGAAATGTGTGTTGGTAGTGCCTGTACACAACCATCATATAATGATAAAAATCCATCCAGTGTTTTTTTTTTATCTTATATGTTTTCCAATCTCTCAAATCAAGCCGTTCGATTTTGTGACGTCACACGGTCGGACGCCCCTCCCACGATTGTTGATTGCCAGCAGCGTTTCAACACAGACCCGCCCTCGCTCGTGAGCTGTCAATCATCATAGTCCGCGTGGACATTGTTGATACGCTGGAGCACTGTCTATGAGCAGAATGGCGTCTAAGCGATTGTGGTGTTCTGTTCTTGGGTGTAATAAGGAACACAGCATCATTTTGATGTTCCTAAATCTGAACCGCTGAAGACGCAGTGGCTGAGTTTGTTTTCGAAGGGAATATTCCCCACGATCAACGTCAATGCTTTCATGTTTGCGAGAATCATTTCATCAGACTGCTTTACAAACAAGGGTCAGTATAAAGCTGGTTTTGCTAAGAAGCTGCTCCTGAAAAAAGGATCGGTACCAACTATTCGTGTTCCTGCTGCACCTCCAGAAGAAGTGAGTGTAACGTTTTATTAACCTTTATATTAATCTTTATATAATATTTGCAAATCGCTTGCTGCACGCTTCACGATGAATGCGGCTGTTTGCACTCAGGGTACATTACGGCATGTTTTCTATGTACGACGTTCTCAATATAATTAATAATCCCACGTTTATAATGAACAACGCATTATGGTTATTGTGTTATTACAAACGGTGTACGCACAGAACAGAGGGGCGGGGTGAGCAAAGCTCATTATCATTTAACCCTTTGATGCGCACACTATGGATACCCCTTCTAATGCACAACATGGGTCTAAAAAGACCCGCATTCATTTCCTATGTTATTTCATGCATGGCTTGGCATTTTTTTTTGTTTCACCTTTTGAAATCACTTTATTTGAGCATTTACTATTTCATGATCTATTAATTTCATGATTTATGAATATAATTTTTATTTTATTTTATGATCACAAATTCATATTTTAATATTTTTTTATAAGTTTTGTGTTAAAACATCAAGTTTACACATATGGGTCTAAAATGACCCATCTATGCAAGCGTGATAAAACAAAAGAATAAAGAAAACTTTTTGTTAAAATAACCAATGTCACAGTTGTTTAGATCAACACATTTACTGTAACACTTGAAATATGTTTATTGGCCACTTTGTCACACATAACACGCATATATGCCTAACCGATAACACTGAAATTGAACTGTAGAGTAGTGCAACTGTAGGGGGATCTCCTCAACCACCACCAATGTGCAGTATCCACCTGGATGATGCGACAGCAGCCATAGTGCACCAGAACGCCACCACACACCGGCTTATGTGACCGATAGCATTGATTTATGACCACAAATAAAAATGAATAACGGTACAAGGTTTCTGCCCAACAGCGACAATATATACTTTTATATATAACTTTCTATTGCAAATTTTATTTTATTGACCTAGCTAACATTAGATAAAATAGAATGTCGACGCAAGCTAGCTAATGGTATTGGACATGTTTCTCTTTCACACTAGTAATGGTTTTCAAGGTCAAGGTAACCTTAGCCTACAAGGCTATATCTATATTTTTCTGTAACAAAAAAGTGTTTTAAATAAAACTTACATGCATGAAAAATACAAAAGCAGCCGTGTTGAATTGTGAAATGTGTGGCAGATGAATAGTTTTCTGCAGTAAATATATTTATACATATCAAAGGTTCCTATACGGGTCATTTTTGACCCATGTGTGTAAAATGGATGTAGAAATACAAAAATCGTGTTTGTTTATAAAGTAAGAAAGGAAAAATAAACATAATGATTTTTGAAAATCAAAAACAAGATATTTAATGAACACCTGGATTAATAAATTATAAAATACATTTATTTCAAAGATTCAGCAAAGAAACATGAATACGGGTCTTTTTAGACCCATGTTGCGCATTAGAGGGGTAGTGACACAAAAACCATTTTTATTCGAAAAGTAAGAAAGGAAAAATTTAAAATATTTATTTGTAATGATCTAAAACAAGTTAATTGAGGAATACCTGGAATACTGAATGATTAAATAAATTTCTTGCAAAGATATAGAAAATGAAAACTCAGTCGGGTCTTTTTAGACCCATGTTGTGCATCAAAGGGTTAAAGACACATGCGCTTAAACGGCGTGCTGAAAACAGAGCTGTTTTTGACCAGGTAAAATGAGTGTTTTCTTACAATACTATTGAGAATTTTTAGTATATTACAAACTTTTTATTTAGACCCTAAAGAATCATATTAGCTTGTACAAAAATGGCATTATATGACGCCTTTAATGTTGGCGCTTCTTCTCTTCAGTTCAGCCCACTCATCTTCTATAGGGCTCAGGTCAGGGGACAGGATGGTCATGGCAGAAGCTTCATTTTGTGCTCATTGACACATTTTTATGTTGATTTTAATGTTTGTTTTGGACCGTTGTCCTGATAGAAGATCCAACCACGGCCCATTATAAGAGGCGGACAGGTTTTGATTTTGTATCTGTTGCTATTTGCTAGAATCTGTGATGCCATGTGTCTGAACAAGAAGTCCAGGACCTCCAGCAAAGAAATAGGCCCACAACATTAAAGATCCAGCAGTATATTTAACCGTGGGCATGGTGATTGTGATTTTTTTTTTTCCTGTTCACACCAAAGCCATTAGTGGGTTTGCTGAAAAAAAAAAAAAAATCTTCATTTGACCACAGAACTCACAGAATTTGTTTTTGAAGTTCTAGTAATGTGACTGAATATGCTGGAGTTTGTTTTTGGATGAGCGAGAAGGATTTTTCCTGAAACCCTCCCAAACAACATGTGATGATGTAGTGGCGGTTTGAAATTGTATTTTTATTTATTTATTTTGGCCTTGATGGTGTATATGGGAACTTTTCAATGCTTTAGCTATTTTCTTACAGTCGCTTTCTATTTTGTGAAGCTCAACAATCTTTTGCTGCACATCAGAATTATACTAGGTACTACACATACAGAACTAAAACTATATTTTTCTCACTGTGATGGATGATTAAGGGAATTTGGCCTTTGAGTTTCCTCATATTTATACTCCTGTGAAACGAGAAGTCTAGACAATTTCATGCGTCTAGTCACCTGGTCTTCTCTGAAACACATGAAAGTGAACTGACATGACAAAATGTCTTTTCTTTTGTGCTTTTTTTCTCTATGTTCAATGATCTGTTCGTTACTTAAATATCATCTTTATTATTTTACATTGATGTTAATTTACAAAGCTTATAGCTACAGGAAACTTTTCCTTTCATTTTTCAGGAAATTGAAAGTTAAGACCTTGCGTAACAGGTAGGCTAGGCAACTAATTTGCACATAATTTGCACATAATTTGCACATAATTTGCACATAATGAGTCAGAGTATTGGTAAAAGGCTCTTGTAAATTATGTTTATCCTCACAGAACACAGCATGATTTAAGTTTCTAAATATTTCCCAATATTTTATTTTGATAATATATTTATACAGGATAAAATTGGTCAGATTTTCCACCTTCCCTGGTTTCCCCAATGATGATGGCCCTAGTGTGTACATGCAGTGCATAGAATCAACTTTCTATGCTTGGGATAAACAAAGTTTTGAATAATATTCTTGATTACTTGACATATACTGCATAAATAATTCTTGAAAGAATAAATAAGGGAGCACTGGCTCATG
This sequence comes from Rutilus rutilus, assembly GCF_951802725.1. Lineage (NCBI taxonomy): Eukaryota > Metazoa > Chordata > Actinopteri > Cypriniformes > Leuciscidae > Rutilus > Rutilus rutilus. Next base: position 70,585,679 of record NC_140209.1, read on the forward strand.
TCCTTCACACCGAAGTGTCGAAACTGTTAGCAAAAGTTCTGTAGAGCCAGTCCCTTTATCACAAAGCGAGTCGGGCTTTTACAGTCGCTACTTCCTCGGTCCAAAGAAGGAAGGTTCGCTTTCGTCCGGACGGACAACATGTCAGTGGTGTCCTATATAAATCGCCAAGGTGGACTCAGGTCGAGCAACCTGCACACCATGGCCAAAAACCTCGTTATATGGGCTCAGCACAACCTGCGCTCGCTGAGAGCGGCGCACGTGCCAGGCATTCTGAACCAGGGTGCGGATATGTGATGGTGATGATGACGACGATATCATCATGTAATTGACTGAATCCCTGATCTTATTCAGTGTCTAATGCTTTGATTATATACGACTTGTGGTTTTAATATTGTTTTATTCATAATAGAAGTCATTTGATTCTACAGCATGTCTAGCAGTGTTTATCAAATAATGTACTTGGTTTTTAATAACTACTTAGTGCACAAAAACCTTTCATCTATGGCATTACTTATACACACACATTGTTGAGAGTCATACACTGATTCTTGATGTCTAAGTAATAATGTAGAAGAAAAAGTTTAATGCACTAAATGTTTTTTTAAAATCCTTTATATTACTTGATAGAAAACATTGCTCTCATGCTGTAAAATGAAATGGCTTCTATTATAAAACAATATTAAAACCACAATTCCTATATAATCAAAACATTAGACACTGAATAAGATCAGTGATCTCATTTTCTCATGGCTGTTTTAGCTACAACAATTGTGCTTTATAAACACACAGTCATAGCAGCCAGAGAAATTTTTATATTAAAGCGTCAAGGGTCAAGAGTCCAACTAAAGCAAACGCTAACCACCATCATGATGACTTTAAAATGCAAAATATGATTTCATTAAAACGGAAATTAAATAAAGTAAATCTGGTTAGGTGAAGCTGGTAATAAGTGTACGGCCATTTCACCTTTTTGTTTGGTTTATTCAAACCAAAATCCAACGACTGCCCAACGTTGGAGCTTGACGTCAAACAAACACTGGATTTAGACATCAACCCGACTTTCATTTTCAACCAAAATCCAAAGTCTGACCGACGGTGTAGTCTATATCCTGTGCCTGCTGGGATCAACATCATGACATCTTGACATCAAATAAATGTTGAATTGACATCAAATATCAACAAAGCATGACATCAGCAGAGGTCAAAATCTTGACATCAAATTGACATTGACACTTTGACGTCAATATAACTTAAATTTTTTACCTATTTCGTGACATAATTTTGACATCCATGTTGATGTCATATTGATGTTAAATTGACGACAAGGTGCCCGCTGGGTAATTACATGCAACTAGCCTAAACAGAACCCCAAACCTAACCCTATAGTAAGGCCTGCATGCTGTTAATTAATATTACAAGAAGGCAAACATTGTGAGCCTTTGGGTGCTTTTTTTCTCTTTGTTCAATGATCTATTCTGTTTGGTTATTTAAATATCATCTTTATTATTTTACATTTATGTTAATATACATAGCCTATAGCTATGGGAAACTTTTCCTCTCATTTTCAGAAAATCGAAAGTTAAGACCTTGCGTAACAGGTAGGCTGGGCTATATTACCAGTATATCACACGGTGCTGCTGCTGCTGGGAGCTGAAGGCAGAGAGTCTCGCATTTTACACCTGCGCACGCACACACTGTGACACTCTTCATTTATCGGGTAAAACTTGTGATATGCAAATAATCTAACAATTTTGTATAATATATTTGATTTACATGGTATTTACACATTGTTCTAAGGTTTGTCCCTTGGAAGATTGGTCTTTTCTCGATGCAAGGGCGGCGGCTGAACCCCAGGCAGTGCAGAAGAGACTCGACAACTGTGAGTTTGTTTGTTTGTTTAATCCCAAGATCGCAATCTCGATTCAAATACACACGATCTTATTCCTAAATGACAACAATTCAACTGTGTCTATTAAACCTTTGACATGCCGATGATCACACAATCAAACTTTCAGATATGTATTTTGCGCTGCCATTGAGAAAGCAGTTGTCATGTAGCCTATAGTAAGAACTAGCTTCACAAACAGGCTTTTCAACCACACAGTCATTATTTCTGTCTTGCAATTGTTTAAATTGCAGGGGCAGATCTACAGGCCCCTATTGACAGCTTGCACACTGTCAGAATCAGGGAAATACATTATTTATTTATCTCAAATAATACAATTTTCTAACATTTAACGTTTCTTCGCGCCAATATCTGGATTCCAACTAGCTGAAATGGTTAAATCGCTATCTATGACACATTTAAGAAGGAACATGTCTAAACAAAGATGACAGGACGCCGTAAGAACTTGACACTTTTGTGTTTTGACAGAGAATTAACTCTTAAATTTAAAACCCAGCTGACTCCGAGTAGTTTAGAAAATACATAGGCTAGCCATACAAGGTAAGCTATGGTTTTTAGTATGGCCCGCCGTGGCAGGGTTATGCAATATTTGCATTCGAGTAAGGGGTTTTCTGAAATTTACATAAGCCACATGTACTGTATTAGCAATGTCAGGTTGTCCATACAGGACTCATTGTGATTTCTCTTCCTAATATGGTTGTTATCAGGACCTTGGGTTGGATCTCTCTCTCCTGCTTTGTTTTTGGTCCTTGTCCCAAATGGCAAACTTCCTATGCACTTACAGTATACAGTCTTGTGGACTTTCAATTAGGGTTGCCAATTTCTGGAAAGGAAAATAAGGGACAATAGTGGTGATTTGTATGAAAATTAAAATAAGGGACACTTAAAATATTTGTTCTGTACCACACAGTGCATGTCATTTAAGTATCTGCGGTTAAGTATGTGTATATGTCACATAGAGGTGAGGATGCAAATGCAAGTAACAAATGTAGATTTATTTACACAAATAAATCCAAAACAGTAATCCAGGATCACAGGTAGCAAAGACAGGTGACAGTGACAATGATCCGACAGTTAACAAAACAAAAGACAATGCTTATATACAGATCTAAATGAATAACAGGTGTGCCGGTGCTGATGAGGTGGTAATCAGTTGATCAGTCCAGGTGATGACAATCAGCACAAAACCATACACACACACAAACGGACCACGGTTAGCCAACCGTGACAGTACCCCCCCCCCCCCCCCCCCCCCCCTCCATACCGAACAAAAGAGTCCAGGTGGGTGGAGGAACGGAGGAGGACCTGGGGGAGGGACGGAGGGCTTGAAAACCAAGGCGGAGCCGGTAGAGCAGGAAGCCAAGGTGGAACCGGCCAAGCAGGAAGCCAAGGCGGAACTGGCCGAGCAGGAAGCCAGACTGGAACCGGAATCCAAGGGGGCGCTGGAGGCAACAGGAACCTGCGTAGAAGGAGAGACACGAAAGGCCTCACGGCCAGGTTAGAGGGTTCAGTAGTCGCAATCTTGGATGAGGCAGAGAGTTCAAAGAGCTCGGGATTGGCCATCTTGGGCCAGGCAGAGAGTTCAAAGAGTTTGAGATCGGCCATCTTGGGCCAGGCAAAGTGTTCAAAGAGTTCGAGATCGGCCATCTTGGGTAGAGCAGAGAGACTAGGGAACTCAGGAACGGTCATATTGGCTAAGGCAGAGAGTCGATGGAGCTTGGGAACGGTCATGTTGGCTGACCTATAGGGCACAGAAAACTCAGTGGTGACCATCTCAGCTTTGACAGGACTCTCAGGAAATACAGATACATGCCTTATGGTCAGGAAAGGGAATTCAAGTTCAGCCAACTTGGTCGAAACAGGAAGCTCAGGGGACTCGGGTTTGGACCTTTCAGCCATGACAGGAACTGCCATCTCATGAACGGACTCAGGCGATTCAGCCATCTCGTGAACAGACTCAGGCGATTCAGCCATCTCGTGAACAGACTCAGGCAATTCAGCCATCTCGTGAACAGACTCAGGCGATTCAGCCATCTCGTGAACAGACTCAGGCGATTCAGCCATCTCGTGAACAGACTCCGGCGATTCAGCCATCTTGTGAACAGACTCCGGCGATTCAGCCATCTCGTGAACGGACTCCGGCGATTCAGCCATCTCGTAAACGGACTCAGGCGTGGCGACGGCCATCTTAGGAACTGGATCGAGCATGGCGACGGCCGTCTTGGGCACTGGTTCGGGCAAAAGCTCATGCAGGCTTGGCTCTACAGCCTGCATAGCTTGTTGCTCACTACTCCCCCCCAAAAAATTATTAAGGTGAGACCTCCTCCTCGATCTCATCTCTAAGGAAGGGAAATCCGCTCCCACACCGTTGAAAACCCTACTCATCTCGGTCGACAACGCTTGAAATGAAGCACAACATGGGTGCCGGTTCTCCCATATAGCAGTTCCCCACAATGCCGCTCGACCAGTGAGCAGAGTCAATACAAACGCCACTTTAGAGTTCTCCGTCTCGAACATGCTGGGTTGCCTGGACAGATACATATCACACTGATTAATAAAGTCTTTGCAAACGTTGGGCTCCCCCGCATATCTCTCTGGGATAAGTAGGTTCATCTCCCCCGCATTTCTCTCTTGGATAAGTAGGTTCGTCTCCGTTCGATCACTCGACTCCGTAGGTGTGAGAGGAACTGGTGGTATAGGTGTCGCGGTAGAACTCTTCAGACCCTGGATCTGTGTCGCCAGTGCCCGTGCCGCGCATCTCATCTCGGTGTCTCTCTCCCGACGCTGTTCTCTGCGAGAGGCGTCGAGATTAATAAACTTCAAGAGAGCCGCGGTACTTGCTGCATCCATGTTTGGTCGGATCATTCTGTCACATAGAGGTGAGGATGCAAATGCAAGTAACAAATGTAGATTTATTTACACAAATAAATCCAAACCAGTAATCCAGGATCACAGGTAGCAAAGACAGGTGACAGTGACAATGATCCAACAGTTAACAAAACAAAAGACAATGCTTATATACAGATCTAAATGAATAACAGGTGTGCCGGTGCTGATGAGGTGGTAATCAGTTGATCAGTCCAGGTGATGACAATCAGCACAAAACCATACACACACACAAACGGACCACGGTTAGCCAACCGTGACAGTATAAAAGGTTCTCAGACAAACACATTTGGGTCATTCCGTGTCAAAATAAAAAAAAAATCAGAAGTTTTCTAGGCTAAATTAATTTATTTTATTTTGTTAAAAGAAAAATTCTGAAGAAAAGCCAATGAAAGAAAGAAAAGCCAAAATGAAAGAAAGCCAAAATATTTATGTGATGGATGTGTAACAGTAATTTACTGTTTTGTTGAAGGGGGTCAGAATGATCATCTGTTTTCACCTGAGAGTCCGATTACAGGGGGTAAAAATGACTTTAGACCAGCATCATTATTTTATTTTTACACAGAGATTGGTAGATAGTGAAACCTTTTGATTTAAACAATCTTTGTTTCATTATATTGCAACGGTGAAAGTTCAAAAAACTAATATTTCAACAAATAATGTTGAAAATGTATCTTGTTTTTCAACACAACTGAACATACCTGAGTGTGTCCAAAGTTTGTGTGCCTGTAAAGATATTTCAATAGCCTTCTCTATTCTCATTCTTAATAAACTTTTGTTTTGTAATCATTTTAAAGGCCCGTTATGGTTCAATCCCATATAATGTGGGTCCATGTTCAGGTTGTTGAATTTTACCTATTTTCTACGGGACAAACGTACTCGGTTACTAACGTAACCTCGGTTCTCTCTAGAAGAGGGAACGAGTACTGCGTAAGATATATTACGTTAGGGGAAAATCCTTTTTCTGCGAGATATTGAAGCCAAAAATTATCCTTAATTTTGTAATAATGCAAAACGCGTTGCGGCAGCATGCAGACATAGGCGAGACAGCTCGCGCGCCTATTGGCTGCTCTGCGGCAACTGCAGCAGCCTATCGAGCGAGGCCTGGCGTGACGCCAGACCCAATCAGGGCACTTCGCGCCCGCTGCGTCACGTCCCGCCGAAATGGGCGTGGTCTAGGCCTATAAATACCGCTCGCAGGCAGCTATTATCTGGTTTTTCATCATCGAAGCAACCAGAGCGTGTGCATGCACGGCAAGATACGCAGTACTCGTTCCCTCTTCTAGAGAGAACCGAGGTTACGTTAGTAACCGAGTACGTTCTCTTACGAGAGGTCTCTCGTACTGCGTAAGATATCTTACGCTAGGGGACCCAATGCAAAACGCCGTGCATGCTGAGATCTGACACCAAAGACCCAAGGGCGAAAGCCCGGGGTACATATAGTGCACAATCACTCAGGGAACTCACAGGGAGTCCAGGAAGAGGGAGGGGCGAAGCCGCACTCTTCCACATATGGTAGCGTCGCTGAGACGCGAATTTCATCATACAGACAGGGCGGGGTACGGCCTGAACTGATGGGGGAATGTGGGTCTTACACAGTTTGCCCAGGCACATCTCGTGCTGCTACTGTTTTACTGTCGAACATTGAGCTGTGCTCAGTAGACGCAGCATTCTGAGCTGACGCATCAGGTCAGATAATACTGGTAAACTTAGACCGACAGCAGCCTGGCCTGCAGGGCGGGAACCTCTAGGTTATAAAACCTTATAAATGTAGACGGGGAGGCCCAGCCTGCCGCCATACAAATATCTTGCAAGGCAATCCCACTTGACCAGGCCCACGAAGAGGCCATGCCTCTCGTGGAGTGCGCTCTGACACCCAACGGGCACTGCATGCCCTTGGAGGCGTATGCCAGCGCTATAGCATCAACTATCCATCTGGATAGGCTCTGTTTCGACGCGGCTAGTCCCTTAGAACGTCCGCTAAACGAAACAAAGAGCTGCTCCGTCTGTCTGAAACCAGACGAGCGAGACACATAAGCTCGTAATGCCCTGACTGGGCAGAGGAGGCTCGCGTCTCTTTCCTCATCAGGGACGGTAGGGCTGACAGGGAAATAACCTGCGCCCTAAACGGTGTGTTGAGGGATTTCGGAACATAACCGTGCTTAGGTTTGAGTATAACTTTTGAGTCATTAGGCCCAAACTCCATGCACGCCGCGCTCACAGAGAGCGCGTGCAGATCCCCTATGCGCTTCACCGAAGCGAGAGCCAGCAAAAACACCGTCTTAAAAGACAGGTGTTTCAAATCGATTGACTGTAAAGGCTCAAATGGCGCACCTTTCATGGCTTCCAGAACCGTAGAAAGGTCCCATACGGGGACTGAGGGAGGTCTGGGAGGATTCAGTCTCTTAGCCCCTCTAAGGAAGCGGATGACTAAATCGTTCCTTCCTATTGACTGACCAAGCGTTGTTTCTGAGAACGCTGCTATAGCCGCCACATAAACTTTGAGCGTGGAGGGGGCCCTGCCCCCATCCAACAGCTCTTGTAGGAAGGAAAGCACCTCCGCCACACCACAGTCTGTGGGTGACACACCACGGGCTGTGCACCAGCCCGAAAACACTGACCATTTCGAGGAATAGAGTCGTCTCGTAGACGGAGCTCTAGCCTGCGTGATCGTGTTTAATACTCCTTCAGGGAGTCCAACATGTACCCGTTGATGGCCCAGACATGAAGGGACCACAGTTCCGGGTGAGGATGCCAGATCGAACCGTGGGCCTGTGAGAGGAGGTCTCTCCTCACTGGTACTGGCCACGGGGCAGTACTTGCTAACTGCATCACGACTGGGAACCAAGGTTGGTTTTTCCAGAACGGTGCCACCAGCAGTACTGAGCATCCTTCTTCCCTGATCCGTTCTATCACCTGAGGCAGGAGAGAGACGGGGGGAAAAGCATAGAGCTCACACATGGGCCAGCGCGCTCCTGCTCTTTGAGAAAAATTCCTGACAGTGAGCGTTTTCTTGAGACGCAAACAGGTCTACTTCCGCTCTGCCGAATTTCTTCCACAGCAGTTGGACTGTCTGTGGGTGTAGAGACCACTCGCCTGCCGGAACATTGTTCCTGGACAGTCTGTCCGGTCCTATATTCAGGAGCCCTGGCACGTGCGCTGCTCTGAGCGAGCGCAGGTTGCACTGAGCCCATACCAGGAGGCGTTCTGCCAGCCTGTACAGGTTCTTGGACCTGAGGCCGCCCTGGCGATTTATGTAGGACACCACAGACATGTTGTCCGAACGGACCAAGACGTGGCGTCCTTTTATCTGGGGACAAAAACGCGTCAGCGCGTTGTCTACTGCCAGCATTTCGAGGCAGTTTATGTGCAGGAGCTTCTCCCGTTCCGACCACTGGCCGAAGAACGGTCTGCCCTCGAGCAGCGCTCCCCATCCCGTGGTGGACGCGTCCGTGGACACCACTTTCACCCTCGAGGAAGTCCCCAGGCTTACACCTAATTGGTACCAGTCGTTCGCTCTCCAAGGTTTCAGAGCTGTGACGCACTTCTGATTGACCCTGAGGCGAAGCGAACCGGATGCCCACGCTCTGCGTGGGACTCGCGCTTTCAGCCAAAACTGCAGCGGGCGCATGCGTAACAGGCCCAGCTGGAGCACTGACGATGCTGAGGCCATGAGACCTAGCATCTTCTGAAATTTCTTGAGCGGGACAGACGCGCCGCAGCGAAACGCGTTCGCTGTGTGCTGAATGTCTACCGCGCGCTGTGGTGATAGTCGCGCTATCATGGACAGCGAGTCCAATTCTGTGCCCAGGAAAGATATCTTCTGACTGGGTAACAGAGAGCTCTTCGCCCAATTGACACTGAGACCCAAATCCTCGAGGTGATCGAGTAAAATGGTCGTGTGTTCCATGAGCACTGCGCGAGATTGCGCTAGAATCAGCCAATCGTCCAAATAGTTCAGCACTCGTATGCCTCTCATTCTGAGGGGTGCGAGCGCCGCGTCCATGCACTTCGTAAATGTACGGGGTGCCAGGGACAAACCGAATGGCACGACTGTGTACTGATATGTCTGGCCCTCGAAGGCGAATCTCAAATATCGCCTGTGACGTGACGCTATCTGTATTTGAAAATACGCGTCTTTCAGATCTATTGACACAAACCAATCTCCTTGGCGAATCTGCACAAGGATTTGTCTGGTCGTGAGCATCCCGAACTGTCGCTTCACAAGCACTTTGTTCAGTTGCCTTAGATCTAGTATGGGTCTGAGACCCCCGTCTTTTTTCGGTACCAGGAAGTATCTGCTGTATAGCCCTCCTTCGCTCTGAACTTGAGAGAGAGGCTCTATGGCCCCTTTGCTCAATAGTTTCGTCACTTCGGCTCGAAGTAAATGTGCTACTTCTGTTTTTACCGTGGTCTCGACGCGCGCCACATAGCGGCGAGGGCGTCGGCGAAACTGCAGCGAATAGCCTCTTTTTATAATGTTCAGCACCCACTTCGAAACCCCGGGCAGCTTTGCCCATGCGTCTGCATGGATAGCTAGGGGTTGAATACGAAGCGCGCTCCGCTCGCTCAGCGATGGAGAGGCTTCGGCGTGCTGCAACACAAGCATCGCGCTCGTGACATTTGAGGCATGGGGCGCGCTGATAACAGCGGGCAGATTGCCCGCGCTCGACTCCTCTGCGGTGGTCAGCCGCGAGGGGGAGGGCTGGGCGGTTCCCGTGGGAACTGTCATGTCTGTGTGTGGATGTGGGCGCGGGACAGCGGGCACATTTATCACACCGAAAACATCGTTCGCTTGCGTGAAGCGAGTGCACGTTGGTTTCGTTTTTACAGAAACCGTGAGACATGCACAACGCGGTGTTAGTGGGCACTGGGTAGTGGGCACTTTCACCATGTTTGAAGTGCAACCGATCTGAGTCGGTTTTATGTGCGCGAGCCCTGTGTGACAGGCTGTGCTTGTGTGTAGGGATGGGCACTGGGCAGTGGGCCACGTGCAGCGGGGCGGCGACCGGATGAGCGGGAGCGCGGTCTCGCGCTTCGGGCCTGGACCATGCCCATTTCGGCGGGACGTGACGCAGCGGGCGCGAAGTGCCCTGATTGGGTCTGGCGTCACGCCAGGCCTCGCTCGATAGGCTGCTGCAGTTGCCGCAGAGCAGCCAATAGGCGCGCGAGCTGTCTCGCCTATGTCTGCATGCTGCCGCAACGCGTTTTGCATTATTACAAAATTAAGGATAATTTTTGGCTTCAATATCTCGCAGAAAAAGGATTTTCCCCTAGCGTAAGATATCTTACGCAGTACGAGAGACCTCTCGTAAGAGAACTGTTCTGTATGGCTTTCATATGGAACGCTTCATTGATGCCTTAAATACGGGACGATTCCATTTTATGGAACGGTTGGCAACCCTACTTACAATGGGTGCTGCATGTGTGTGTTCGTTAAGTTCATGAGGCCGCAGGCCGCAAACCAAATGAGGTCCCAATTGTTATTTTAGGTTTCAGAAGGGTGTTCGTGAGTGCCCTCTTTGCGGTCGATATGCGATTTATTTCACTTAAACTGTGGTAAAGAATGCAAACACAGCACGAGTGTCACTATGGGAAGCAGAAAGTGAATAAGCGTAAAAGTTTAAACTTCACATCTCCGTTTCCAGCTCCTCCCTGACTGCATGCGGCAGCTCTCGCCGTTCAGTTACATCCAGCCGCAGCTGATGTCGAACATACTTTGTGACTAAACTTCAAAATAAAAGACATGAAACATAAACATGAAGCCAAACCAAATGTGACAAACATAGGTTGTGTAAAAACTACTGTATTGTTCATGCCTACCCTAGTATACAAACAGTATATTAAATTATTATTTTTAAATCATACCCTCATTGGGTGCTGAGCCCCCATAATATTGAAATCCTAAAATCGCCCATGAATTGAAGTCTTTAGTATTGAGTCATTGGATAATTTATTCAAACCGATTTTTTTTCAAGCACCGAAGGTGCGGAGGCACCTATTGTAATCGTTAGTGTTCTTATTCTTCTTTTTCTTCTTCCGACTGGGAGTCTATGGCAGCCCAATGAACCGCTTGCGGGAAAGTTATGAAATTTGGCACACTGATAAAGGATATTCTGAAAAGTCACCATGGCAAATTTGGAGTCTCCAACTCAATCCCTCTAGCGCCACCAACTGTCCAAAGTTTCACTCATATTTATGCTAATAACTTTTGAACCGTAAGGCCTATCAACAAAATTATTTTGTCCTCTGATTCCTTGGCTCAAGACGATTTGATTGCTCATTTGCTCGTCATGGAAATTTTTCTGCCATTTTGAATTTTTTCGGTTTGTCCGATTTGCACGAATATTGAACCAGATCATCTTCAGGCAGTGCTGACAAAAAGTTATGGAATTCGAATTGATTCGTCAAACCGTTTTCGATAAACGCTCAAACTAATTTTACGTAGCGCTTGCGAAAACAGTCGTAGGGCTGTATCTCCGCAACGGTTTATCGTAATCAGACCTAGAGCCCTGCACGGGCCTCAAATCTAGGCCCGAGCCCGGCCCTGGCCCGAGACGCTTAGGCCCTAGCCCGACCCGTGTCCGACAGCTCATCAGAATTATTAGCCCGAGGCCAACCCGAGGCCGTTTTTTTTTTTTTTTTTTTTTTACAGCGGCAGACTGCCATTAAACTATGTCCGTTTTTTTAGTTATGTTTCTTTTCTTTTCATTTCTTTATTAAGCTAATTTAGACAAATGTTGGGAGCATTAAAAAAAACAACAAAGACAAGCAAGCCGAGCCAACAGCGAGTAAAACATGTTTGATTAATTTAGCCTCTCAAATCAACGCTAATACTTTACTTAGCTACAATAAAATCCATAGATGTAAAACACTTCAAGCATATCACACAGACAGTTAGTTTAATGTTTATTTATTAAACCACAGTGAGTACATTTTTTTGAAATACTGAGGCAGGCTCAGGGTGCTCGCAAACGAAATGAGCAATAGTCAATCTAAACAAATTAAATTAAATAAATCCAAAACAAACTTGCAGGTCATCTTACCTAAAAAAATGCACCACAGAACATGGCCATTTTTTTCTCCAGTAGTTTCCAACAGTTAAACGAAAATAAAGTCCAATCAAACGAAAAGTTTGAATAGTCTCTTACAGAGCATCGTGGAGAAAAAGAATAGCATCAACAGTGGAAGATTTTAACCCAGTCCTCTCTTCTATCACTCGCGATTTTTCTCTTAATATTCTCCATTATTTGCATGAGGTGAATCGTTGGTTTAGCTGACGGGAAACCACCTGTGTGTGCGCGTGCGTGCGACTGTCATGTCAATCATATGTCAGTGTAAATAATTATAAGATTATGAAAGTTATGAGGTTATTAAATGTCTTTCTATGTTTGTTTTTCTATCGTCGACGTCAACTTCTCATTTTTTTTTTTTATTAATGTCTAAAAATATAAAAATAAGGATAACTCAAAAAAGGCCAGAGGCCCGGCCCGCATGTGAACTATGACGTGAAAATTGGCCCGAAGCCCGGCCCTAGGGGCGTAAAAAAAGTCAGGGCCGTCGGGCTCGGACTGAAATGCAGGGCTCTAATCAGACCAAACTTGGTACATGTCATCACAAGCATGACCTGAGGCTACATGCTGCGTTTCAGCGTAGCGCCACCTACTGGTCCGGAGATATGAAAAATGGCTATTTTTGCTTACAACTTCTGAACAGTTTTTCCAAAAATCATAATTGGTCTCGTTAGATTCAGGGCAACATGCCGAGTTGACTGATATCCAATTTTACCATATCGGCCATTTTGACTGTCGGCCATTTTGAATTTTGTGCTAAAATGCTGTATTTTAAGAACACATAAACGGATTGTTACGAAACTTGGTATGGGTCATCAGCACAATGTCCTGAAGGAACGTGAGAAGTTTCGAAACAGCGCCACCTAGTGGTGAATTTTTTTTCCAAATGCTTATAACTTTAAATGCAGTCGACTTATTTTCACGAGAATCATCTAATTAGACTCCTGAAACCTTGCCGAGTCCTACGATACCAAACATGCTAGGTTTTGCCTTACAGGTTGTGTAGCGTTGTGATTTAACGCTTAAAAAACATTTGGCTATATCTTCGATACCGCTTGTCCGATCGAGACGAAACCACCGTCAGAAGTTTGGAAACATAGGTCGATAGTCTTGACGTTAATGCCCAAATGCGAAAATATTGATAGTAAGGGGTAGTAACATTCAATCAAAGTCATGTGTCAGTCATTTTTTACGTGTTTTTTCATATAAATGTCTATAACTCTGAAGTGAATTGAGATATTTTCACCAAAATTGACACACATATGTATGGGCTCACTCTGAGGACACATAAAAATAATTGTGGGACTGAGCCTCTTGGTGGCGCTATAATAGAACAAAACATTAAATTCCCATTGACTTCAATACAGTTTTGTGAAATAAAATGCTATACTAAACAAATGCTTTGGTGTAATATTACGAAACTCAGAATGTGCCTTCAGCTCCATCCCCTGAAGGTGCCCAAAATATTTCAAAACAGCGCCACCTAGTGGTCTAAAGTTATAACAAAATTTCCCAAAAGGCTAATAACTTTTGAATAAATCTGGCTATTGAGATGCCACTGGTATTAATAGATTCCTTGCGTCACGCCGAGAACATAGATACCAAGTTTTCCTTATTTGGCCGAACTTCCTGTCGGCCGTCTTGATTTTCAGTCAAAACCTACTTTTTCGAACTCCTCCTAGACCGTTTGTCCGATTTTCACCAAAATCGAATCGTATCATCTCCAGACCGTGCCGGCTAAATGTTATGGATTTCATGTCGATAGATGAAACCGTTTTCGTATAGCGCAGCAGCCAAGTTGAGGCATGATGCTAAAAGCACTATTCAGGCTTTATCTCTGCAATGCCTTGACATATTGACACCAAACTTTTTATGTGTCATTGTCACTTCACTCTGATCACATCACATCAGTTTTGTAACTGCGCCACCTATTGGTCGAAAGTGATAATCCATTAAATCATATTTTTAATTATTGTTTCTATGATTTTTCAGGCATTTTGCCTAAAATCCTCTTTAAATGTCTTTAATTGCTCATTGTTGCAGTTGGTCTGACACTTTCAGACATCTTGGCATGTCTTGTCGTCTTATTCTGCTTGGCCCCGGTAATGGCTGCTTGCAGCTATATTTTTGTTTAGTTGTCTATTTAGAATCGTGATCTCTATTTTAAACAAAAGAATAAAACTTTGACTTTTCCCTTTCCATCGTTGTTTTTGCCGGGATTCAATAAGAATGTAATAACATTTTGTGACAGTCTCTCTTTAACTGTTACGGCAGCTAGGCGAGAAAGATGAAGAGGTGGATCCAATTGCAGCACTTTAATTTTATTCTAAAAAATTACGATAAAACAGAGAGAGGAACACTGGAAAAAATGTATAGCTTTACACATTGGTAAAGACAATACAGGACAAAGAAATTAATGAAATTGAAGGGGTAACAACAGATACCGATAACGAGAAACTAAATAAGACACCAGTGATTGTAATTAGCATAGAAACAAACTAGACATGAGAACAAAGGATACAAGAACTAAGACAAAGACTGCTGATGATGTAATGATACAACTGTTCAGCAAATTTTACAGTCGAACAAAGTTTTAGATAAGGTGGCTAACTGTAAACAAATAGGTCAAGGGCATCATTTAGCAGCCTCACTGCATATGGGTACAGGCTGTTAGCCAGTCTGGCTTTACTGGCACCAATGGACCTGTACCTTTTCCCTGAGGGCAGCAGGTGGAACAGGTGATGGGCCGGGTGATACCGGTCCCGCAGGATATTGTGCACTCTCTTCAGGCAGCGGGTATCATAGATGGTGCTAATCTCTGGTAGAGTGGTCCCAATGATTTTACCCGCTGTTTTTACCACTCGTTGGAGTGCCTGCTGATGGGCTTTAGTGCAGCTGGAGTACCACACTAAGAAACCATATGTCAAAACACTGCTGATGGCACAGTTGTAAAAGTTGACCATCAGCTGTATTGGAATCCTGACACTCCTCAATTGCCTCAGATAGTAGAGGCGTTGCTGGGCCTTCCCTATCACTGAGGTGATGTTGGTTCCCCAGGACAGGTCCTCTGTCACAGATACTCCCAAGAATTTGAAATGTGACACCCTCTCTACCACCTCGTTTCCAATAGAGAGAGGAGAATGATTGTGTCTGCTTTTGCGGAAGTCCACGATGATCTCCTTGGTCTTTTTTATGTTCAAGAACAAGTTATTAATGACACACCATGACGCTAGATGTTGCACTTCAGTCCGGTAATCCGCCTCGTTGTTGTTGATGAGTCCGAGCACTGTTGTGTCGTCGGCAAATTTAACAATGAGATTGGAACAAAGAGAAGCAGAGCAGTCATGTGTGAAAAGAGTGTAGAGCAAGGGGCTAAGCACACACCCTTGGGGAGCCCCGGTGTTGATTGAAAGGGTGGAGGACAAGTGCTTGCCTACTCTAACACTCTGTGTTCGATTTGTCAAAAAGTCCACAATCCAATTGCACAGCGAGTTGTTAAAGTCAAGGTGGTGCATTTTAGCTCGGAGTTTAAACGGCCGGATTGTATTAAAGGCAGAGCTAAAGTCGACAAAGAGCAGCCTTGCGTAGGTGTTCTTGTGCTCGAGATGTTTCAATAGCGTGTGGAGCACAATGGCGATGGCGTCCTCAGTCGACCGGTTCCGTCTGTACGCAAATTGGTGTGGATCAAGTGATGGTGGTATTGCGCTTTTAATGTGAGTGGTGACCAGCCTCTCGACAGTGTGGCGGCCAGGACAGCTGGAGACTCTGGGGTGGCGGCCAGGACAGCTGGAGACTCTGCCGTGGCGGCCAGGACAGCTGGAGACTCTGGGGTGGTGGCCATGACAGCTAGAAACTCTGGTGTGGCAGCCAGGACAGCTGGATACTCTGCCGTGGCGGCCAGGACAGTGTGGCGGCCAGGACAG
The DNA here is from genome assembly GCF_951802725.1 of Rutilus rutilus. Classification (NCBI taxonomy): domain Eukaryota; kingdom Metazoa; phylum Chordata; class Actinopteri; order Cypriniformes; family Leuciscidae; genus Rutilus; species Rutilus rutilus. Next base: position 70,601,467 of record NC_140209.1, read on the forward strand.
CTGGAGACTCTGGGGTGGCGGCCAGGACAGCTGGAGACTCTGCCGTGGCGGCCAGGACAGTGTGGCGGCCAGGACAGCTGGAGACTCTGGTGTGGCGGCCAGGACAGCTGGAGACTCTGCCGTGGCGGCCAGGACAGCTGGAGACTCTGCCGTGGCGGCCAGGACAGTGTGGCGGCCAGGACAGCTGGAGACTCTGGGGTGGCGGCCAGGACAGCTGGAGACTCTGCCGTGGCGGCCAGGACAGTGTGGCGGCCAGGACAGCTGGAGACTCTGGTGTGGCGGCCAGGACAGCTGGAGACTCTGGTGTGGCGGCCAGGACAGCTGGAGACTCTGGTGTGGCGGCCAGGACAGCTGGAGACTCTGGTGTGGTGGCCATGACAGCTGGAGACTCTGGTGTGGCGGCCATGAAGGCTGGTGCAGGTTAGGACAAGGATAAACCCAGCTCCATGGCCCCTGGATCTGGTGACAAATAGCCCCTCCCCATAAAATCTTTTAGGGGTTCTGTATCATCCTTCACCACTCCTACAGTAAAAGGGGAGCCACTCAACATCAGTACATAATCCATATATATTTGTAATGGGTAGTTAATCTCCCCTCCCAGGAGTCATAACTTAATTGGTTTGTTTGTCCTTTAGTGCAATTTTATCAAACGGTACCTGAAATGACAACTCACAAAATTGCTAGACATATTCCTCTGTTGATTTGGTTACTCTGCTTAAGATGCAAGAGTTGGTCAACTGTGCCTATGATGGTTCTGGATCTAAACCATTAAAAACCATTAAAATCTATAGCCGCATTCTGTCTAGCGCAACTTCGTTTCCTTCACAGCGGTGTGCTGTGCGTTAAAAAACAATCTTTACGATAGAATCAGTACGATCTGTGATTGTTGTAATAAGCAGTTTCTACTGTTGCTAAATTGGGGGACGCGTTTGATAATAAAAAGAGCTATTAAAACAACAAAAATCTGCGCAAGAGATGCTGTTGCCAAAACAGTGCACGCTCTGAAACAGATCACAACGAGACAAGCAAATTATACAGGTGAAACTCGAAAAATTTGAATATTGTGCAAAAGTTCATTTATTTCAGTAATTCAGGTTAAAAGGTGAAAATAATATATTATATAGACTCATTACATGCAAAGTGAGATATTCCAAGCCTTTATTTGTTATAATTTTGATGATTATGGCTTACAGCTTATGAAAACCCCAAATTCTAAATCTCAGAAATTTTGAATATTACATGAAATCAATTAAAAAAAAGGATTTTAAATACAGAAATATCGGCCCTCTAAAAAGTATAATCATGCATATGTACTCAGTACTTGTTTTGGGCCCCTTTTGCGTGAATTACTGCCTCAATGTGGCGTGGCATGGATGCTATCAGACTGTGGCACTGCTGAGGTGTTATCAGTGGTGTAGTGGTAAAAAAAGAGGGGGGTAAATTATCAATTGGTGGACCACGACGTGGTCACCCGGTAAGGTGGGCCACTGCCTACCGGTGTATGTGTATCCTGATGACATCGCTATAGGCTATCATTTGATGGTACTACCAAGGGTATCACTGGTTGCTCCCTCATCATAGGTCACACAATCACTATTCAATTCATGCATTAATCTAAGTTTTTGTTAAAGAGACTCAAAAAGGAATAATATGGTTGAAATCTATAAAGTTCACTAAATGACAAACCAGAGAGAACAAAAATATTTAAGAGAGATCGAGAGGGAGGCTTATATCCAGGGCTTCCAATGCAATGCACTTGTGCATAATGATTAGGGATTTGGGATTATTTTCATAGTTGATTAATCTGTTGAATATTTCTTCGATTAATTGATTAGTTGTTTGTTCTATCAGAAAAATGTGGATCAGTGTTTCCCTGTAGAGGGAAAAGTCTTTAACCTGGTGCAGGCCTGATTCCCTCTGAATCTCTTGTACAGTTGGGTTTTGACATGCTCCCTACATTAAACCAGCTGCCTGTAATGAATAAAAAAAATCACCTTTTTTTGCATCGTTTTAATGATTTCCTGTTGCGGCTGCGCCTGCGATCAAGTTTCATTCTCGCGCAGCTTGTTTAGTAACTTCACGAGCGAGTGTTTTCTGCTGCGTGTGTGCGCCGTTCTCTTTGTTCCGTGTGTGTGTGTGTGTCGGCGCGCTACGCTCTCTGCTCCGTGTTTGCGCGCTGCGCGTTCTGCTCAGTCGTTAACGGCCCAAATGCTCGAATCATGTGCCGATCGGCGATCACGCACTGGAAAAGCAAAGTCCGCTCAAATAACGTGAAATTTAGAGGTGGATAAACCCAATGTAGAGGTGGATAAACGCACTTTGGAGGTGGGCAAACGCTATTTCCAAATTTTGGGAGGTGCGTAAACGGCGTTTACGTGCGTTTAGCCTCCACTACATCCCTGGGTGTTATGGAAGACCAGGATGCTTCAATAGCGGCCTTCAGCTCTTCTGCATTGTTCTGTCTCATGTCTCTCATCTTTCTCTTGGCAATGCCCCATAGATTCTCTATGGGGTTAAGGTCAGGTTTGCTGGCCAATCAAGCACAGTAATCCCATGGCCATTGAACCAGGTTTTGGTTCTTTTGGCAGTGTGGGCAGGGGCCAAGTCCTGTTGGAAAATGAAGTCAGCATCTCCATAAAGCTTGTCTGCTGAAGGAAGCATTAAGTGCTCTAAAATGTCCTGGTAGACAGCTGTGTTGACTTAATAAAGCATGGTGTCATATGAATCCTTCAACACGGTTACATTTTTTTTAGCAATTTGAGCTACATTAGCTCTTCTGTGTGATCGGACCAGACAGGTGAGCCTTTGCTCTCCACATGCATCAGTAAGCCTTGGGCACCCATTACCCTGACGATGGTTCACCAGTTGTCCTTCCTTGGCACCACTTTTAGTAGGTACTAACCACAGGACAACCCACAAGACTTGCCATTTTGGAGATGCTCTGACCCAGTCATAGCCATTACTACTACTTTATTTCACTACTTGAAGTAGCATCTCTGACAGAAATTCTCCATGCTCCTGTGTTCAGTTCTCCAATCATAATTAATATTCAATAATTGATATTGAAAATCGTACTCGGTTACTAACGTAACCTCTGTTCTCTCTAGAGAGGGAACGAGTATTGCGTAAGCTAGCTTACGCTGCGGGAAAGTCTCCTTTCTCGAGATACTGAAGCCAAAAATTATCCTTAATTTTTTAAATCTTGTCAACGCAGTGCGGCAGCCTGCAGACCTAGGGCAGGCGAATCGCGTGCCCATTGGCTGCTCTGCGGCAACTGCAGCAGCCTATGGCTGAGCCTTGCGCGTGACGTCACGTCCAATGAGCGCGCTTGGCGCGCTTAATGCGTCACAGCCCGTCATTAGGGGTGTGGCTTAGCGTATATAAGCAAGGTACAGAGGCTGCTTCGCTGGTTTCTGTCGCATGAAGCGAAATGAGCTCGTGGCGAGAGCACGGCGGGTTACGCAATACTCGTTCCCTCTCTAGAGAGAACAGAGGTTACGTCAGTAACCGAGTACGTTCTCTTACGAGAGGTTCTCTCGTATTGCGTAAGCTAGCTTACGCTGTGGGAACACCCTTGTCAACGCCGTGCGCGCGCCCAGCATCCTGAATGAATCCCATGGAGAGCCCAGGGAACGCGAAGCGGAGCTGGGCGGCCAAGATACCACAGTACACAAGCACATATTATGGGGCAGGGAGCGGCACAGCCGGTCCAACTGACACTTCCCACATAGTGCAGCTCAACCAGTAGAGCTAAATCAACAACATAGCCCGCGCACAGACAGTGGGCTGGCTTACGCGAGACTTAGACTGATAACACTTTGGCCTGCAAGGCGGGAACTTCCAGGTTGTAAAACCTAACAAATGTGGAGGGGGAGGCCCAGCCTGCCGCTGCACAAATGTCATGAATGGGAATCCCGTTGGACCACGCCCACGATGAGGCCATGCCTCTGGTGGAGTGCGCTCGAATGCCCAAAGGGCACTGCAGGTTTTTAGATGCGTAAGCAGCTGCGATAGCGTCAACTATCCATCTGGATAGGGTGTGTTTCGAGGTGGCGAGACCCTTGGTGCGCCCACCAAACGAAACAAAGAGCTGCTCTGAACGCCTGAAGGCGGTGGAGCGCGAAATATAGCTTCTCAGCGCCCTAACGGGGCAGAGGAGATTACTATCTGTCTCGCAGCCAGCATTCGGCAGGGCTGAAAGGGAAATGACCTGCGCTCTGAAGGGAGTGCCCAAAAATTTTGGGGACGTACCCATGCCTCGGTCTGAGAATAACTTTAGAGTCATTGGGTCCGAACTCGAGGCACGCAGCGTTAGTGGATAACGCGTAAAGGTCTCCCACACGTTTTACTGAAGACAGTGCTATCAGAAAAACGGTTTTGAGCGTGAGGTATTTCATATCCACAGTTTCTAAGGGTTCAAAGGGATGTGCTTTCAGTGCGTCTAAGACCAGTGAAAGATCCCACATAGGAACCGAAGGGGGTCGCGGGGGGTTCATCCTTCTCGCTCCTCTAAGGAAGCGGATGACGAACTCGTTCCTTCCTAATGCGCGGCCCGGCTCTGAGATAGAGAGCGCTGAAATGGCCGCAACATAGACTTTGAGCGTGGAGGGGGACCTGCCCGCGTCCAGTAGCTCTTGAAGGAAGCACAATACTTGCGAGACCCCACATGTCTGTGGATCGAGCCCTCTGGCAGTGCACCATTTGTTAAACACCGACCATTTGGACGTGTAGAGCCGCCTCGTGGAGGGGGCTCTAGATTGTATGATCGTGTTCATCACCCCTTCTGGTAGATCAGCATGTAATCTTTGAGGCTCCACGCATGCAGAGACCAGCGCTCTGGGTGGGGATGCCAAATCGAGCCGCGGGCTTGAGAGAGAAGGTCTCTCCGCACCGGAATCGGCCAAGGGGCTGAGTCTGCCAATTGTATGAGTTCCGGGAACCAAGCTTGGTTCTCCCAGAACGGGGCTATGAGGAGCACTGTGTGGCGCGCTTTCCTGACTCTCTCGATGACCTGAGGCAGCAGAGAGACCGGGGGAAAAGCATATAGCGGGCCGCTGGGCCATGTCTGGGCCAGCGCGTCCTCGCTCTTTGAAAAGAATACTGGGCAGTGTGCGTTGTCTTTTGACGCAAAGAGGTCGACTTTCGCTCTGCCAAAGCGGCGCCACAGCGACTGGACTGTTTGGGGGTGTAGAGACCACTCCCCAGGGGGAACGTTGTCCCTGGACAGTCTGTCGGGGCCCTCGTTCAGATGGCCAGGCACATGCAATGCTCTCAGAGAGCGCAGAGAGTGCTGAGCCCATACGAGGAGGCGTTCCGTCAGGGCGCAGAGCTTCTTTGATCTGACACCGCCCTGGTGGTTCACATAGGCCACTACTGATGTGTTGTCCGTGCGGACTAGAACATGGTGACCATGGAGGAATGGGAGGAAGTGCATGAGCGCTTTCTCGACCGCGAGCATCTCTAGACAGTTTATGTGTAGGAGATTCTCCTGGTCTGACCAGCGGCCATAGACCGGTCTGCCTTCGAAGAGCGCTCCCCAACCTAGGTTGGACGCGTCTGTTGAGACAACTTTCCGGTGTGAAATCACTCCCATAGTCACTCCAGTGTGATACCATTCGGCTGCTAGCCAGGGCTGCAGGGCTGAGACACAGACCTGAGTCACTCTGATTAGCGAGCCGCCGGTCGCCCAGGCTCGATGGGATACAAGCGCTCTCAGCCAGCGTTGAAGCGGGCGCATGCGCAGTAAACCCAGCTGAAGCACTGCTGCAGCTGAGGCCATATGCCCCAGGATGCGCTGAAATGCTTTCAGGGGAACCCGATTGCCTTCTTTGAAAGATGCAGCGAGGCGCTGGATGCGGCGCGCGCGCTGCTCCGACAATCTGGCTGTCATCGCCACCGAGTCCAGTTCTATTCCGAGAAAGGAAATTGACTGACGGGGCGCTTTTTGACCGCTAGACCCAGGCTTTCCAGATGGCTGAGAAGCGCTGTTCTGTGAGACACAAGTTCTGTCTCTGACTGCGCTATAACGAGCCAGTCATCCAGATAGTTCAGAATTCGCATTCCCTGACTCCTCAGGGGAGCGAGAGCCGTGTCCATGCATTTCGTGAATGTACAGGGTGCTAAAGACAGGCCGAACGGCAGGACTGTGTATTGATAAGCTCGACCGTCGAAGGCGAATCTCAAGAATGGCCTGTGACGGGGGGTTATCTGGATCTGGAAATACGCGTCTTTCAGATCGAGAGAGATAAACCAGTCTCCTGGGCGGATCTGCGCAAGGATCTGTCTGGTTGTAATCATCTTGAACGGCCGTCTCATGAGAGCCTTGTTCAGATGTCTCAGATCTAAAATAGGTCTTAATGCTCCGTCCTTCTTGGGAATGAGGAAGTAACGGCTGTAAAAGCCTGACTCGCTCAAGGAAGGATGAACCTGTTCTATGGCCCCTTTTCGCAGCAGCTTCGCTATTTCTGCTTGAAGCAGATGCGCTGTTTCCAAACTCACTTTCGTTTCCGTCTGCGCTAGAAAGCGCGGAGGGCGACGAGCAAATTGGAGCGAATAGCCGTGTCTTATGGTGTTGAGCACCCATTCTGACGCGCCCTGAATAGCCTCCCATGCTTTTGCATGCATGGCTAGGGGTCGAATGGTCTCTGGGTTCAGATCGCCGCGTTGCGCGGGATGGGGAACCTGTATCAGAGAGGATGGGGCGGCGCGCGCGCCGCCGATGCTCGGACACGAGGGCAGAAGAACAAGGCTGGCCGACTGTGCAGATTTTAGTAGCTCGATCTCGGACGATGGAGCGTGAACTGCTGTCAAATATCCCAGGCGCGAGAGCGGCGTGGGGATTATGGTGTCTGAAAGTGGGTGCGCGTGCTCGTGAGCTGACGCGGGATTTGCACTTATGAGGCGGCCAATGTTTGGGAGCTTTATGAGGTTTGCAACCTGTCTGGCAGAGCGGGTAGTGGGCAGGTGTGAGCACAAAGCTGTGGGCACATTTTCTACACTTAATGCTCGAGCGGAATGTTTCCGCTTTAAGAGATAGCGCTCTGGACGCGTTGCCATGGGAACCTTGTCTGTGTGAGGCAGTGAGCACACGGGAGTGGGCACTTTTTCTACACTTAATGTCCCTGCGGCTTGAGCCGTAGCAACTTGAGGTAACTGAGTGACAGAGCGAGCAGCGAGTAGGTGTGAGCACGGAAGTGTGGGCACATTTACTACATTTAGTACTCGAGCGGTGTGTGGCCGCTTTATGAGAGAGCGCTCTGAGCGCGTTGCCATAGGGATTGTACTTGTGTGAAGCAGTGAGCACATGGGTGTGGGCACATTTTCTACACTTAAAGCACTTATACTCTTTTTGAGATTTATATGGGTCGCCGTGAAAAGGCGTTTGTGTGCAGGCGAGCGAGTGTTAATACTGGCTCGTTGGCTGCGGTGTGTGCTGCTGCAGTAGCCTGAACATAGGGGACTGACAGAGCTGTGCGTTTTGATGGCGGTCCGGCCGTAGCGGGACTCAACCATCTTTTCCTCCTTGCGGATGCTAGGAGGACTTCGCGGGCTCGGGCTTCAACGCGATCTTGGGCCGCGGGCCCCGGGGGGGCGGCGGTCTGTGACGGCTGGTCGAGCGCGACCTAGGGCGACTGCCCTGGCGTCGCTGCGAAGCGCTGGGAGGCCGGGAAGAGCGCTGATTAGAGCTGCGCACAGGAGGCTGAGTTTGAGGGCGGCCTGTGGCTGGGCTCGATCGGCGGGGCAGGAAGAGGTTCATCGCCTGCGACGCCTTCTGTACTTCAGAGAAACGATCCACAATTCCGCTGACCGCAGGGCCAAAGAGGCCGGTGGGCGAGAGTGGTGCGTTCAGAAATACAGCGCGCTCTGACTCACTCATATCCGCGAGCGTCGACCATAGATGTCTGTCGATGACGGTGAGCGCGGCCAAGATCCGTAGCGCTGCGCAGATCCGTTAAGGCAGATTGATCCGAGCCCTTCTCGTCCAGTTCACGGAGGAGGTCGGCTTGAAGGATCTGAAGAATGGCCATTGAGTGCAGGGCGGAAGCAGCCTGGCCGGAGGCGGCGAAAGCGCGGCCGGCGAGAGCTGAGGTGGTCCTGCAGGCTTTAGACGGCAGGACAGACTTTGAGCGCCATCTAGCAGACGGCGGGCAAAGGTGCGTTGCCACAGCTTCCTCAACGGCGGGGATACCGTTATAGCCGTTCTCGGCGGCCCCGTCCACTTGGGAGAGAGCCGAGGAGACTGGCGAGCGGAGTCTGGCGGAGAACGGCGCGTTCCAGGATTTTGAGAGCTCAGCGTGGAGCTCAGGCAGGAAGGGTGCTGACCTAGAGGCAGGCGCAGGGCGGCGGCTAGGTAGAAAGCATCCGTCAAGGCGATTGGGCGCCGGCTCCTTGGGTGGGGACCAATCCAGTCCCATTCTCTCGACCGCTTGAGTGAGGAGGCGGAGAAGCTCCGCGTCGACACTAGCGCGGGATCTGGCAGACTCCAAAGTCGAGGGGGCGGAGCGGTGAGAGGCCGACCACTCCTCGCTGTCAGACGCGAGCAGAGAGCAGCTGTCAGCGGCATCATCTGCATCATCCCCCAGAACGACGGCAGTGCGGGCAGAGGCCGGCCGCTGCGCGTCGGTGAAGGGTGGGGGGGAAGGAGAGAGCGAGGCTCGCGGGAGAGGTTCCGGCGAGCGCTCAGCTGTAGCGTCCAGTTCCGGCGGCCTTTGGGAGCGACGTTTCTTCTTACGTGGCCCGGAAGAAGTGGCCGGAGAAGGCGGAGGTTCTTCAAATTTAGCGAGTCGAGCCCGTAGGGTCGACATCGGTAATTCCTCACACTGTTCGCAGCCGCCCTCGGAGAGAGCGCGGGCTGCGTGGTCGAAGCCCAGGCAGAGAGCGCACACCACGTGGCGGTCTCCGTCGCTGAGCGCGGCTCTGCACGAGCCACAGGATGAGCGAGGCATTTGCACCAACGCCTCGCGCTCTTTTAGATGCAAGTGTGTCGCGGCGGACACACAAAACACACAACACAGAGCAAGAAAGGATATGTATGCCGGATGGCGCAGCAGGCAGGGAAGGCTGAAGGCGGCGAAGCGGCCGGCGTCCTCAGGCTGAAATCCTCGGCGTGCTGGTCGCTTGATTCGACGGCGGCTTCCTCAGAGATGCGATGCGAAGAGCTTCGCTGAAGAGACAGAAATCAGCGAAGCAGCGTATATGCTTATATACGCTAAGCCACACCCCTAATGACGGGCTGTGACGCATTAAGCGCGCCAAGCGCGCTCATTGGACGTGACGTCACGCGCAAGGCTCAGCCATAGGCTGCTGCAGTTGCCGCAGAGCAGCCAATGGGCACGCGATTCGCCTGCCCTAGGTCTGCAGGCTGCCGCACTGCGTTGACAAGATTTAAAAGCTAGCTTACGCAATACGAGAGAACCTCTCGTAAGAGAACTATAATTTTCATACTTTGTTTATGATTTCTGTTTATGGTTATGACTATTTATGAATCTATAGCATGTACTTTGTTCATATAGATGTGATTCATTAGCGATAAACAGTTAAATAAATTAATGCAACTTTTTGTGTTTTCCCGCCTTGTTATACATTTATTTAATGATGAAATACAAAATACAGATGAAAGTATTGTTGACTGCTTCAAAATGTCTCTGTTTTAATAATGTCATTTCTATTCTTCAAGGTCTTCAATGTAAAGGTGTCTACATTTGTCCTGTGAATGATCTTTAGAAGCCATTAAACAATGGGCAAGTATAATGTTGTTTTACAGCACTTACCAGCCATTGTTTTAAAGTAAAATATCTCACCTTGAGCTATTTTTTGGTTTGCAGAAAAGCCAGAGGATCCTCCACTGGAGACATTGGATACTTTTCCAAATAAAAGTATTGACACAAGAGCCGATGTCAATGAAGAGAATAACAAGGAAGAAGATTCTGTACTTGTGGTAACAACAAAGAGAGATTCCAAACCACGACCTTTTGAAATGAAAGGTGCTGATTTTACATATGTTAAGAACAGTGTACTCTTACCAGAATCAGGGGTTAGTGATTTTATTAGTCCATGTCATGAGTACAAGTCATTTGCCACTGCTGCAACACTGGACCGTCAAAGACTACAGGCCAAGTTCGCAAACGAAGTGCTGAAGTTTGCTACTGGTTGTATGAATGTTCGTACAAATGGCACAATACATTTTGGTGTCATGGACAGTAGAGGTGACACTGGTTATGTACATGGTGAAATCATTGGTGTTCCTGTCAAGGAAAAAGATGTATACTATGATTCATTAGATCACATTGAGAGGAGTTTCTCTAAGAATAGCGAATTTGTACGACTATGTATTGGTGAACCTCAGTTTGTTAAAGTAGTTGGTTCAAACAGCAATGTGGAAGACTATGTTGTGGAGGTTGATATTAAGCCAGCAGTCAGCATAGTGAAAAATAAGGTCTTCTCTGTTAGGTTGCCAAATTTTAATGAGACTGCAAACAAAGTTCAGTTTGAGAAGAAAACCGCTTATCGGAGAGTAGGTTCTAAAACTGAACCAGTGGATGACCTGAATGAGTTCTACGAACAGAAAAATTTTAGGGATGCTCAGAGAGAAGAGGCAGAGAAAACTCATAATTTCACAGCACCAAAACTGTGCCAGAACCTGGGAAAAAAGCTCAAAATGCTCATAACAGGTGGAAAGAAAACAATGGACAAGGAAAAATGGCACATACTTGTCACCAATCGATTTCAGGAGAAGGATCTGCAACACATTGATTTTTTGCTGAACATGAACATCTTCTGTGTGTTTGACTTTGATCCAGATTCCAATGTGTCTGGGTTATGCCATGAATACAATAAGCACCATGTAGTGAACCGCCATTTCATGCAGAACTACAAAATTCCCAGCAGCTTGAGCATCCGAGACTTCGAGAGTCATCTGCGTCTGTTTGATCAAACCAGCTGGATATTTTGCAATGGGCAAATTATAAAGGCAATGAGCCTCCCTGTGATGAGAAGACCTGGGTCAAAACAAAAAGAACCCTTCTAAAAGATTGTGTGTCGTTGATCTGCAAAGATATCTTGCCAAAAGGAACCTTTCAAGTGATCTTCCTTCTTACTTCCCCTGTTGACACACCATTCCTAAACACGTTCTATGAGTTCTTCACTGACATGGAAGGACATGAGGACATTATCTGCCTTGCTGAATCAGAGGATAATTTCAAGGACTGGGAGAGGTTTGCTTTAGGATCTTGTGACATGGAAATAGTAAACAGTTCAAGTGTTGTTGGGATGACAATAAGTCAGGTAAATGCAACCCTCCAACAGGTCCAGCCTACCACTACACGGGTCACCAAACGATTACCAATCTGTGCCAAAGGGGAGTGTTTCCTTGAGACTCGAGAGGAGGAAACAAGATGTTCATTGGAGATTCTGAGTCTAAACCACTGTGAAGAAACTAGTCCTGATGTCATGGAATCTGAAAAGGAGAAGATTGAGCAGCAGTTTTACCATGGAGGAAAAGTAACTTGGATGAATCTCTGGCTTGCGGATAAAAAAATCATTGGGGAGGTTATTCAAAGAGATGCTTACAATGAAGTCAACAATATGGTGAAAGACTGTCTTTGTTGGAGTGTGGATCGGGCACCCATCAGCTGCATCAACATATACCATCATCCTGGCAGTGGTGGCAGTACAGTGACAAGGCAGGTACTATGGAATAACAGAAGGGATCTAAGGTGTGCAGTTGTAAATCATTCAAAATCTGCATCGGTTGTTTCAGAAGATGCCGCTTGGCTTCGGGAATACGAAGAAAAAGATCCCCAAAAATGCCTCCCTGTTCTCCTGCTGTTTGAAGACTGTGATCAAGAGTATTTAGAAGATGTAAAGAATGAATTGGAAGTGGCTGTCAATACCAAGAAAATAGCACGTGGAACTCTCTGCTTCATTCTGCTAAGTTGTAGGCGATCGCACAATCCAGAGAAGATGTGCAAGGAATCACCTCAACAGAATGTTTCTATTACTCATAAACTTTCAGAGACCGAAAAAAAGCAGTTTTCCAAAAAACGACAAAGTCTTGAAAAGCAGTTCAAGCCAGAATTCATTCTAACATTTGTCCTGATGAGTGAGGAATTCGAGAGCCAATATTTGAAGAAGTTTGTCAAGCATTTACTGCAAGACATTGACCACAAGTCTGTGGTTACTAAGCTTGTTCTGTATGTGGCATTGCTCAACACTTATGTGCAGAACTCATTCATCTCTCAGTCACATTGCGAAGCTCTCTTGCCTCTGTCCATCCATGTGGATAGGTTTCGACAACATGCCTTTGAGACTTCTCTAAGTGAGCAAGCTAAATTGGTCTTGATACACTTGAGGGATGAAAACACCTACATTAACTCCGTCAGAATCATTCATCCACTGGTTGCAAAGGAAATCCTCCAACAATTTCTGGGTGACAAACAACAACAAAGTGATCTTGCTTTGGATCTTCTCAACAACGATGTGCTCTTTGAGCACAGGTTTGGTAAAGATCAGTACATGAAGTTCTTGCGAGATCTGTTCATGACACGCCACAGGATCAGCAAAGGTGATAAATTTGACAGCTTTTTCTCTCCCCTAATTGAGCATGTGAGAGAGAAAGAGTGTCCAGATAAAGCCATTGAGCTTCTAAAAGCGGCTTACAAGCGTTTTAATGAGGATGCATTTTTTGCTCAGCAACTGGCTCGACTCAATTACAAACATGACAGATTTGAAGAAGCAGAAAAGTGGGCAAAAACTGCAGTAGAAAAAAGGCCAACGAATTCCTACATTCTTGATACCAGAGGTCAGGTGTACAGGCAGTGGTTCACAGCTAAATGTAAAGCCATGGAGCAGGATGAAAAAACACCTGAAAACACAGTAGATGCTTTGGAAACGGCACTAAAAGCCATTGAATGTTTCCAGGAATGCAAGAATGCAGCAGTTGAGGACAATGAGACCATGAACAATGCTGGATTTGTTGGATTAGTAGAGGTAGGATGTGCATTGCTGAATCTAATGCGCACTCTTCATGTGTTCTCAAGAAGAAAGTCTTCAGAATTAATTAAATACCTCCTTACAGATTACATTCCTGTTGAGATAGAAGAACCATGGGAACATTATCATTGGAAGCTGAAAAACCTCCAAAAAATAATGCTGGAAGCACTGGAATGGATTTCGGAAGACTTGAGTTACTTCCAGACTGACCTGAAAACCGATGAGGAGAAGACATCTGACACTGTTGAGAGGACCATAAAGCATCCCATGCACTGGCTGGTGAATAAGTCTTTTGCTTATGGCAAATACTTCAGTGGTGCTTCTCTTATTACAGATCAAAACCAAGGGTACTTAAGTCCTCTCATGAAACGCATGTTGATTTATTATCATGGTGGGGGAAACATTACAACAATTTTTTCCCTCCTAACAAACCAGAAAGATGGTAACCCTGTGAGTGTTCTGGAGCAAATTATTTCACTTTACCCAAGCAATCCTATGAGGGCACAAATGCTGCCAGCAGACCTTGTCAAGTACATAGCATCCCACTTTGCTTTAAGTTGCCTCTCAACTCAGTCTTCTAAGCTGGCTGCATTTCAGGATCTGCAAAGACTGAGTCGCCAATTTCCTAAAGAGAAACTAAGATGCTTGCCAAGTGCTCTTTTCTTACTTGTCTTGCTTTTCTGGCCAGAAGAGCATGACACAGAAGTGGAGAAAGAAGACAAGTATGAAACTGTTCTCTCTGCTGTTGAATATCTCCAGAGAAACTACAACAAGAAACTGAAGGACATCCCTCCAAGGAAAAAGAGGATCTACACTCATTTCTTCCTGAGCAATGGAACTGGATTTGAAAAGTTTGTCCACAAGAGCAAGGTTGAAACAATCACAAAACTGCTGTCTGTTTCAGAAAAACGCCTGAAATGGTTTAGTGGAGAGGTATGGAAAATGCCAGAAATCTCTAAATTGCTGAGATGTGTCACAGGCTGGACGGAGGATGAGAAGGTTTTTTTAGAGGGTCCCAAAGGAATGAAATTTCATATCCCAGCTCTCAAGTCATCCTCAGTACCCCATAACAATGAGAATGTCACATTTTACCTGGGCTTCACTTTTAAAGGACCTGTTGCATACAACATTACCGTACAAACATAGACAAACGTATGTACATTTGGGATAGACAAGGCAGATGGCCCAATATCTGTCTTTAGGTGCAAATTACATTTAACCCCCTGGGGTCGGCGGTATCGCCGGTGATACCAGCTCGCGTTTTTCCTTATCAGTGCAAAAGAGACTCTAAATACTCTGTTGACTTTGATCTTCCATACACGTTTCATACATCAATCGATCCTGTTAAGTGTGTATTCTTTTTTTTGTATACTCACAATAAAAACAAAGTGTTGTGCTTTTTGCCAAATAAAGAAAAATAAACATGATGCGAGTTCTGCTTTCTCTCTGGCAGTGTAGTCCATTCTGAAACGCGTCTGAAAATGAACTATAACTCAGCGAATTCTCAGTCAAACAGGCATACAAACACACAGGCATGACGCTTGAATTCTCTTCTTTTAAATGAAGTAATTTTTATAAAAAAACAAATATTCACAGTTTATGTAATATGTATGAAAAGAGAGAGATGTCAGTCGTTCTTATCTCAGCTCATTATGTTTTAATGTGACCCAGCCCACGGAGAGCACGCACTATTCAAACGCAAATGATTTTAGGCGATCCACGCAAACCTGTGAAACGCCCACATCAGCTGGATAACACACACCGCGAGTTCGCTTTCAGACTCATGTACTTTACGACGCTGTGAGGAATAATACTATCTTGATAATAATCCTGGAAAATTTACCTCAGAAGTTCTGGAAGTTTCATTTCGAGGAGCAAAGGGATCCAGCTGAGGAATAGGTCAGTTCTATATCTGCTTTGTTCTAATCGCAAGTGTCTGTACACGCAAAAGACTGTTTTATGAATCGCGTTTCTGAGTGTGAATGAATGAACGCACAGATGCGCGCTGTTGTGGAGCTACTACAGCTGGCAAAAATACTGTTTAAAAATGAATCACGTTTTTTTGTGTGAATGAATGAACAGCTTTTAGCAAACTCTATTGCTATACTGAGATGGGTAAAAATCGACTACAAAATCGGATAGATTATAAAGTTTTTACTGTAAAATACTGCCACATCAAATAAGCTTATAATGTTGCTATTTCTGCTCATATGAATTGAATTACGTATGATAAAATGTATACTTTAGTTTTTACAAAGAAAGATTACACTGGAAATATTTTTACAATTTTAATTGTTGTTGTAATTGTATAACCTTTTTAATAAAATAGCAACAACAACAAAAAAAAATTATAATATAATGTGTGTGTGTATATATATATATATATATATATATATATATATATATATACTCCAGGATAGATGTAAACAAAATCTTAAAAGGTCAATATAAGCCTTCTCTTTAAATCATTTTATTATGCTTTATTAGTGACACATTTGGGTAGAGAATATATTCCAAATCTGAAAATACAGTATAAGAACAATTAACTGCACAATTACTAGAAATGTTTACCTTGGATATTATACAATTTGCAAGCACAATTTGTGGAAATAACAACAACAACTGTGAACCAATTATATATAGGCCTATATATATATATATATATATATATATATATATATATATATATATATTGTCCTTGCATTCTTTCTTGTGGCTCAGTCACACACCTGAATGAAAGGCTCATTAAGTATGCAGCCTCATTGTGCGGGCCCCATTGTCTCCTCAGGTGTGAATCACGCCCACTCGCATATTGCCTTTCCAAACAAAAAGTGTCGTGCAAAATTTAAATCAATGTATTGTTTTATGTGATTGATTAGGCAGGATGATTTTCACATCATTTTGAAGAAAAAACTTTAGACGACTAAATGCATTATTCAGAAGTCTTATGGACACGTATATAGTATGTGTTTTGTGGCCTTATTTCAGAAATGTTCATTTTTAGTTTTTTCAATAACCATGCATAAACATTATTTTCTCAAAAATACAAACATGTACATACATGTTGCTCACATATTATGGTAGCCCTGTTTGTGCTAAACAGAGTGTAATTATACCTTTGTCATTAACATGTTTATAAGCAACTGAAAAAAGCACAAATGTAAGGGCATGTCAGAACATCTCAAGGACCCCAAAAACACCTTAGGCCCCCAGAGGGTTAAGGTGGAGAAGATGTTTAAGTCCTATGTAGCTGAAAAGCCATTTTCCCTGGTATATTAAAATCAGCACTGTACATTGGTTGTGAGAAATAGTTTGTTATTCTATTCAGTGTAATTTGTAACTTGATATATTTTGTGTACAATTAACTGTATTTCCCTCACAGATGTCATAAATGCATATAGATTTACTGAGATATACTGAGATTGTATTTCAAAGTAAAACTTTAAACACAAGATGTTGTCTGTATGTAGACACTGCAAATGATTTATTGTAGCTCTTTTTTGATATCAGGAATTGATTCTGGGATTTTTTGTTTCTACATTTATTTAAGATCTTTGTGTATCTCATGAATGATGGTTCTTTGTATAAGAATAAATTATTTTAAATGTAAAAGTCCAGGAAGTGTTGCATGCCTTAAATGTTAAAGGGATTGTGGTAGAAATGTTTTATGTAATGGCCTCAAAAGTGGTCAAAAAGGTATTTTCAACATAAAATGTAAACAAAACAAAAAATAATGCAGACTAAGGATCAGGTCAGAGACCATGTATACTTACCCAAAAAGAGCTTAACACAGTAGAACTACCAGACATATGATTAGATCATAACAAACCAAACACCAGAAAAAAATCACAGTGAAGAAGACTTGAGTGACACTGATTTTCACTCAACTGTAAGATTTAAATGTACATGTATCTTTCTGTTCAGGGAGACTCACTTGGTTGTTGTGACCAGTGATCTCCCGGCCGTGAATAAAACTTCATTCTTGCAAAGAGCAACTTGGGAGTCGTGTCAGGTATATGCTGCGCTGCTGAGGAATAGAAGTACTAATGTTCCTACGCTCAAAAGACCAAAGCAGAGACAGTGATAGTATAGAGAAGCCCTCGGGGTGAGGCTGTTATACTCTCAGTTAGTATTAATTATCCTGTGTCGGACCAGCGGACACCTGAAAAGGACGGTGAGAGTGTATAGATGCTAAAGACCTGTGTGCTCATGTGTGATTGAGGTAGTGATAGTAGCTTCTTATCAGGACGCCGTCACCATACTTCAGGGGAATATTGTATTATATAGTAAGCATTCAGGGAATTACCTCAAGGTACTGTAGTATATTATATTATTTTATTATATTAACAACTGGAAGTTGTTTGAATTGTCCGTGTTAAAGAAGTCAGATTTAGTTGGTTGTATTCTTATTGAGGTTTTCCACAACAGTTTTGGTGAGCCTAGCCAGGAGCCTGAGGATCTCCTCCCTTTATCGGCGGGAAAGGGACGTTTTTTCTCCCTTTCTTATCATTGATTTAAAATCCCAAGAGGAGAAATTTTCCTCCCATTTCAAATTGACCAAATGTCATGAACTTGATCTTTCTCCTTTTTCTCTCTCTCACACGCTCACGCACACCCACTCGCTCTCTCAGCTGATCCGTATAGCAGTCAGCGTTCACGCTGATCTTCTCCACACCTGTTTTCTCTTTCCTCCTGATTTTGCCTGCTACTTCTAGCTACCTTTCTCCCTGTTTCAGTGCCAGATTATTGTTGCTATTCTATCCTGCTGCCCGTGGCCTTCGACTACTCCTCAACCTGACGTCCAGCAACTACTGGTCCAGAACTGAGTTTCCCTCGCTGATCGCTGCTATCCAGCCCAGGGACTCCTGCTGTTTCCGTTTCATTAAGCCAAGTCAGGAATATTTCTGTTAACCAGTTCTGCGCCTGTCTGGCGGCTGACTGCCTTTGTTCTCTTTTCATTAAAACTCTGCTTGGGTCCTCTGTTCATCCTGACAGAATAATCTGGCCATCATGGACCCAGCGAAGGAGGCATCTTTCCATTCAGCGACCATTTCGCCTGGATCCGCCGTCCTCCCAGAAGACTCACAGTATCCCCGAACCCAGGATCAATAATCCACCTTGTTATGCCGGTGAGCCCACCGAATGTCGCTCTTTGTTAACACAATGTGAGTTTGTGTTTTCTCTTCAGCCCATCACCTACGCTGAGGATCGCGCCAGAGTTGCTTTTGTGGTTTCCTTGCTAACCGGATGGGCACGTGAGTGGGGAACGGCCATCTGGGATTCGCGGGCGGACTGCTGCGACCAATATGTACTGTTTAAGGAGGAGATGATCAGGTTGTTCGACCATTTGGTCTATGGTCGTGAAGCTTCACGCCTACTTGCTGTGCTGCGTCAGGGGAAGCAGACTGTTGCTGACTTCTCCATTGAATTCCGCACTCTGGCTACTACATGCAGCTGGAACGAACCGACTTTAGTCGCACGTTTCCTCGAAGGGCTGAATGCGGATCTCAAGGATGAGATTTTCTCCTGCGAACCTCCAGCCCATCTGGATCAACTGATCGAATTGGCCATTCGCCTTGATAAATGTTTTGAACTGCGACGTCGCGCTCGGGGCATGATGACCGAGCAGCAAACAACCCCACCCACTGTTACTTCTTCTCCAATAAGTGGTCTGGAATCAGAGCCCATGCAGCTGGGGGGTATTGTTTAATATTGGTATAATATTGTATATGCTTAATATCTTCATTTTCGTTTACCTAGATGACATACTAATTTTTTCACCCTCTCTCCAGGTGCACGTTTGGCGCGTTCTTCAACGTCTCTTAGAGAATCACCTTTTCGTTAAAGAGGAGAAATGTACCTTCCATGCCCAGTCTGTTACGTTCCTTTGTTCGGTCGTGTCGGCAGAAGGGATCAGTATGGACCCTGCTAAAGTACAAGTCTTGTCAAGACTTGTCTAGGCGTGGGGGCGGTTCTTTCACAACGCTCTTCGTCCGACGATAAGATTCATCCTTGCGCGTTCTTCTTTCATCGACTTTCGCCCTCAGAACGCAATTATGATGTGGGGAACAGCAAACTGCTGGCTATCCGCTTGGCCTTGGGGGAGTGGCGTCAGTGGTTAGAAGGGGCGTCCGTTCCGTTCATAGTTTGGACTGACCATAGAAATCTCGAGTATATTTGATCAGCCAAAAGGTTGAATGCTCAGGCACGCTGGGCGCTTTTCTTTGGTCGTTTCAATTTCACCATTTCATACAGACCCGGTTCTAAGAACGTTAAACCTGACACCCTCTCACGTCAGTTTGGCTCATTAGACGGCGCTTCGACAAAAGAGGAGATTTTACGTCGAGGTTGTGTGGTTGGAGAGACTGTCTGGGGAGTCGAGTGACTAGTCAAACGATCTCTTACTCGTATTACAACACCACGACGCTGTCCTAAGGAGCTATTATTTGTCCCCGAGTCTGTGCGTCCAGCCGTCCTCCAGTGGGGTCATTCCTCTAAATTGGTTGCTCATCCCGGAGTAAGGGGCACTCTTGCCACCATCCGCCAAAGATTTTGGTGGCCTACAAGAGAACGTGATATCCGTCATTTCGTTGCATCCTGTTCTGTCTGCGCTCAGACCAAGTCTAGTAACTCTCCACCTGCTGGTCTTCTCAGACCTCTTCCTATTCTGTCTCGTCCGTGGTCTCACATCGCCCTAGATTTTGTTACAGCGTCGGCTGGGAATACTATAATCCTGACTGTCGTCGATCGTTTCTCTAAAGCAGTTCACTTTATTCCGCTTCCTAAGCTCACTTCCGCCAAAGAAACGGCTCAGACTGTGTTCGATCATGTTTTTAAATTCCATGGGCTCCCCTCTGATGTTGTTTCGGATAGGGGGCCCCAATTTGCCTCTCAGTTTTGGAGGGAATTCTGTCAACTGATTGCAGCATCCGCCAGTCTGTCATCAGGATTCCACCCACAAACCAATGGTCAAGCCGAATGGGCCAATCAAATTCTGGGTCATATGCTCCGTAGTCTGGCATTCCAGAATCTCGCATCCTGGTCCAAACAGTTACCTTGGGCAGAGTATGCGCATAATTCTCTACCATCTTCCGCTACAGGGCTATCCCCGTTTCACTGTTGACTTGGTTACCAGCCTCCCCTATTCCCATCTCAGAATTCCGAGTCCTCCGTTCCTTCGGCACAAGCGTTTATCCAACCCAATGTAAGATCTGCTCTTTGTCGCTCCAGAGCACGTACACGACTAGCTGTCAACTGACGTCGCGTCAAGGCCCCTAGATGTTTGCGGCCAGAAGGTGTGGCTTTCCACCCCCGTTTAGCACCCCGTTTTATCGGACCCTTTCGCATCGTTAAGGTTCTTAGTCCGGTTACTGTGAAACTCAAGTTTTCTCGCGATCTACGACGGGTTCACCCTGTATTTCATGTATCATGCATCAAACCCGTGATTCGGATGGCCTCCCGTCCCTCCCGTCCCCTCCCCTCCTCCCCTCCTCCCATTCTTGTCGAAGTTTATAAAGTCTGTTTATAAAGTCTGGAGACTGCTGGATGTCCGTCCCCGGGGTCGTGGGCATCAGTTCCAGTTCCTCAAATCTTTTGAGCTGCTGATCCACATGCTGATGCAGTCACGAACGGCTCATTTAACTGCTGCCCGTTCGCTGCACTGGCAGAACGTTTGGTTGACAATGTCCAATGTCACATTGAAATGGTGCGCCATACTAAATCCATCCACATTAATACCTAGTGAGGATGACGGAGATCCTCATGACTGTACAATGCATACAAAATTAATTATGTTGCTCAAAAACCTACAACTTCCATCAGAAATTTAAATCTGTAAATGCGCTGCGCGCTCACAAAATAACAATGAACAGCAAAGAATTCTGCACTTAAACATCAACCGTTCACATCTCTGGCGCCCGATAGTGTTCCAGCTCAACACCAACACCAACGTTGATCGAAATTCAAAATATGGCTACCGATCAGGAGAGAAAACGTTGGTCAGAGGGTGTTGCAAAATGTAAAGATGGGGTACAGAAAGATGCCAAAACAATTGTATCCAGATTTCACAAAGTGGTCTCACAGGGCAGACCACACATCTCAAAATTGGCAATGAATGATCAAATTGGAACTTCCTTGGAGGCCCTTGGATCCAGATCATATACACACATACATACATACATACATACATATACCTAAACCTACCCATCTCCACCCCCTGATCCCTAAACCCACCCCTAAACCTACCAATCTCCACCCCTTATATCTGGATCCAACTCCGCCCCCTGGATCTCGTGTACTGCAGTGAGGTGCTACTGAGAAACATGGCGGAATAACACACTACTTAAAGGTATTTAGCCGTGATATTGCTAGACTTTTCTATTTACAATGAAGTAAGCTAATTGCCTGCACAGAATATGATGGCATTATATAACAATGTAA
Organism: Rutilus rutilus; assembly: GCF_951802725.1. Taxonomy (NCBI): domain Eukaryota; kingdom Metazoa; phylum Chordata; class Actinopteri; order Cypriniformes; family Leuciscidae; genus Rutilus; species Rutilus rutilus. Next base: position 70,622,896 of record NC_140209.1, read on the forward strand.
TATGTAACGATAAAGTTTGCATTAATTAATTAAAAACATTAAAAACCAAAGCACACCTGATGCACATTTCTTTGTTCTTCATTTTATAGAACTAGAGTTTAAGAAACTTGCTCTACTTTTGCGTAATTAATTAAGTGACTTGAACGCACATGCCTTCATACACACGACTTCCCACCTTGTAAGTACGAACTTCCCAGGAGGACTTGAACGCACCATCTGTGAATCTGCGCAGCGAATAACGTGGGGAGACTAAGTAAGCTACAAACATTCAACACTAGAACTTCCTTTTCAGCACATCATAATGGATTTCTTTGAGTTGACACCATGCCAAAGTTATAAGTATTGTCTTGTAATTGTTGACATGTTTTTTAAGTGTTTAGTGTTTAGAAACTAGTGTTTCCCAAGTAGAAAAGCTGATGCTACGGCAAAAGCTCTAACAAGAGAAGTTATTCCTAGGTGAGAGTACCAGAAAGATTGTCCAGTGATAATGGGACACATTTTGTAAAGAAAGTAATCACAGAACTGGCAAACGGATTGAGAATAAATTTGAAAACTCACTCGCAAAGTGGTGACACAGTGGAAAGGACAAATCAGACTGTAAAAAACGAATTGTGTAAAATTATGGCAGACACAGGTAAGACAGGAGTTCAAGCCTTTCCAATAGTCTGATGGCCATGAGAGCCTGAAAAGGGACCAGGACAGCCCTCAGCCCACATGAAATTCTTACAGGTCGGCCTATGCGGTTGGGGTCGAGTCTTCTCCCAGGAGGGCCTTGTGGCGGTCGATGAGCAGTTGAGAAAGTCTATGATGTGTGTAAGCTTTCAAATCTATCCACTCGCAGGTGAAAGCTGCTTTGCCGGTTTTTGGTGACAAACCCCAACATTCCTACATGTTCTTTGTACTGTATTGATCTGTCCACCTAAAACACATTTTTGGTAAAAAAAAAAAAAAAAAGGATGAGAATGAATGAGGAAGGGAGTAGAATGCTGGATGACAGGATTTTGTTTGAATAAGAAATTAATGTATGAAATCCAAATTTAATATAAACTGTGACATAGTTAATCTGGTTATTCTCTACTTTTTATGACTAGAAGAAGTTCTGAATGGCAGGTAATTTAATTTAGTAGCAAAATTGGCCGGTGGGTAAAAAAGTTACCTTCAAACCCTGATCACATGATGTATCTTGTGAATCTATTGTTTATTACCTTTCATGTTTGTTATCATTTTAAATGTTCATTTTAATTTCATTGCAGTCATTGGTGTTATGAGAGAGATTGAAAACTTTGGAGAATTGTGTTCTCCTTTTTGGGTGGTGTCTCTTCAAGATAGAGAAACCAGGTGTTACCCCCTGGGGTAAATGAATAGACCCAAAACAACTCTAAATATGTGTACAAGCCTTTTGTTCTGGTCTGGGTATTTGAGGGTAAGTGGCAGAGCTGTCTTTGGGAACCTGTAATCAGAAAACCCCCATGCAGTTGTAAAACACAACGGAAGAGAACAGACAGGTAATAGTATACACAAAGTTTATTAAATGAATGCAAGGAACAAACACTGGTTGAAGGAAGGGTGAATGTGAAGTTCAAGCAGTTGCACAGTGGCTGGGTGGAATATGATGGTCTCAGGTGATGGTGGTTGAAGGATGGTACAGGCTGAACACACACAACAGTTCAGGATTGGACGACGGCAGACTGAAGACTGGTAGGCAGGTAAATATGTCTCAGGCTGATAACAGGGGCTATAGCAAGAGATGAGTCTGTACGTGGTAAGACGGGACCAGACAGCAGTGCTGTGTCAGTGTCTTCCTTACACTCAGAACACACTCACACACCACTGTGTGTCTCTGTCAGATATACATTTCTTATACTTTCATCTTTGAGCAATTGATGTCATGTATTCATTATTTCTGAATTGGCTTCTAATCGTTTACTTGTGTAATTGGCATGATGCCTTTTTACCTGACAAATAAAATGTTATATTTGATTTATTCTGTTTGATTCTTAAATCATTATTTCTAGTATAGATTAATGTGGAGTCTGGTGTTACCTCAAATCTGTGTTCAGGGTAGATCATACCGACGGACCAATGAATGGAGCATGGATCACATCATTCGAGACCTTCCAGTTCCTGACTATCACTGAGTTAGCAGGTTGCAGTTTCGTGACTATAAAAAAAATTACACCTTTTGTTATGAATCATTATGAGCGTGAATCATGTTTGTGATCGACAACAAGGCTAGATAATCCGTGAATACTCAGTGTTTCTCAGACAAAGCTCTCATATGGCTTTAGAAAACTTCAAATACAGTTCGCAAGTGGTGTGAACTGCTATGATACAATTGGTCTGAAACCACACCCAGACAGCAACATAGTGTCGGCCCAGATCAAGTACATGATGACAGTTTAATTTTTGGGTGAGCTATTCCTTTCAATGTCTCTAACATAAAACAAGGCTCGAAAAAATGTATTTTCATGACAAACTTAAGGTAATTATCCTGTATTGTGCTCATAACTTCAGTCATCCACTTTTATATGTTGACATTTTTTAACAAAACATGGTAAACTATGAATTAATTCCTGTGGATTCTGGATAGTGCGGTTAAGTTTTAGCTTTCAGGTGATTTTTTTTATTATAATTTTTTTATGGTTATTATAATGGAAAATAATTAAACTATTTTCCCTTGGTTTTAGTGGACTCCTGATTTAAAAACTGTGGGCTTTTTGTTAGGAAATGCCAGGAAAGACGTATATGAAGATGTCTCTCCTCCAGATGTACAGTGCATATACGGCACTGAGACATGAAATGCTGCCATTTTGCTGTTTTATTCCAGATGGAGCATGTTATGTTTTTTTAATGTTCAGTATACAGTATATATTTTAAATGGCACATTTTGAGGGAAGTTTTTGAAAATGCAATGATGCCTTTTTACATGTAGTGTTAATAAAACACTGCTATTGTGCAAATCCCAGCAAGTTTTTACCATCCTCGGGAATAGATATGAGTGCAAATAGCCAACCTTATTCACTCCACCCACCAAACTTTAGTATAAATTACATGTTAGTTCTATTTACACTTTGTGTATAATGTAATTGTGGAGAACCAGTACGCATTACCTCATTGCAATTCACTAGTAAAGTAAAACAGAATGATTAGCACAAAACATTGATCCTGAAAATACACAGAGCTTATTCACCTGGACATTTTTAAAGTGGTTAGATACAGCGAGTTTACACAAAACTTAATTTTTAACTTTTATCTGTGCGTTTTCATTTCGGAGGTTATAATCCATTATTGCAATATTTCTGCATATTCGCCATTAGAAAGATGAGGTGTGTGTGGGAATACATATTTAATACGTATCCTATTCAAGATCAGATTCTGTCAGTTCCCCATTGCATCACATGAGGAACTAAAGTGCTGTACACTGTGAGCATTAACTGGTTGTCATCAGTTTAATTATCCGGTTAAACAGAGAGTCCATATGCACAATATTAACCTGGAAAACCATGTTTTGGTGATAATGTCATGTATGTATTAGGACTGCACACATTTGAAAGCTGAGAAATGATTGTGTTGAAAACTTGGGTCACTTTATTTTACAGTGCTTTGTTACACATTACATGCACTTACTATAGTAATAACAGTAAATTATGCATAGGTAGCCTAATCCTAACCCTATAGTAGGCCTGCAAAATATTACATTAATACACAATATATATATATATATTTTTTTTTTTGTCATTTTACTATGTTCAATATTCTGTTCGGTCACTAATAGTTATTTTATCTTTATTATTGTAAATTGTTGTTTATATATAAATATTGAATAGCCCATTCAGGAAACGCTTCCTTTCATTCTCAGGAAATCGAAACTTAAGACCGTTGTTTCTGTGCCGCATATATTAGCTGGCTGTGGCGGTACCACACAGTGATAACTGCACTCTCTCGCTCTTCGTTTATTGGGCAAACCTTGTGAAATGATTTAACAAATTTGACCGATGTATTCTATTTACACTGGTATTACACATTGCTTTACATTGTTCAAAGGTTTGTCCCTTTGGAAGATTCGTCTTTTATGGATGCGGCTGAACTCCGGTCAGTGCAGGAGAGACTCGACAACTGTGAGTTTGTTTGTTTGTTTAATCCCAAAATATATCCTAAAATACAGTTTAGCAAGCTTCGTATTTTGTAACTGAAGAACAGGCTTATCTTTATGGAGGGGTGCATCATTTGGGGGCTGTTCGCGAGGGGAGTGAATTTTGAGGGGCTACGGCGTTCCAGTTAAAACCTGTTAGCCTAGATTTTTCGGAGGGAAATAAAAGGGATTTCTATCTTGTTGTAATGTCGACTTTCGTGATTGGCCATAATGTCATCTGCAGGTTGCATCACACTGTTAAACCTTGCTGTAAAAAACGGCCAAATTCTGACAGTATCCCTTACAAAAAAAAAAAAAAAAAAAAAAATTCCTATAGGAATCCAGAAACACTGGAATCCATCATGCAGGAATCCTGCAAGACAGAATGGAAATCCCATAGGACTGGGTACATTCCTGCAGGATTTTTTATATACCGGCAGGAGTCCTGTAGGTTTGTCCACATACTGTAGGATTGCATTTTAAAAAAAATATATATACCTGTATGAATCCTCTGTAGGTTTGTCAAGTCATTATTTTCATGTTATTTTCATTTGACAATCTGTATTGTAAAAAGCGTTATATAAATATTTATATAACACTTTTTACAATACAGATTGTATCAAAGCAGCTTCACAGTGATAACATAAAAATAATACAACAAAGTTTGTTTCTAGAAGAAAATTGCGTCATCGTCCACCTTAAGTAAGGCAGATCAGTAATATTGTTGAATATTAAATGTCCCCAACTAAGCAAGCCAAAAGCCAAGGCAACAGTGGCAAGGAACCAAAACTCCATCAGGTGACAGAATGGAGGAAAAAACCTTGGGAGAACCCAGGCTTAGTTTGTCCACTGACATGTCCTACAGGATTGCATAACATCCTACAAAAATTGTAAGAGCCCTGCAGGATTCAAAATGTAGATTGATTTATTGATTAATTAAATAAAAAATAAATAAACTTAATTGGTGCAATCTAAAATATAAATTCACACACTTAAGGATTTCCAACATTTATTGCCTACCTTCACTAACTTACTAGCTAGCTAGCATACCGACTATATATAGGCAGTTATAAGTGCCTGTTTTTAGTCATATGGCTTACTGTAAGTGTTCGTTTTGGATAAATCTGCAGTAATTTCATCTTACATGGGATCCTGCTGGACAAGTTCTATTGTAGCCGCAGAATGTGTTCCCTAAAATATGGACACTTGTAACTCCTTATATAATTTACTAACAAAAATAGAGTATTTCATTTACTGCTGAATATCTAAACACAAATGAGTGCTACAGTAGTAAAGCTGTAGAGTTAATAGCACTTTTATTTGGCAGAATGCATTTGAAACTGTATTGTAGAATTCTCCCCACAATCATTTAAAAACAGTTTATATCACATATAAACTTTTTATTAAGTATTTGTCAATATTTAAGAAAACATTGCAAAAATTAATAACCTACTATACTGTAAGTCTTACGATACAAGCTGATACATACTGAATAAATAAATAAAAATGCAAAACCACATGATACTAATTTACCAAAGTGTGGCCTCAGAGGCATACAGTAACCAAAGTTTCTATTAAACACTTGCTAAAAAATAAACTTGAATATGAATATATGACAGATATTTACAAATTACTGTACCATAGTATATAGCACATTACTATACATACATGACTATTCTGTCAACTTCCCATTTGTTAGATTGAATGCAAAGTAAATTATGTACTCCATTCACATTTTTTAAGTAAACACAAGTTGTTCTGATTTCAGTGCTCTTGATTAATTTGACATCACTCGAAATACAGCTCTCAACAAATGACCCCACACTGGCCCGTTTTCTGTAAGAACGGCACGGTTCGTTCTTCTAGATAGTGTTGTGCTTGTTTTTGAGTGAAATCTGCATGGTGAACATTAATGCCATGTTCGCTGAGAAGATATGCCTCTCTGGGTGCTGGTGGTCTTACAGCCGGTGAACCCAGGAAGACTACATTTGTTTTAATTACACAGTATTTGGCAAGTTTGTACCCATGTAACATCTGCTCAACAGAGTCCTTGCTTAGTTGATTAATATTATTGCTGTTTACGCTTGTCAAAAGTCTTGGAACACTTGCACTGACAATTTGCTCTGGAACTGCCACGGAAGAGCTTTTGCAAGTTGCCATTGTGACTTTCAAAAACAAAAGCCCTCTGGCACCATAGTGGACCCCAGTTTCTTACAGATTGTGCAGAATGCTCTAAAATGTGCACATTGAAACTGACATGAAATTTGCCATACAATCTCTCAAAACGGCTCACAAAAGTTTTCAACAAATATTCAGCTACATCTATGTCATGTGAAGAAATATTATCTTTTAACAGACAGTAAGCTCCTTGTACAAGTGTTCAAGGAATTGGCGTGGTAAAATGCCACACATTTCAAGTAGCCGTTTGTCAATGGCCATGATTTCTCTTCCAGTATACCAGCTCTCTCTATGATACTTTGTATCAAACCATAGTGTTGTCAATTGCCGACATACACCTAGTAAAATTCCATGCATGTAGTCAAAAGCAAATCGTTATATGATATAACTTTTTTTTTTTAAAGCATTGAAGGTGATATGATTAATTATGCATATTTGGATCAGTTAATCTGATTAACTTGATGTAGCTAAATTAATATTACAATCAATAAATCAGTTCATGCAGCGAACACTTTTGATTATTCATACGCCGCGTTTCCACTGTCGGCCAAAAGTGGGCGTGCTAGTGCGTGCTGGGGCCAGTCGCATTTCCACTGTCTCTTCCGGGGCTTGATCGGGCCTCGTCGGGGCTTCCTCTGTGTCAACAGCCAGGGTTTTTTGGCCCGCCGAATACCCTGGTCCAAAGTGGGCCAACTCAAGCTTAAGGAGTGGTCATGATGAGCCTGTCGCGATAGTCAATAAATCAATTAATCGCACGATAAAAAAAATGAGCTCGATAATTTTTCCGGCCACGATAATTCCATTTGCATGCTTTATTATTATTATTATTATTTTTATTTAGCGTATAGGAGGAGTGAACCCTCTTGTCAGTCACATGGTCTTTGTATGGGAAAGCGGGACTGCTTGCGGCGACTGCCGGGAGAGAGAGAAGACGCTAGTTGTGAGTTGGAGGGGAAAAAAAAAAGAAAAAGATGGGAATTGGTTTCAAAGCCAAACGCGACAGCGAGCCCGATCTCATGAAAATAGGTATCTATACCACGAATGTTATTTCTTGTGCCATTTATACGGCAAAAATAGTTTTTGCGTGCATATGATACGCACGCACTCCTCACCCCTAATCCTAACCAAGTATTTTCAGTGCGTAGCATATACACGCAATAAAGTGCGTCTCCGTCTTCCCAACAGTAGCCTACACACTCACTCGGGCGTTTAGTCGACAAAGTAACAGGAGGACAGTGCAAAATGGTGTGATATGGCCTGTTGAGGCTTTTTTTTATTTGTTTACAAAGGTCCTAACTGGCAGTTTTGCCTGTTATGGAATGTATCACTATTTATGTCTGAGCCTAATGTTTAATATTTTTTGAAGTGCAATTTTGATTACATCCATTTTATTTATTGGTTTTGGTATTTATTCAAGTGAATTTTTTTGTTAACAGACACTGAGAGTCCATTGCTTTTATTGTTTTTGGTTGTTTTGTTCATTTTTTGTGGATATTTAAAATGTTTTCCGTTTTCAATGTTTAATATTCTTTAGCAATAAAAGTTTATAGATCTCTGAAAAGGTGTACCTGCATTATATGCCATTATCATTATATTAGATGAAAATGGTCTCAGACCGACAATATTATCGTTTATCGCAATAATTTCTTGGACAATTTATCGTCCAGCAAAATTTGTTATCGTGACAGCAGACCTAGTCATGAACAGGGGCGGAGTTTACCTGAGTCGGAGACGGCAGTGCCAGATGATTCCATATACCAGCTAACATAAGCATTAAAGAATTTTAAGTCAAGTCAAGTCTTCCTTTATTTATATAGCGCTTTTTACAATACAGATTGTTTTAAAGTAGCTTTACAGAGATAACAGGAAAAAAATGCAACAAAGTTTGTTTCTAGAAGAAAATAGCGTCACAGTCCAGCTTAAGTAAGTTCAGTAATTGTTCATTTTTGTTGTAAAAAAGTTATTAATTTAATTCATTTAAATATATAGCCTCTCTGGAGAAAATGCGATTTCAATGCAGGCAGATCAGTAATACTGTTGAATATTAAATTAAATGTCCCCAAATAACCAAGCCAAAAGCCAAAGGCGACCAAAAGGAACCAAAACTCCATCAGGTGACAGAATGGAGAAAAAACCTTGGGAGAACCCAGGCTCAGTCGGGGGGCCAGTTCTGCTCTGGCCTAAGAACGAACAGTGTATGATTATGATTCAGGCAGCCTTACAGGTCAGAAGTCAGATTGGATTGGAACATTCAGAATATTATCCAGTTCCATCTGGTTGAAGGTCGGAGTCATTACGTCAGTATGAAGATGGGTTTGTTGAGGAGCAGTGCTTATGACTGTCGTGTCAATGAGGCCTTCACAGGGGAGAGTCTAGTTGACACAACCTCTGCTGACATTTAAAGGGTCATGAAACCCTAAACCAAGTTTTCTGAGATTTTAACAGAGGTATGTGTGTTGAACACCATTGAAGACAATGTTAGCATCTGTTAGATTTAATAGTAGGGGGAAAATGGTTAAATTTTAGTTTTTTTCCGCTATTTTCGTCTTCCGGGTTTAAAATCTTCATCATGTCCACGTCACAGGCTGTGACGTGGCAGAGCACTATAGTACTCTGATGACTCATCAGTGTCTCATAATTATTCATGACTGAGTTTTCTTATCCAATGAGAAGACACTGTCTCTTAATTATTCATGACACCACGTGGAACTTCCCACAGACATGTCAAACTGTGATTTCGCGTAGTAGATGAGAGAGGCAATGATGGGACGCGCGTTTGTTTTCGTGGTGCAAAAGTTCCAGTGTCCGCGATGCTGCCAGGGCTGGACTCTGACTGCAGGCGGTTGGTTGGCCATCAACCACGGACACATCTAAATTATGCGTGTGTAGCGACCATTCAACGGGAGAATGGTGGACTTCGACCTTGTACAACAATGCAGGTTTCTTGCGAGTGATGCGGTCCGAGGACTTTTCTATCGCTTCAGAGGTGTGTGTGTGTGTGTGTGTGTCTAAAATGTAACTCTGACCGTTTTACTTGCCTTTTGTTAAATAGTCACTCATTATTATAATTTAGATATTTCGATAATACCTCAAGTGTTTGGAACGTATGCTTAGTTTGTGCAAATTTCTATGTCACTGTCCATCTGTATTATGTGGGTTTAGGGGGCGCGTAGATCTAGGCTATGTACGGAACTTTTTTTTTTTTAAGCGGAAAATTTTTTATTTTCAAATATATGCACTTATAGTGTGTATATAAACAAATATATATTTTATAATGGCATAATTATACATATGCATGTACATTTATATGTTTTAAATAGAATTATGATTACTGTAGTAGGCTAATATGTGTAGCAGGGCATTCAGTTACTTTTGAAAGGACAAAAATAAGGTGTCAGTGTATTTCATGATACTTTAACTTTGCCAGCTATAAAAAAATCTAGCATTTCCTCACGTTTTACCACTTATTTTTAGTGACAGTCGATATGCATGGGCCACTGGCTTTGACCACACCCACTCCCCTCCCTTCTTATCACAGCCATCCACGCCCATTTAAGTTGCATTTTTCTAAAAGATTGTGAGCTAGACTTGAGCTGAAAGAGGGGGGTTTCATGACCCTTTAAGGGAAAAGTTGTGGTCGTGTCTACATGCAGGTCCACCATCTGTTCTGGATACGGTACAGATCCAGCTGACTACATCATGCATTGTGGTCGTGTCTAGGCGCAGGTCCATCATCTGATCTGGATACGGCCCGGATCCGGCTGCTTACACTAAACCTCGGAATAAACAGAAAGACTAACGTAGATGCCATTCTTCTTATGATGTAGCAAGTACATTGGGTGTTTTCCGGCTGACCTAATTTATGCAGCCTAATAGTCATTTAACTGATTTGAATAATAGAAATGTAAAATGTTCTATGTGTATGCCAGGTTAAAGAGATGTGTTTTTAGTCTAGATTTAAACTGACAGAGTGTGTCTGCTTCTCGAACAATGTTAGGAAGATTGTTCCAGAGTTTTGGTGCTAAATAGGAAAAGGATCTACCGCCAGCAGTTGATTTTGATATTCTAGGTATTATCAACTGGCCGGAATTTTGAGATCGCAATAGACGTGAAGGACTATAATGCTTTAAGAGCTCGCTCAAGTACTGCGGAGCTAAACCATTTAGTGCTTTGTAAGTAATCAGTAATATTTAAAAATTCATACGATGTTTAATAGGGAGCCAATGCAGTGTTGACAGAACAGGGCTAATATGGTCATACTTCCTGGTTCTAATAAGAACTCGAGCTTCTGCGTTTTGGACCAACTGGACTTTTATTAAGCGTGCAGGGCAACCACCCAGTAGAGCATTACAATAATCTAGCCTTGAGGTCATGAACGCATGAACTACTTGTTCCGCATTCGTCATTGAAAGCATATGTCATAATTTAGGTGTATTTTTAAGATGGAAGAATGCGGTTTTACAGATGTTAGAAACGTGGCTTTCAAATGAAAGATTGGTATCAAAGAGCACACCCAGGTTCCTAACTGAGGACAAAGACTTGACAGAGCAGCCATCAAGTGTTAGACAGTATTCTAGGTTATTACGTGCGGAGGTTCCAATAATTAGAAACTCTATTTTCAGAATTAAGTAGTAGGAAATTACTGGTCATTCAATTTTTCATGCATCAGCTATGCATTCCGTTAATTTTGTGAATTGGTAAGTTTCTTCTGGGCGCAAAGAAATATAGAGCTGAATGTCATCAGCATAACAGTGAAAACTAATTTCATGGTTCCTATTACTAATGATATCTTCCAAGGGTAGCATGTACAGAGTGAAAAGCAAAGGTGCTAGTACTGAGCCTTGGGGTACACCAGACTAAACTTGTGATCGATATGACATCTCTTCATTTACTGCTACAAACTAATAACGGTCAGATAAGTATGATTTAAACCAAGCTAATGCAATTCCATTAATGCCAACATAATTTTCGAGTCTATTTAAAAGAATGTTGTGGTCGATGGTATCAAATGCAACATTAAAATAACACTAATAGAGAGATACAACCACGATCGGATGATAAGAGCAAATCATTTGTGACTCTAATGAGAGCTGTCTCAGTACTATGATACGGTCTAAGTCCTGACTGGAAATCCTCGCAGATACCATTTCTTTCTAAAAATTGTGAGGATACTGCCTTTTCTAGTATTTTTGACAGAAGGGTAGATTTGAGATCGGCCTGTAATTGACTAATTTTCTACGATCAAGTTCTGTTTTTTTAATAAGAGTTTTAATAATAGCCATCTTAAAAGTTTTCGGTACAAATCCTAATGACAAAGATGAATTAATAATTTTAAGAAGAGGATCCATGGCTTCTGGAAGCATCTCTTTCAGTAGCTTAGTCAATATAGGGTCTAACCTACATGTTGTTGATTTAGATGATTTAAAGATGGAAAAAAGGATGGATATCCCACATATACACTGATCAGCCACAACATTAAAACCACCTGCCTAATATCGTGTAGGTCCCCCTTGTGCTGTCAAACCAGCTTTAACCCTCTGGGGTCTGAGCGGTTTTCTGGGCCCTGGAGGTGTTCTGACATGCTCTGACATTTGTGCTTATTTCTGTTACTTGTGACATTGTCATGGCTAAAGTCTAATTACACTGTATTCAGCACAAACTCTGCTACAATAATACATCAGCAGCATGTGTGTAAAAGTTTGTTGTTTTGAGATAATGACATTTATGCGTGGTTTGTGAAAATACAAAAAAAATTCTCACTGAAATAAGGTCATGAAACCCATACTGATTATTTCTTCACAAGGCTTTTGAAAATTGTATGACGTAGCCTAGAATATTTGCTTCTATGTGAAAATCACCCTGACTGCTCATTCAGGTAAGACAATATATTGATTTAAAAATTTTACGACGTGTTTTGTGTGAAAAAGCTTTATGCGGGAGCTCATTAATATATAAGCTTTTCACACCTGAGAAAGACAAAGACCCTCCCCTAACGGCCCTATTAGGAGCTATCAGGCCCTATCATTCTGAGCAACCTTGCACAAAGAATGAGGAGATTTAAAAAAGAATGGCTTTTAGATTTTTGGGATTTATTTACAACACAACATAATCCAAAGATACACAACAAATGACAAAAAAGCACTCATTGCCATTCCTAAAAACATTGTACATACCTTTCATTTCCAAGGTGTTTGATTTTCACTTTACCATGTTCATGTACAGAGACTCATGTGAATGTTGAAGTCAGCAGGACTCAGTGGCATCTGGGCCCTGGAAGAAAAAAAAAGTGAACACACTGATTTCAAGAGAAAGGCCTGCACGATTTTGGGAATAAATTTTCGATTTTTCTGGTTAAAATTGCTTTTTAAAATTCACAGAATACACACACATACATAAATGTTTCCAACAATATATAATATAATGAACACCAGGTTTGTTGTGCCTTGTAGGCATAGGCTATGCGCATAAAATAATAATAACAATAACCTATAGCAGCCTATAAATCTTCCAAAATATTTCAGTAACAACTAAGCTAGAGAAAAATATATTGATTATCATGTTACTTCAAATGTTTCCATTCGTTATGATGATATGAAATGAGATAATAGTAAAAATATGAAGCCGTTTGGTGCGTTTTGCTTTTCGAATGTATCAAATATGATACATTCAAACATGATCGCGCTTAAATATAAAACATTATGGTAGAGATGCACCGATTACAATTTTCTAGGCCGATTCCGATTTCCGATTTTTCATTGAGTTTGACCTGCCGATACCGATTTTAGCCGATTCCGATTTAATTTTTTTCTAACCACTTTACAGCACACACAAATATTTATTTTCTATCTTTTCTTTAACCCTTTCACACGTAAGTTTAAAATATTCTAACTGACACCCCCACCCCCCAGAGTGAGTTTTTTCAAGGCGAACGTTCCCTTTAATGTTTCCATGGCGACGCGTCACGCGATACACCGCAGCCACAATAATACTGTATGACAGATGTGTCGCTTTTATTTCGCTTTTCCTTTTTTATTCAAAATATTTACAAACTTGCTTACCATGTCATCAACTAGCCTATCTGATATTCCGATTCTCAAATACGTGTAAGTGAGTGTGTTTGGTCGTTTAAAAACCTTTATAAATAATCTTGATCTATAAACATGAGATGGGCGCCGCAATGTTGTCCTGTCAGTCGGATTTACAGCACGTGAATTCATCAGTTTCTCCCGAAATAAATGCAAGAAAGTGGCCGGTGAACTGAGAAGAATAGAGTAAACTTTATAGTTACTTCCACTATGTTTGTCTGATATGAATAAAACATGTCGGCAAATTATATTTGAATAGATTGTTATTGCTGCTTCCACAGACATCAGTGTGTATTTTACAAACTCCAAATGTATTGTTTTACTTGTGCTTATGTGTATTTAAATATATGAAGCCTAAAATAAACATTATGAGGTTGAAAACACTGCTTAGTTGTGATATATGACAGCGCTGAACGCGTCCGATTCTGGCTCAGCGCCAGCCAACGCGCGAAAGCACAGTTTGAATCTGGCAGTTATGCGACGTCACTGAACATTATAAATGTGGCACCGTAAGTTACTCTCAGGGGCACAGAGATAAAAATCCCATATATGAGACCGTACCGCTCAAAAGGTTAATCATGCAGCGCCCGAGTGCATTTGACCGGCATAAAATCGGCATATGTCAGACTGACCGGCCGGTCGCCGGTCATGGCCGATCACGTGAAAATCGGCCAATTCCGGTCACCAGCCGATCAATCGGTGCATCTCTACATTATGGTTACCATATACATATCTACGTTTGAGCAGATATCCACAAACACAGTAACAGTAAACACGGGTCTAAATATTATAATATTCACCCTATATCTAGCAACAGTTCAACTGCAATGTGAAATTTATGCAACAATAACAAACTAATATGTAAGAATTTCTTACCTTACATCTTTCTTGTCTTAAAATCGCGTTCTTCTTCTTCTGAGGTAGCCTAAATCCAATGTAAGCTCACGGTGCGTCTTTCAAACTTGACGAAAAGCAGAGACTTGTGAAGTGTTTTGGTGTTTTGTTTTTGAGGTAATGAGCACGTTCGCGTTCCATGTGGAGATTTGCATGTGAATATCTTTTGCGCGAGTGGGCGTGTTCAAATTAAAAATAATTAGGAAGCGTTTGAGAAGCTGGACATCTTGTTGGTTTTACTCAAATTACTTAAACAGAGAATATTTGTTTTCAGTTTGAATCCGATCATTTAAAAGTACACACTTAAATGTTTATAAAGGTATATGGCTCATAAATGTGTGACAAGTATTCGCTGAGTTTTGTTTCAGTTTATAGACGTGCTCAAGAAAAAAAAGTTCACCGCGACGGAGAGGCAGAACGCACACCCTGTTTATTTTCTTTATTTTACAAAAGCACAATGTTTTGATTTGATTGTAAGTGGACACATACAAAAGTAAAAATATCACAGATTCTTTTTTTATATTTCTTTTTTCTGTATGACCATAAATGACGGAGTAATTTAAGTTTATAGTGCTACAATGTGAAGAAAATACAGCAAAACGCGGGGACGCGTTTGCCGACCTCAGAGGGTTAATGCATTAAGGCATGGACTTTCCCAGCAGATCTTTTCTCAGATCATAACAATGCTTCTGTCAGCCTGTCCTCTTCCCATAGTGCATCCTGCTGCCATCTCTTCCCCAGGTAAGCGATGAACAAACACACCCAGCCATCCACCTTATCTAAAAGAAATCAGACCAGGCAACCTTCTTCCATTGCTCAATGGTCCAGTTCTGATGCCCATTTGTATGTGCGTTCAGCGGTGAACAGGGCATGGGCACTCTCACCGGTCTGCAGCCTAACACCGTCATGGGCAGTGTTACATTTTTCAACAAGTTACAGTACCTCTTCTGTGTGATCGGAACAGACAGGCAAGCTTTTGCTCCCCACACAGTAAGCCTTGGGTGCCCATGAACCTGATTCTGGATCACTTGTTGTCGTTCCTTGCACCAACTTTGGTAGGTACTAACCACGGGACACCCCACAAGACTTGCCATTTTGGAGATGCTCTGACCAGTCATCTTGCCATCACTATTTGGCCCTTGTCAAAGTCACTCAGATCTTTTCGCTTGCCCATTTTTTATTTTTTTGGTGATCAACTTTTTATTGTCTTTAGAAATAACAAAATAACATCCATTCAAACAAACAGACAGGGAAGGGGAGAAACAGACATATTATCAGTAATTTAACAATATGAAAGAAGGAGGGGAAAAAAAGAAATAAAACTTTATATAGGCATTCCTTTATATAGTCCAATATGTTGAAGAAAAACATTGCCATGCATCAATGGTAATAGGTTTAGCCTTGTTGATTCCTGCTGTTGTACATTCACAAGTCACTTTTTAATGGAGGCTATGAATCCAATATGTTTTTGCACACATGTGCAGAGTAAACCAGTTCCCTTTCGTGGTCACTACGAGTTACGAGTTCGCCCGTGCACTTCTGGTTGCGGTCGGACTGTTTCCGAGTTTGATAGGCACAATCGCTGCCTTGCGTGTTTGGGTGTAGATCACGCTAAGGCAGCCTTTGTGGATGGGAGAGTCCCTCATCCACATCCTCGAGAGGTGGTACTTTGGCTGGTGGACAGGGTGACCTGAGGGTGATGATGTGGAATAAAGCGCCGACTATTCCACGCTCCACACCCCCCTTTAGCATGCCGCAACCCGCGGGCGTCCTCCAGAGCTGCCCTGAGCACTCGCGGCTGGACGATTGTTTTTTAAGCACCCCTCCAAAGCCGACTCTCGTCACGAACTCCTATAGAGCTGCAGGGCAGGCAGCCGCTTCTTTGCATTCCATGGCCATCCAGTAGGTCTATCAGGCACAGATGCTCAGGAACATGCACGAGGGCAGGACTGACCCAGGGCTCTTTGATGAGCTGCGTGCTGCCACCAGCCTCGCTCTCCGAGTGACGAAGACGAGGCAGGTTTGAGTATCCTACCACCACCGGTGATGGCTACCATCACTTCCGCTAGAGCATCGTCCACGAGACATGCCTACGCGTTGAAGTGGAACCTCTTCATCACCTGGTGCTCTTCTCGCCGAGAAGGCCCCAGAAAATGCCCGATCAGTGTCATGCTTTCCTTCCTGCAAGAAGGGTTGGAGTGAAGGCTGTCTCGCTCCACCCTCAAAGTGTATGTTGCCGCTATCGCCACACATCACAACGCAGTTGAAGGTAAGTCCGTGGGGAAGCACAACCTGGTCATCAGGTTCCTGAGAGGAGCGAGGAGACTGAATCCGCCTCGCCCTCCTCTCGTACCCTCTTGGGACCTCTCAGTGGTTCTAAACACCCTGCAGAGTGCTCCCTTTGAGCCTCTGCAATCAGTGGAGCTTAAGTTCCTGTCAATGTAGACAGCATTGGCCTACTTCAAGAGGGTAGGGGACCTGCAGGCATTTTCCGTTGACGAATTGTGCCTGGTGTTCGGGCCGGCCCATTCTCACTTGATCCTGAGACCCCGGCCTGGATACGTGCCCAAGGTTCCCACCACTCCCTTTCAAGACCAAATGGTGAACCTGCAAGTGCTGCCCTTGGAGGAGGCAGACCCAGCCTTGGCACTGCTCTGTCCAGTACGCGCCCTCCATGCTTACGTAGACAGCTCTTTGTCTGTTATGGTGGGAAGCTGAAGGGAAAGGCTCTCTCCAAGCAAAGGTTGTCTTACTGGTTAGGTCGACCATGCCCCCTTGGTGTGAAGGCACACTCCACCCGGAGTGTGGCTTGCTCTTGGGCTCTAGCGCATCACTATCAGACATCTGCAGAGCTGCAAGCTGGGCGGCTTCCAACACATTCGCGAGATTCTACAATCTCCGAGTGGAGCCAGTGTCCTCTCGTGTACTCGCTTCAACTAGCCGGTACTAGGATGCTCAGGTGTCTTCGCTTGCTCACCATTCCACTCCTCGGATCTGGATATGTGCGATATTCCCCTCAGGTGAGCTTCCCCGAGAAGCGCCGTTGATGTCCAACGCCAGAGTTATGCCACCGGCAGCTTTCGCGTTGGCTTGGTGCTTCCATGTGCATGGTTCCCCCCTTGGGCGACCCCCACATGTGTATTTCCACTGTAAGCCTCTCTGAGCATGTGTCTTTCCCTTGGCAAGCCACCTTGCCACCCTTGGTGTTGAGGCAGGGAGCTCAGACTTACGCAGGACACTGGAAGACAGCCGAGGTTGCGTGATTAGACTGGGAACCCCATTCTTCGTCACGACGTAACTTGTAGTGACCACGAAAGGGAACGTTACGTCTCCGCTGTACCGCTAGAACGGTAAGAAGTTCAGTCTCGACTCCTCAGCGAAGAAACATATCTGCATGTTGCCAGCATACTTTCTTATATACCCACGAGGTGGGACGGAGTTATGCTATGCAAATTCCGCAGACCCATGGCATTTCTTTGGCATTGGCACGTTTTGTAATAACGTTCCTTCTCAGGGAACGAGGGTTACATACGTAACCAAGACGTTCTGTATTATTGTCTTCTTTGCAGCTGTAAACCCAGCAAACAATTCCCTTTTGCATTGAACTTATACAAGAGTCAGAATCATCATTGAGAAAACATAAACCTGGATTGGGCATGTATTCAATTTGTAGTAAGGAGGACAAAACCAAGTTTACATTGGCCCATAGGTTGACAACAATTGGACACTCCCAAAACATATGAAGAAAAGTGCCTGATGATACAGTGTTACAGATATGGCAGTTATAGGTTGACTGCAGTTTCATTTTGAACCTCTTGTAAGGGGTTATGTATGCTCTATGGATGACTTTGAAATGGATAAGACAATGAGCCAAGTTTTTAGAAGTTAAGATTAGATTAGACCACACCCTCTCCCAGTCGACAGATAAATTAAGGGGGCAACAACCCCTGGTCAGAGCCTGACTCCACCCACTGGCAATATTTTAAAAATGCTGGAAAAGTGGGGAGAGCCGTCTCTCTGTAGGCAAGGGCGTGGTGAGCTGGTGCCCTCTTACGTCACAGGGCACAACAACTTCCAATAGGAAAATTCAACTGCAGTAGCCACCGTTCAACCTGAAGAGGGCAGCACTCAGACGTTTTTACACCATATATTGTAGAATTAAAACACTTTATACCCAAATGTCAAAAAATGTACTTGAATCAATGAACAGCATTAATAAAGCACCAGTCTTACAGATCATTAACTAAAAAAAGTTGTTTTAGGGTTTAGTTACCCTTTAAAATAATTCACGAATAAAACCCGAATAATTCACGATTCCAGATAGATTTAATAGAAAGAGGCTTTGCAATGTGATCATTAAGCTTACTATATATTAAAGAAACGGAAGGCTGATCAGAGCATGGTGTGATCCAATCCCACATAGGATGAGAGGAAATCAGGGATGCCCATGGAACTCCATATGCCTTACTGAAAAAAGTAACTGAAAAAAGACAAAATATGAGGATGCTGGTAAACAAAACTTAGTTCTTAGTTCTTGAAGTATGCAGAGTCCCTGGTTGTCAAATAAGTGGCCGCATGAGTTTATGCCCAGTGAAGACCAAGAAGGTCTTAAAAGTTGTGCCATAAGGGTGTGTTGTTACAAAATTTGAAAGGTCCTCCCATCAGACGTTGAACCCTTTTCCAGATCCTAATAGAACTGGCCACAACCGGGCCGAATTTATACTTATTTTTATTTCCTGTACCAGTAAATAGAATATCTTGGAGCCTATGTGCAGGGGCAATTCTAGGATTTTTTCAACTGGGGGGCACAATAGGGGACACAATTAATACAGAGGGGCCAATCTTATGTTGTGTTTATATGTAAAACTGTAGATATCCAAATCATTTAAAGTTCAGTAAGCTTTAAAATCCTCAATAAACAGTGATAGCTTTTTTTTTTTTTTTTTTATGGCATTTATTCAATGCTGTAAATAAGAACAGTCAAATTCAGTTTGTATTAACTTTTCACTTTTCAGAAGTGAAAAACTGTAATACAAGAATCCAACTCACAAAAATAATAAAACTCAGCATTAGGTTATACAAACTTTACACAAATCCTCACAGCCTTAATGCTTGGGCAAAAATAAATAAATAGAACTGCCTAATTTATACAAATGCATAAGTATATTATTCATATAATAAATACACAATTAATTAATTAATATAACTTTAATAAATTAAATACAACAATAATAACTTGTATCCACATCCTATTAAATTTGCATAGCAGCATTTGCAGTAAATTTGCATTGATGAACAGACAAAATCTAAATATGCCAGGGCTAATTAGCCTTGTGCATATATGATTGTATACTATCATATATCCATACTTTCTGTTAGAGGTAGCTACTTTTTCAAAAGGGTATAGTTTAACTACATGCAAATTAAATTAATCTTATAAAAGCAGTTTAGAATAGCTTAATTAGTCCAGTGTTATTTTAGTATTATTTATTTATATATAGGCTATTATACATTTTTAGTAATATTTTATTTACATTGCTATTTATATTTATGTTTTTTTATTTGAGAATGTTTCTGGATGTCATGACGTTTTGTCACTAACTTCTGTGAATTCTATCTTCATAGAAAACATATACATTACACACTTAATTTGAGACTCATATTGTTCACTTTGCTTGACACAAAAAAAATAGCCAGATTGTGCCACACAACATTGCAAACCTACAAGATATTTGAAGAAAAACACAATCTATTTTATGTTTCAGACATCAAGAAAACTCAACATCAAATATCTTCATAATCTAGATATTATGAGAAATTATCCATAAGAGACCGTTACATGTCTGCGTTGCAAATTGTGCTTACACCAAAATTATTTTTATTAATATGGTCCATTTCGAAGTGTTTAAATCCAAACAAACAATATTCGCAGATTCTCCTCTGCTCCTGTATTGTTTTGTGCTTGCACAGCGTCATGCAGCTCGTAGACTCTGATCAGAGGCGCCGGTGCCGCTTCTTCCGTCGCTTGCAGTTTGTATATAGCTAATGTCGCAATCATTTTTTATTAACTTTTTTAAGTTTAATTACAATTCTTATAAAGTCATTATCGAATCATGCGGTACGACACTGATTTAATTTAGAGTATTCGTTCTCAATTCAAAGTCAAGTAATTTTCTTCATTTATTAGAAATCTTTAAATTCGCGTGCAGTCACGTAACTCAAGTTGACCTCCACCTCTGATATTTACAGCTTTAAATTGTGGAAGATATATTTTTAAAGTGTGAGATAAACATAATAGCCTACGATTTGCTTCGGCATATAGTTTGCAATATCAGTTGCGTATTGGCCGGAAAAAAAAATCACTATACAGGAAAACCCTGATTGTGTAATTACATTCATTCAGCCACAGAGCATTGTAATGACATCGAACACTGTTCTTCACTTTTTGAAGACGGTACAAAAACCTAGCGCTGCAACAACTCGCTAATATAAAAAAGGAATATAAATTAGCTCAACTTACCATGTGCTTTTTTTTTGTTGAAAAACTTAAGCTCACTAATCTGTGTTCTACAACTACTAGCATCGTCGAACCGTTAATTATGCAAAAGAAAGCCGACAGACAAGTAGAAGGGTGGGGGCACATTGGGGGGCCAATCAGTTTTCAGGAGGGGCCAGTGCCCCCATGGCCCCTCCCCTGTCTACGCCACTGCCTATGTGGTTTAACCTTGTCAGCTTCAATTTCTCTCCATGAAACTTTGGAATGAGGATCAACCCAAATATGAAGAGTCTTAAGTTGGAACAACGAATATTATAATTCAAAATTTGGCACAGCCAATCCTCCTGAAAGTATAGGCTGCTGCAATGTGGCAAATTTTATTCTGGGTCGTTTACCTGGGAAAGTATGGAATTGATCTCCGTAAAGGAACCTGGGGGGGGGGGGGGGGGGGGGGGGGGGGGGGGGGGCAGCATAGAAAAAAGAAAATTAAGCCGAGGTAACAAATTAATTTTGCCTGTGGAGATTCGGCCTTGAAGAGAGACTTTAAGATTATTCCATCTTTGAGTATCACTCTAAAATGTTATTAAAATTGTCCCTGGCAATCTTATGGATGTTTTATATATGGTAATACCCAAATAGATGAAAGAATCTTTAATAGGAATGAATGAGGGGATAGGATAATTAACCTTAACATTGGCATTAAAGCGGCATTAAATATTACCAGTTAAGACTGATGCGAGTGGTAAAGTTCACCAAAACCAAAACACTGCAGAACTGCCCACATATAGGTCCACTCTAGCCTGTCAAAGGCTTTTTCTGCGTCAAGTAGCTCGGATGGGCGTCTGCAAAATCAAGAACATGAAAAAGTCGACGCATATTATCGGATGCGAACTTAATAAAACCAGTTTAGTCCTCCTTAATTAAGCTATGAGTTACTTTTTCCATGCGAGAGGCAAGAACTTTAGCATAAACCTTTAAATTGCATGGGATGAGTGATACCGGTCTATAGTTGGAGCAATCTTTCCCCTTTTTAAGAAGCAATGATATCAAAGATGTTTTTTGATCTCTATGAAAAAAATGCCCTGTGCTCAATTGCAAAATTAAACGAATCAAGCATGAGATTCCCTAGCAAATCCCATATTTCTAAAAACAATTCAGGAGGGAGGCCATCTAGGCCTGATGACTTGCCCTTTTGAAGACTTCTTAATGATTCATGAAGCTCCTCCAAATTTAACGGGGCCTCCAAAGAGTCTTTATCCATCTGGGGGATCTGAGGCAGTACTAATTTACCTAGATACTCCTTTCAGATTGAAAATTGGTTTCGGCTTTGTATAAATTTGTGTAAAAATCTTAACTTCACTTGAAATATGTCATTGATTATCACGAGATTCGTGGTGACCTGATCATTTTATTGCACTGATAAAGGCCTTAGACTCGCATTCCCTCAACCTGAGGGCCAATAAGTGGCTAGTTCTCTCCGATTCGAAATAAAAATTTTGCCTAGTTCTATGTAAAATAAACTCTGCCTTTGATTGTGAACGTAAATCATATTCTTCTTTCAGGCGTGTAGTCCTTCTTTACAAATCAACCCTCAACAAACTACTTGTCTGGCCTAAAAAATGTATGATACAGAATTATTTATCATGGATACACCACGTAGCCACGTGGTGACTCTTTACAGATAAAACAACAATGTTTTATCATCTGTACAGAGGTAAAGGGAAGGGAAGGAGGCCTTCACAGGGGAGAGCCTAGTTGACACTTCAGGACTGCGTTGTCGTCGTGTCCAGGCGCAGGTCCTTCATCAGGCGCAGGTCCTTCATCAGATCTGGATACAGCCTGGATCCGGCGGACTGCGGTAAACCTTGGGATTAAAAAGAGAGACTAATATTAGCATCCTT
Source organism: Rutilus rutilus (assembly GCF_951802725.1). Classification (NCBI taxonomy): domain Eukaryota; kingdom Metazoa; phylum Chordata; class Actinopteri; order Cypriniformes; family Leuciscidae; genus Rutilus; species Rutilus rutilus. Next base: position 70,645,582 of record NC_140209.1, read on the forward strand.
CTTATGATGTAACAAGTACATCAGGAGTTATGGGAAGTGTTCCCGGTTCCGGCTGACCTAATCTATGCAGCCTAACATCGAATTATAGAAGTCTATAATGTATTATGTGAAAGCTAGGTCAAAGAGATGTGTTTTTAGTCTAGCTTTGAACTGACAGAGTGTGTCTGCTTCCCGGACAATGGTAGGAAGACTGTTCCAGAGTTTTGGTGCTAAATAGGAAAAGGATCTACCGCCAGCAGTCGATTTTGATATTCTAGGTATTAGTAACTGGCCGGAATTTTGAGATCGCAATAGACGTGACGGACTATAATGCGTTAAGAGCTCACTCAAGTACTGCGGAGCTAAACCATTTAGTGCTTTGTAAGTAATCAGCAATATTTTAAAATTGATGCGATGTTTAATAGGGAGCCAGTGCAGTTTTGACAGAACTGGGCTAATATGGTCATACTTCCTGGTTCTGGTAAGAACTCGAGCTGCTGCGTTTTGAACCAGCTGTAGTTTGTTTATTAAGCGTGCAGGGCAACCACCCAGTAGAGCATTACAATAATCTAGCCTTGAGGTCATGAACGCATTACCTAATTGTTCCGCATTTGTCAATGAGAGCATATGGCGTAATTTAGATATATTTTTAAGATGGAAAAATGCAGTTTTACAGATACTAGACACGTGACTTTCAAATGAAAGATTGGTATCAAAGAGCACACCCAGGTTCCTAACCGACGACGAAGACTTAACAGAGCAGCCATCGAGTGTTAGACAGTATTCTAGGTTATTACGTGAGGAAGTTTTTTGTCCAATAATTAGAAACTCTGTTTTTTCAGAGTTAAGAAGTAGGAAATTACGAGTCATCCAATTTTTGGATGCATTCCGTTAATTTTGTGAATTGATAAGTTTCGTTAGGTTTTGAAGAAATATACAGCTGAGTATCGTCAGCATAACAGTGAAAGCTAATTCCATGTTTCCTAATGATATCTCCTAATGGTAGCATGTACAGAGTGAACAGCAGCGGTCCTAGTACTGAGCCTTGTGGTACGCCATACTGAACTTGTGATCGATGAGACATCTCATCATTTACTGCTACAAACTGATAACGGTCAGATAAGTATGATTTAAACCATGCTAGTGCATTTCCCGTAATGCCAACATAATGTTCTAATCTATTTAAAAGAACGTTGTGGTCAATGGTGTCAAATGCAGCACTAAGATCGAGTAACACTAATAGCGAGATACAACCACGATCGGATGATAAGAGCAAATCATTTGTGACTCTAACGAGAGCTGTCTCTGTACTATGGTACGGTCTGAATCCGGACTGGAAATCCTCGCAGATATCATTTCTTTCTAGAAAGGAACATAGTTGTGAAGATACTGCCTTTTCTAATATCTTTGACAGAAAAGGTAGATTCGAGATCGGCCTGTAATTGACTAATTCTGTAGGATCAAGTTGCGTTTTTTTAACAAGCGGTTTAATCATAGCCAGCTTAAAGTTTTTTGGTACGTATCCTAGAGACAAAGATGAATTAATGATATTAAGAAGAGGATCTATGACCTCTGGAAGCATCTCTTTCAGTAGCTTAGTCGGTATAGGGTCTAACATACATGTTGTCGATTTAGATGATTTAACGAGTTTAGTAAATTCTTCCTCTCCTTTAGCAACGAATGAATCAAATTTTTCCACAGGGAGACTACAATGCACTGCCTTATGCGATACTGTAGTAGACGGTTGCATAGTTATAATTTTGTCCCTGATATTATCAATCTTATAAGTGAAGAAGTTCATAAAATCATTACTGCTGTGTTGCTTGGAAACTTCGGTGCTTGAAGCTTTATTTTTCGTTAGTTTAGCCACCGTTTCAAATAAATACCTAGGATTATGTTTATTTTCTTCTAATAGGGTTGAAAAATAAGCAGATCTAGCAGCTTTTAAAGCCTCTCTGTAAGCAATCGAGCTCTCCTTCCATGAAATGCGAAATACCTCTAGTTTTGTTTTCTTCCAGTTGCGCTCCATTTTTCTAGCTGCTCTCTTAAGGGCCCGAGTGTGCTCGTTGTACCACGGCGTTGGACTATTTTCTTTAATCTTCTTTAAGCGCAACGGAGCAACTGTGTCTAAAGTGCTGGAAAAGAGAGAGTTAAACGTTTCTGTTGTAATATCAAGTTTTTCTAAGCTATCTGGGATGCTGAGATGATGAAACTGATCAGGAAGATTATTAATAAAGCAATCTTTAGTGGCAGAAGTGATAGGTCTCACATATTTGTAACACGGAGTCGGCTTTGCAGCCTTGGCTAAATGAAGTATACACGATAATGATAATGATCTGAGATGTCATTGCTCTGCTGCAGAATTTCAAAGGCATCAGTATTGATTTCATGTGAAAATATTAGATCTAGAGTATGATTATGACAATGAGTAGGTCCTGACATGTGTTTTCTAACTCCAATAGAGTTCAGAATGTCTTTAAATGCCAATCCTAATGCATCTTTTTCGTTATCTAGGTTATGCCTATATTTGAATCTATAGCATGTACTTTGCTCATGCAGATGTGAATTTGAAGCATTAGCAATTAACAGATAACTAAATGGATGCACCTTTCTATGTTTACACCCCTTGTTGTGCATTAATTTAATGATGAAATTAATCTGAAATACATCCCAGTTGTTGCCAGATAAAATACAGATAAATGTATTGTTGTTGGCTTTAAAATGTCTCTGCTTTAACAATCTCATTTCTGTTCTTCAAGGTCTGCAATGTAAAGGTGTCTGTATTTGCACTGGGAATGATCATTAGAAGACAAATTAAACAATGGGCAAGTATAATGTTTTTTTTATAACACTTACCAGTCATTGTTTTAAAGTAAAATATCTCACCTTGAGCTATTTTTTGGTTTGCAGAAAAGCCAGAGGATCCTCCACTGGAGACATGGACTGAGTCTATGGTGAGCGACTGGTTAAGATCAATAGGAATTAAAGAAACATACATCGAAAAACTTCATGAAGAGGAAGTAGATGGTCGGATCCTACGTGAACTATCAGAAGAATATCTGAAAAAAGAGACTGGAATGAAATCCGGGCCTGCGCTTTTGATAATCAAAAAAAGAGATGAGTTAGTAATTAATTCACAAAAAGCCCAACGACAACATGATCATTTACACAAAGAGTCTTCTGGAAAAAATGACCTTGGAGCAAGTGCAATTAAAAGTATTGACACAAGAGCCGATGTCAATGAAGACAATAACAAGGAAGAAGATTCTGTACTTGTGGTAACAACAAAGAGAGATTCCAAACCACGACCTTTTGATATGAAAGGTGTTGATTTTACATATGTTAAGAACAGTGTACTCTTACCAGAATCAGGGGTTAGTGATTTTATTATTCCATGTCATGAGTACAAGTCATTTGCCATTGCTGCAACACTGGACCGTCAAAGACTACAGGCCAAGTTCGCAAAGGAAGTGCTGAAGTTTGCTACTGGTTGTATGAATGTTCGTACAAATGGCACAATACATTTTGGTGTCATGGACAGTAGAGGTGACACTGGTTATGTACATGGTGAAATCATTGGTGTTCCTGTCGAGGAAAAAGATGTATACTATGATTCATTAGATTACATTGAGAGGAGTTTCTCTAGCTCTGATAGCGAACTTGTACGACGATGTGTTGGTGAACCTCAGTTTGTTAAAGTAGTTTGTTCAAACAGCAATGTGGAACACTATGTTGTGGAGGTTGATATTAAGCCAGCAGTGAGCATAGTGAAAAATAAGGTGTTCTCTGTTAGCCTGCCCAATTTTAATGAGAAGGCAAACAAAGTTCAGTTAGAGAAGAAAACTGCTTATCGGAGAGTAGGTTCTAAAACTGAACCAGTGGCTGACCTGAATGAGTTCTACCAACAGATCAGTTTTAGGGATGATCAGAGAGAAGAGGCAGAGAAAACTGATAATTTCACAGCACCAAAACTGTGCCAGAACCTGGGAAAAAAGCTCAAAATACTCATAACAGATGGAAATAAAATAATGGACAAGGAAAAATGGCACATACTTGTCACCAATCGATTTCAGGAGAAGGATCTGCAACACATTGATTTTTTGCTGAACATGAAGATCTTCTGTGTGTTTGACTTTGATCCAGATTCCAATGTGTCGGGGTTATGCCATGAATACAATCAGCACCATGTAGTGAACCGCCATTTCATGCAGAACTACAAAATTCCCAGTGGCTTGAGCATCCGAGACTTTGAGAGTCATCTGCATCTGTTTGATCAAACCAGCTGGATATTTTGCAATGGGCGGCGCGATTATAAAGGCAATGAGCCTCCCTGTGATGACAAGACCTGGGTCAAAACAAAAAGAACCCTTCTAAAAGATTGTGTGTCGTTGATCTGCAAAGATATCTTGCCAAAAGGAACCTTTCAAGTGATCTTCCTTCTTACTTCTCCTGTTGACATACCATTCCTAAACACGTTCTATGAGTTCTTCACTGACATGGAAGGACATGAGGACATTATCTGCCTTGCTGAATCGGAGGAGAATTTCAAGGACTGGCAGAGGTTTGCTTTAGGATCCTGTGACATGGAAACAGTAAACAGTTCAAGTGTTGTTGGGATGACAATAAGTCAGGTAAATGCAACCCTCCAACAGGTCCAGCCTACTACTACACGGGCCACCAAACGATTACCAATCTATGCCAAAGGGGAGTGTTTCCTTGATACTCGAGAGGAGGAAACAAGATGTTCATTGGAGATTCTGAGTCTAAACCACTGTGAAGAAACTAGTCCCGATGTCATGGAATCTGAAAAGATTGAGCAGCAGTTTTACCATGGAGGAAAAGTAACTTGGATGAATCTCTGGCTTGCGGATAAAAAAATCATTGGGGAGGTTATTCAAAGAGATGCTTACAATGAAGTCAACAATATGGTGAAAGACTGTCTTTTTTGGAGTTTGGATCGGGCACCCATCAGCTGCATCAACATATACCATCATCCTGGCAGTGGTGGCAGTACAGTGGCAAGGCAGGTACTATGGAATAACCGAAGGGATCTAAGGTGTGCCGTTGTAAAACCTTCATACTCAGTATCGGTTGTTTCAGAAGATGCAGTTTGGCTTCGGGAACACGAAGAAAAAGATCCCCAAAAATGCCTCCCTGTTCTCCTGCTGTTTGAAGACTGTGATCAAGAGTATTTAGAAGATGTAAAGCATGAATTGGAAGTGGCTGTCAATACCAAGAAAATAGCACGTGGAACTCTCTGCTTCATTCTGCTAAGTTGTAGGCGATCGCACAATCCAGAGAAGATGTGCAAGGAATCACCTCAACAGAATGTTTCTATTACTCATAAACTTTCAGAGACTGAGAAAAAGCAGTTTTCCAAAAAACGACAAAGTCTTGAAAAGCAGTTCAAGCCAGAATTCATTCTAACATTTGTCCTGATGAGTGAGGAATTCGAGAGCCACAAAATTGCTGAATATGTGAAGAAGTTTGTCAAGCATTTACTGCAAGACATTGACCACAACTCTGTGGTTACTAAGCTTGTTCTGTATGTGGCATTGCTCAACACTTATGTGCAGAACTCATTCATCTCTCAGTCACATTGCGAAGCTCTCCTGGCACTGTCCATCTGTGTGGATAGGTTTCGACGACATGCCTTTGAGACTTCTCTAAGTGAGCAAGCTAAATTGGTCTTGATACACTTGAGGGATGAAAACACCTACATTAACTCCGTCAGAATCATTCATCCACTGGTTGCAAAGGAAATCCTCCAATTTCTGGGTGACAAACAACAACAAAGTGATCTTGCATTGGATCTTCTTAACAACGATGTGTTGTTTGAGCACAGGTTTGGTAAAGATCAGTACATGAAGTTCTTGCGAGATCTGTTCATGACACGCCACAGGATCAGCAAAGGTGATAAATTTGACAGCTTTTTCTCTCCCCTAATTGAGCATGTGAGAGAGAAAGAGTGTCCAGATAAAGCCATTGAGCTTCTAAAAGCGGCTTACAAGCGTTTTAATGAGGATGCATTTTTTGCTCAGCAACTGGCTCGACTCAATTACAAACATGACAGATTTGAAGAAGCGGAAAAGTGGGCAAGAACTGCTGTAGAGAAAAGGCCAAAGAATTCCTACATTCTTGATACCAGAGGTCAGGTGTACAGGCAGTGGTTCACAGCTAAATGTAAAGCCATGGAGCAGGATGAAAAAACACCTGAAAACACAGTAGATGCTTTGGAAACGGCACTAAAAGCCATTGAATGTTTCCAGGAATGCAAGAATGCAGCAGTTGAGGACAATGAGACCATGAACAATGCTGGCTTTTTTGGAGTAGTAGAGGTAGGATGTGCATTGCTGAATCTAATGCGCACTCTTCATTTGTTCTCAAGAAGAAATTCTTCAGAATTAATTAAATACCTCCTTACAGATTACATTCCTGTTGAGATAGAAGAACCATGGGCACATTTTCATTGGAAGCTGAAAAACCTCCAAAAAATTATGCTGGAAGCACTGGAATGGATTTCGGAAGACTTGAGTTACTTCCAGACTGACCTGAAAACTGATGAGGAGAAGACATCTGACACTGTTGAGAGGACCATAAAGCATCCCATGCACTGGCTGGTGAATAAGTCTTTTGCTTATGGCAAATACTTCAGTGGTGCTTCTCTTTTTACAGATCAAAACCAAGGGTACTTAAGTCCTCTCATGAAACGCATGTTGATTTATTATTATGGTGGCGGAAACATCACAACAATTTTTTCCCTCCTAACAAACCAGAAAGATAGCAACCCTGTGAGCGTTCTGGAGCACATTATTTCACTTTACCCAAGCAATCCTATGAGGGCGCAAATGCTGCCAGTAGACCTTGTCAAGTACATAGCATCCCACTTTGCTTTAAGTTGCCTCTCAACTCAGTCTTCTAAGCTGGCTGCATTTCAGGATCTGCAAAGACTGAGTCACCAATTTCCTAAAGAGAAACAGAGATGCTTGCCAAGTGCTCTTTTCTTGCTTGTCTTACTTTTCTGGCCAGAAGAGCATGACACAGAAGTGGAGAAAGAACACAAGTATGAAATTGTTCTCTCTGCTGTTGAACATCTCCAGAAAAACTACGACAAGAAACTGAAGGACATCCCTCCAAGGAAAAAGAGGATCTACACTCATTTCTTCCTGAGCAATGGAACTGGATTTGAAAAGTTTGTCCACAAGAGCAAGGTTGAAACAATCACAAAACTACTGTCTGTTTCAGAAAAACGCCTGAAATGGTTTAGTGGAGAGGTTTGGAAAATGCCAGAAATCTCTAAATTGCTGAGATGTGTCACAGGCTGGACGGAGGATGAGAAGGTTTTTCTAGAGGGTCCCAAAGGAATGAAATTTCATATCCCAGTTCTCAAGTCATCCTTAGTACCCCATAACAATGAGAATGTCACATTTTACCTGGGCTTCACTTTTAAAGGACCTGTTGCATACAACATTACCGTACAAACATAGACAAACGTATGTAAGTTTGGGATAAACAAGGCAGATGGCCCAATATCTGTCTTTAGGTGCAAATTACATCTAAGTTTGAGAAGATGTTTAAGTCCTGAGTAGCTGAAAAGCCATTTTCCCTGGTATATTAACATCAGCACTGTACATTGATAGTGAGAATTAGTTTGTTATTCAATTATTCAATGTGATTGGTAACTTGATATATTTTGTGTATAATTTACTGTATTTCCCTCACAGATATCATAAATACACTGAGATTTGTATTCCAAAGTGAAACTTTAAATGCAAGATGTTGTTGATTTATTGCAATATTTATTGTAGCTCTTTTTTGATATTGTATGGAATTGTTTCTGGGGAAATTAAAAACCTACTAATAAGGATTGAGGGCAGTTGATTTTACTGTTTGTTTTCATCTGTGCAGGTATTTGTTTAAAAAATTGTAATGTTATTTTTTAACTTTTGTTTTAAATTTAAGATGTTATTGTATCTCATGAATGATGGTGCTTTGTATAAGAATAAAGGATTTTATATTTAAAAGTTCAGGAAGTGTTGCATGCCTTAAATGTTAAAGGGATTGTGGTAGAAATGTTTTATGTAATGGCCTCACAAGTGGTCAAAAAGGTATTTTCAACATAAAATGTAAACAAAACAAAAAATAATGCAGACTATGGATGCTCAGGTCAAGAGACCATGTATACTTACCCAAAAAGAGCTTAACACAGTAGAACTACCAGACATATGATTAGATCATAACAAACCAATCACCAGAAAAAATCACAGTGAAGAAGACTTGAGTGACATTGATTTTCACTCAAATGTATGATTTAAATGTACATGTATCTTTCTGTTCAGGAGACTTACTTGGTTGTGAATAAAACTTTCCTGCAAAGAGCAACTTGGGAGTCGTGTCAGGTATATGCTAAAGGTATACTCCTAAAAAGGATGTTGAGAGTGTATAGATGCTAAAGACCTGTGTGCTCATGTGTGATTGGGGTAGTGATAGTAGCTTCTTATCAGGACGTCGTCACCATACTTCAGGGGAATATTGTATTATATAGTAAGCATTCAGGGAATTACCTCAAGGTACTGTAGTATATTATTTTATTATATTAACAACTGGAAGTTGTTTGAATTGTCCGTGTTAAAGAAGTCAGATTTAGTTGGTTGTATTTTTATTGAGGATTTCCACAACAGTTTTGGTGAGCCTAGCCAGGAGGCCCGAGGATCTCCTCCCTTCATCGGCGGGAAAGGGACGTTTTTTCTTTCTCTTTTATCACTGATTTAAAATCTCAAGAGGAGAAATTTTCCTCCAATTTCAAATTGACCAAATGTCATGAACCAGAATTGATATTTCTCCTCTTTCTCTCTCTCTCACACTCAAGCACACATTCACACCAAGCGTGCGCACAAGCCCTGAAAAGTGAAGCCAAAACATCTCGATCGCCCCCCGGTGACTGGTCCTAGTATAGGTCATAAGCCCCGCCTCCCCATGTTATTCAACGGGACGTGAGACCAACTAAACAATTAAATTACACTTCAAATATCTTTTTTCCAAAGGTGGTTTCTTTCATTTGCTGTCGTTTTTATCACGCTGATGTAAGTTCAAGTGTCTGTTTCAAAAATAAGTTGGTTTTTAGTTAGTTACGTGATGCGGTGGTGTAACGTCATGATTGACAGCTGTGATTGACAGGTTCTCGAGCGAAGTAGACACTGAAGCACCAACGGACATTTTTTTCGGGATCTTCGGAGGACTGAGGAGATTGTATTTACTTTATTTTAACAAGCCTCTTGTCGTACTGCAATAAAAAAATTTCAAAAGTGTGCAGAATCCACTCTCCCTGAGTGCATTCTGCGAGAGTGAGGGCGGAGCGTTGATTTCGCGGCTTTACTTCCTGCTCACTACTGCGCAGGTCTGGTCCCGAGATCGCTACTGCGCAGACTCAAGTTCCAATATGTCAGCGCCATATCGGGACTCTGGCGGCTTCAGTTCTCATCAATGGAAGGGGCGTCGTCCATCTTTTTTTTACAGTCTATGATTCACACACAAACACCCACTCGCTCTCTCAGCTGATCCGTATAGCAATCAGCATTTGCGCTGATCTTCTCCACACCTGTTTTCTCTTTCCTCCTGATTTTGCCTGCTACTTCTAGCTACCTTTCTCCCTGTTTCAGTGCCAGATTATTGTTGCTACAGTATTCTATCCTGCTGCCCGTGGCCTTCGACTACTCCTCAACCTGCCGTCCAGCAACTACTGATCCAGAACTGAGTTTCCCTCGCTGATCGCTGCTATCCAGCCCAGGGACTCCTGCTGTTTCCGTTTCATTAAGCCAAGTCAGGAATATTTCTGTTAACCAGTTCTGGACCTGTCTGGTGGCTGACTGTCTTTGTTCTCTTTTCATTAAAACTCTGTTTGTACCTGCATTCGCTCTTGGGTCCTCTGTTCATCCTGACAGAATAATCTGGCCATCATGGACCCAGCGAAGGAGGCACCTTTCCATTCAGCGGTCGAAGTTCAGGGAGCCATGCTAGGCAGACACAAGGAGGAATTGTCTCCGGCCAGACATGCTGTGGAGAGTCTGGCTGCCCAGGTGACTGACTTGTCCACGCAGCTTCATCACTTTCGCCTGGATCCGCCGTCCTCCCAGAGGACTCACAGTGTTCCCGAACCCAGGATCAATAATCCACCTTGTTATGCTGGTGAGCCCACCGAATGTCGCTCTTTGTTAACACAATGTGAAGTTATGTTTTTTCTTCAGCCCATCACTTACGCTGAGGATCGCGCCAGAATTGCTTTTGCTAACCGTTTCCTTGCTAACCAGACGGGCACGTGAGTGGGAAACGGCCATCTGGGATTCACGGGCGAACTGCTGCGACGAATATGTAATGTTTAAGGAGGAGATGATCAGGGTGTTCGACCATTCAGTCTACGGTAGCAAAGCTTCACACCTTCTCTCTGCACTGCGCCAGGGGAAGTGGACTGTTGCTGACTTCTCCATTGAATTCTGCACTCTGGCTACTACATGCAGCTGTAACAAAACAGCTTTAGTCACACGTTTCCTCGAATGGCTGAATGCGAATCTCAAGGATGAGATTTTCTCCCCCGAACCTCCAGCCCATCTGGATCATCTGATCGAATTGGCCTATTCGCCTCAATAAACGCTTTGAACTGCAACGCCGCGATCGGGGCATGATGACCGAGCAGCAAACAACCCCACCCACTGTTACTTCTCCAATGAGTGGTCTGGAATCGGAGCCCATGCAGCTGGGGGGTATCCACATCTCTGCTGCTGAACGTCAACGACGGATACTGAACAGACTCTGCATCTACTGCGGCCCCGCGAGTCACTTCGTCTCGACCTGTCAGCTAAAAGCCAGAGCTTCTGCCGTCCTCCTCTGGCCTGGTTCTACGGCCTACTGTATGGCCCTAATCGATTCAGGAGCTAAGGGAAGTTTCATTGATGAGTCATGGGCTCTCGAACAGGGCATTCCCCTAGTTGATTTAGAGGATCCCACCACAGTCTTTGCCCTTGACGGTAGTGTCCTCTCTAAGATCCGCCGAACCACCATCCCGGTGAGTCTCACCGTCTCTGGCAACCATCAAGAGACTATTTCTTTTTTAAGGAAGGAGGAACCTGGTGATTTGTCTGGAGTGCCTGAGGAGTACCACGATCTGCGAGCAGTGTTCAGTCGTTCCCGGGCCACTTCTCTCCCTCCTCATCGACCATATGACTGCTGCATTGATCTCCTCCCGGGTCACACCCCGCCTCTGGGAAGGTTATATTCTTTGTCGACACTGGAGCGCGAGGTGCTCTAGAAATATCTCTCCGACTCTCTCGCTGCCGGTATTGTTCTGTCCTCCTCTCCCACCAGTGCTGGGTTCTTCTTTGTTAAAAAAAAAAGAAAGACGGTTCCTTGCATCCCTGCATTGATTATCGAGGGCTGAATGACATAACTGTCAAGAACCGGTATCCTTTGCCACTTATGTCATCGGCCTTAGAGATCTTGCAGGGAGCAAGGATTTTCACAAAGTTGGATCTTTGCAACACGTATCATCTAGTCCGAATAAGGGAGGGAGACGAGTGGAAGACGGCGTTTAACACACCTCTAGGGCACTTTGAATATTGGGTTTTACCGTTCGAGCTCGTCAACACTCCTGACGTTTTCCAGGCTCTTGTAAACAACGTTTTGAGAGATATGCTTAATATCTTTGTTTTCGTTTATCTAGATGACATAATAATTTTCTCGATTTTTGGGGTTTGCCAATTTCTATCGCCGCTTCATTTGAAATTTCAGCCAGGTCGCCGCCCCCTGACAACACTCACTTCAGTCAAGTCTTGTTTTGTCTGGTCAGAAGTAGCCCAGACTGCTTTTGAGCATCTCAAAACCCTATTCACCACTGCTCCTATTCTAATCACTCCTGACACTAAAAGACAATTCATTGTAGAGGTGGATGCTTCAGAAGTAGGCGTGGGGCCGGTTCTTTCATAATGCTCTTCGTCCGACGATAAGATTCATCCTTGCACGTTCTTCTCTCATCGACTTTCGCCCTCAGAACGCAATTATGACATGGGGAACCGCGACCTGCGTCCGTTCCGTTCATAGTTTGGACTGACCATAGAAATCTCGAGTATATTCGGTCAGCCAAGAGGTTGAATGCTCAGGCACGCTGGGCGCTTTTCTTTGGTCGTTTCGATTTCACCATTTCATACAGACCCGTTCTAAGAACATTAAACCTGACGCCCTCTCACGTCAGTTTGGCTCATCAGAAGGCGCTTCAACCAAGGAGGAGATTTTACCACGGGGTTGTGTGGTTGGAGCGACTGTCTGGGGAGTCGAGTGACTAGTCAAACGATCTCTTACTCATATCACTACACCACGACGCTGTCCTAAGGAGCTATTATTTGTCTCCGAGTCTGTGCGTCCAGCCGTCCTCCAGTGGGGTCATTCCTCTAAATTGGTTGCTCATCCCGGGGTAAAGGGCACTCTTGCCTCCATCCACCAAAGATTTTAGTGGCCTACAAGAGAACGTGATATCCGTTGTTTCGTTGCATCCTGTTCTATCTGCGCTCAGACCAAGTCTAGTAACTCTCCACCCGCTGTTCTTCTCAGACCTCGTCCTATTCAGTCTCGTCCGTGGTCTCACATCGCCCTAGATTTTGTTACAGGACTTCCTCCATCGGCTGGGAATACTATAATCCTGACTGTCATCGATCGTTTCTCTAAAGCAGTTCACTTTATTCCGCTTCCTAAGCTGCCTTCCGCCATAGAAACGGCTCAGACTGTGTTCGATCATGTTTTTAAATTCCATGGGCTCCCCTCTGATGTTGTTTCGGATAGGGGGCCCCAATTTGCCTCTCAGTTTTGGAGGGAATTCTGTCAACTGATTGGAGCATCCGCCAGTCTGTCGTCAGGAATCCACCCACAACCCAACGGTCAAGCCGAACGGGCCAATCAAATTCTGAGTCGCATGCTCCGTAGTCAGGCATTCCAGAATCCTGCATCCTGGTCCGAACAGTTACCTTTGGCCGAGTATGCGCATAATTCTCTACCATCTTCCGCTACAGGGCTATCCCCGTTTCACTGTTGCCTTGGTTACCAACCTCCCCTACTCCCGTCTCAGAATTCCTGAGAATTCCAGATTCCTGTGCAATAGATATCCAACGCAACGTAAGATCTGCTCTTTGTCGCTCCAGAGCACGTACATGACTAGTCGCCAATCGATGTCGTGTCAAGGCCCCTAGATATGTTTGCGGTCAGAAGGTGTGGCTTTCAACCCTTAACTTACCTCTTCAGTCAAGTTCCCGTTAACCCTCTGGGGTCTGAGCTGTTTTCTGGGCCCTGGAGGTGTTCTGACATGCTCTGACATTTGTGCTTATTTCTGTTACTTGTGACATTTTCATGGCTAAAGTCTAATTACACTGTATTCAGCACAAACTCTGCTACAATAATATATCAGCAGCATGTGTGTAAAAGTTTGTAGTTTTGAGATAATGACATTTATGCGTACAAAAAAAAATTCTCACTGAAATAAGGCCATGAAACCCATACTGATTATTTCTTCACAAGACTTTTGAAAATTGTATGACGTAGCCTAGAATATTTGCTCTAAAACTATGTGAAAATCACCCTGACTGCTCATTCAGAGAAGACAATATATTGATTTAAAAATTTTACGACGTGTTTTGTGTGATAAAGCTTTATGCGGGAGGGGCGGATCACCTCATTAATATGTAAGCTTTCCACACCTGAGAAAGACAAAGACACTCCCTATTGGCCCTATTAGGAGCTTATCAGGGCCCATCATTCTGACCAACCTTGCACAAAGAATGAGGAGATTTAAAAAAGAATGGCTTTTAAAATTGTTTGGATTTATTTACAACACAACATAATCCAAAGATACACAACAAAAAAACACTTATTGATAACAATGATCCAAAGAAAGAGACCTTTGTGCCATTTCTAAAAACATTGTACATACCTTTCATTTCCAAGGTGTTTGATTTTCACTTTACCATGTTCATGTACAGAGACATGTACTGTGAATGTTGAAGTGAGCAGGACTCAGTGGCATCTGGGCCCTGAAAAAAAAAAAAAAAAACTGAACATACTGATATCAAGAGAAAGGCCTGCACGATTTTGGGAATACATTTTAGATTTTTCTGGTTAAAATTGCTTTTTAAAATTCACAGAATACACACACACACTCACACAAATGTTTCCAACAATATATTATATAATGAACACCAGGTTTGTTGTGCCCTGTAGGTATAGGCTATGCGCAGTGCTGCATAAAATAATAACAATATAGCAGCCTAAAAAAGATTTCAGTAACAACTAAGCTAGAGAAAAATATATTGATTATCATGTTATTTCAAATGTTTCCATTCGTTATGATGATATGAAATGAGATAATAGTAAAAACATGAAGCCGTTTGGAGCGGTTTACTTTTCCAAAATATGATGCATTCAAACGCGATCAAGATCAAAAATATGATACATTCAAACGCGATCGCGCTCAAATATAAAACATTATGGTTAGGCCTACCATATACATATCTACGTTTGAGCAGATATCCACAAACACAGTAACAGTAAACACGGGTCTAAATATTATAATATTCACCATATATCTAGCAACAGTTCAACTGCAATGTGAAATTTATGCAACAATAACAAACTAATATGTAAGAATTTCTTACCTTATCTTTCTTGTCTTCAAATCGCGTTCTTCTTCTGGGGTAAAGCCAATGTAAGCTCACGTCTTTCAAACTCGACGAAAAGCAGAGACTGATGAAGTGTTTTGTTTTTGAGGTAATGAGCGAGTTCGCGTTCCATGTGGAGATTTGCATGTGAATCTCTTTTGCGCGAGTAGGCGTGGTCAAATTAAAACTAATTAGGAAGCGTTTGAGAAGCTGGACATCTTGTTGGTTTTATACAAATTACTTAAACAGAGAATATTTGTTTTCAGTTTGAATCCGATCATTTAAAAGTACACACTTAAATGTTTATAAAGGTATATGGCTCATAAATGTGTGACAGGTATTCGCTGAGTTTTGTTTCAGTTTATAGACGTGCTCAAGAAAAAAAAGTTCACCGCGACGGAGAGGCAGAACGCACACCCTGTTTATTTTCTTTATTTTACAAAAGCACAATGTTTTGATTTGATTGTACACATACAAAAGTAGAAATATCACAGATTCTTTTTTTATATTTCTTTTTTCTGTATGACCATAAATGACGGAGTAATTTAAGTTTATAGTGCTACAATGTGAAGAAAATACAGCAAAACGCGGGGGCGCGTTTTTCGACCTCAGAGGGTTAATTAGCACCCCGTTTTATCGGACCCTTTCGCATCGTTAAGGTTCTTAGTCCGGTTACTGTGGAAGTCAAGTTGTCTCGCGATCTACGACGCGTTCACCCTGTATTTCATGTATCATGCATCAAACCCGTGATTTTGGATGCCATCCCTCCCCTCCTCCCGTTCTTGTTGAAGGTTCCCCTGTTTATAAAGTCCGGAGATTGCTGAATGTCCGTCCCCGGGGTCATGGGCATCAGTTCCTGATTGATTGGGAGGGGTATGGTCCTGATGAGAGAAGCTGGATTCCATCCCGGGACATCCTGGACCGCTTGCTCATCGAGGATTTCTACCGTACTGGACAGACTCCACCCTTGGGAGCGCCAGGAGGCACTCGTCGAGAGAGGGGGGTACTGTCATGCACCATGCATCTTTCTCATTTTTCTCTCTCTCACATGCTCACACGCACACATTCACTCACACACACACACACACACACACACACACATACACCCACCCACTCACTCTCTCAGCTGATCCGTATCGCAATCAGCAGTCGCGCTGATCTTCTCCACACCTGTTTTCTCTTTCCTCCTGATTTTGCCTGCTACTTCTAGCTACCTTTCTCCCTGTTTCAGTGCCAGATTATTGTTGCTATTCTATCCTGCTGCCCGTGGCCTTCAACTACTCCTCAACCTGCCGTCCAGCAACTACTGATCCAGAACTGAGTTTCCCTCGCTGATCGCTGCTATCCAGCCCAGGGAGTCCTGCTGTTTCCGTTTCATTAAGCCAAGTCAGGAATATTTCTGTTAACCAGTTCTGCGCCTGTCTGGCGGCTGACTGTCTTTGTTCTCTTTTCATTAAAACTCTGTTTGTACCTGCATTCGCTCTTGGTTACTCTGTTCATCCTGATACCAAATCCTTCCACAGCCTCAAAGTACTTGTAAGGTAAGACAGACTACAACTTGCTCTTTGTTTGAATAAAATAATAATAATAATAACAACTATTCTGTAATATCAGAGCTGAGGTCTCAGAAATAGTATTATATGAATTAAATATAGTAAGAAATATCCCGTATCCTAAGAAAATATTATCTAAATTATAGTTTAATATTGTTTTATATATTGTCTGAAGTTGGGTGACCAGGAAAAAAAAAAAACATAAAATATGGGAATCAGGAGAATTGTGGAAATACATTGAGGCATTGAAAAGCACATAATAACTATTCTCCTATATTGGTTCTTTATTTGTTTTAAACAGAAGACTTAATATTTATCCATTTCTGGTCATAATTTGGAGACTATGAGCATATGAACGCAGCCATTGCGCTATTTCAATGCCAGTCCTTCCAGTTTCGGTTTTCAATCCGATCAAGTTTTTTTAATGTTCTCTCGATCGGATTAGAAAAGGAATAAACCTACCCTTTAAACCTGATCGAAGTTTTGTTTGGATCGAGCTCAGTCGGATCAATTAAGGTGTTTACATGAAGGCTTTTCAGTCCGATTGAGCCTTCAATCCGATTACTAACGGATTATTTGGTTGCATGTAAACATAGCCAATGTCACATCTGTGGTGAAAGAGAACACTGGGCCAAGGATTGTCCACAAGAGAGAAAATTTCTCACACCTTCCCTCTAACAGCCGTTGGTTTCCATCATCAAATTTGAGAGACCGTGAATAGGATAAGGCGGGAGACACTCAACCAAAACAACTACAAATAACCGACAACCCAAGAAAAGTTGAAGGACTTTCATTAGCTGGGCACAGGTGCCACATTTTCTATGATCACTGCAGAGACCGCTCCAAAACTTCAAAATGTTGCTTATTCTAGCAAAACTCAAACAACATATGGGTTATCTGGTTGATAAGTTAACTATGCCATTGAGGGTAACAAACAAGCTGACATGAGTGACCCATTCTTACCTGGTTTCTGAAACATACCCTGTAGATTTATTGTCCAAATTGGAAGTGATCACATGACTCGATGGGGATCCTTCTTTCTCTTCTGTTCAGTTCTGCTGGAGCAGTTCTGGTCTTTGTCCAATGGGAATGGAAGGTAAGGGCAGGGAAGTAAATGTCTAGAAAGTACTATAGTGAAACAAATTAACCCTTGTGCATCAATTAAAAAAAGTTACACATAGGTCCATAGAGGACAAAAATGTCTGCCAAAAAACTGTCTTCAAAATGTGAAGCTCGGGAGCACAGACTTAAGTTTGGTCTCATTTTAAAGAAGACCCTTGACAGATTATTGTTGAAGTAAAAAAAGTTTAAAAAGTGAAACAAAAAAAAAAGGTTTAAGTTTATGAAAATGATTTATGAACTATATTTTATATAAAATACATCATTTATGAAACACGTTGAATTCTAAAACTGCTAGAAAATCTGAACAAGTTGTGTTTCAAGTTTGAGGTTGATATCTCAGAAAATGAGCTTTCAGTGAGATTTAGTTTTGGCGCAGAACCAGATTTTCCCCATTAGATGCAGCAAAACTCACTGGGACACAGTGGCTGGATTTAGGATTTACAGTTGAGTTTATCTCTCTCAAATATTACATGCACACACACACACAGAAATTTTTATTACACACATACAAACCACAATCTGACATCCATACCAACACACACACACACAATTTTTCCAGTTGGCTCTATAATATGCGTAAACAGAAAACAGGAATAAAGCTATCATTTGCTTTATAGGCCAAGCCTGAAAAAATGGCACCATCTGTTAAAAAAAAATTGTAAAAATTTTAAAGGTGCTATAAGCGATCTCACACTGTAAAAAAACACGGTCTCTGCAGACAGCCCACGCTCCACAAACTGCAGCAAAAACAAACTGAGCAACAAACAGAGCGACCCGCACCACGAAACATAACAAACTGTTCCAGCCAATAACCGACAAGAATGATGTGGGGGTGGGGTTCGGGGGTTAGTGCGCGGATGAGGAGGAGGGAGGGTCTAGCTAGCCTCCGTTTTGTTTGATAATAATTCAAACATCAACAAAAGGGTTACGCCAACCGAGATCGCTTATAGCACCTTTAATTGTGAAGCCTTGCCAAAAAGAATGAAAACCTCTTAACAAAGATTACATCATTTTATAGTTGATTGGCCCTGTGATTCAAAATTGCAGTTTTAATGGGCTTCAATGGGGATATTTGTGTCCAAAAGTATTTTGTGTTACTAGTGTAAAATAGATTTATTAAAGGAAATGGGGTTGAAATAGTAAAATTCCAATAAAAATACACACCTGTGCCAAAATCTATGCAGTTGACATTAACACAGGCAAAATATTAAATAAAAAAATGGAAAAGACAAAAATGTCCTTAAGGTTGCACAAGGGTCAAGTCATTTGCTGACATTTTACTACAAATATGTTATTAACATACATCATATTTTAGATGTTGTAACAGTTGAAATCACTGATGATGATCAATATAAATTCACTCTGATAGATACACTCACAATGCACCATATTCTGGTGTGGTGGAAAACAATGCAATCAATTCACTTATTCTTCACTATACTTGGAGAATAAAAAACTTAGTAGAGTCAATAATAAAGCATTTTCCTGTCAATTATCTGCAATAATCTAATGTTTTTTTAGTTATCTTCATTTGGAGAGCCTTCTCAAGCAAATTTTAATGCATGTGATTATTTGTGATTTGTTTAATCTGTGTATTATGCAATTACGGTTTTTAATTGATTGCCAGAAATGACACTTTTATGGTGAAATTATGTGAAATGTTCGTATTAAGGAAAATACATATTGATACATCAGAATACATGAAAATTAGTTACACAATCACAAAGTTCATCATAAATACCGGATTAGCAGTGTTTTCTTATTATTGCAATATTTCTGCATATTCGCCATTAGAAAGGTGAGGTGTGTGTGGGAATACATATTTAATACGTATCCTATTCAAGATCATATTCTGTCAATTCCCCATTGCATCACATGAGGAACTAAAGTGCTGTACACTGTGAGCATTAACTGGATGTCATCAGTTTAATGATTTTTATAAATAGAGAATCCATATGCACAATATTAACCTGGAAAACCATGTTTTGGTGATAATGTCATGTATGGATCAGGACTGCACACATTTGAAAGCTGAGAAATTATTGTCATGAAAATTTGGGTCATAATTTATTTTACAGTGCCCTTGTTACACATTACATGCACTTACTATAGTAATAACAGTAAATTATGCATATTAAATGCAACTAGCCTAATCCTAACCCTGTAGTAGGCCTGCATAATATTATGGTACACTGTAAAATAAAGTGTAACCAAAACTTCTAAATTAACAAAAATGCAAACAATGCTTTATGATTGGGTGTTTTTTTTTTTTTTTTTTTTTTCTGTTCGGTTACTAATATTTTATAGTTTATATGTTATATGTTTAGTGTGTAGCCCATACAGGAAACGGTTCCTTTGATTCTCAGGAAATCGAAAGTTAAGACCGTTGTTTTTCCTGCAGAAATCCCGCCCTGCGACACACACGCACACACGCGCGCGCGCTGCTGTTGCTGAAACAGTGTCTTGCATTTCATGCACTCTCACGCTCGTCGATTAGCCTATTGGTTAAATCTTGTGATGTGCAAATAATCTAAAAATTGTGTAAGATATATTTTATTTACACTCATATTACACATTGCTTTACATTGTTCAAAGGTTTGTCCCTTTTGAAGATTCGTCTCTCATGGATGTAAAGAGGAGACAGACGGCTGAACTCCGGTTTGTTTGGTTAATCCCAAAATATATCCTAAAATACAGTTTAGCAAGCTTCGTATTTCAAGGACGTTTTTATGCCGTGGTGTATATAATGTTGTGAAATAGCCTATAAATAGTACACAGCAGAATCTCTCTCTATATGGCTCTGGTACTACACAGCACAAGATCGTGTCATCTGAGCTCCCTCATTGGTCTGTCACCGCTCTTCAATGTCAAAATAGTTGAGATGACCAATCAAATCAAAGTAGGGGGGCTTTAATTACACACAATCTGCTGTGCTGAGCATGAATTCCAGTTGAGGGTCATTGCGAGTTAAAATGTAAGTAGCTAAACTAAACATTTCCTTTTTGACCGCTGTTTTAGGATAGAAATGTTAAATGACCAAATTAATTTTTGCCTAATAGGTCTGTCATGCGATTTGTGGTGAACTTTG
Source organism: Rutilus rutilus (assembly GCF_951802725.1). Lineage (NCBI taxonomy): Eukaryota > Metazoa > Chordata > Actinopteri > Cypriniformes > Leuciscidae > Rutilus > Rutilus rutilus. The sequence continues at coordinate 70,666,014 of NC_140209.1, forward strand.
TAGGGAAGTTTTGGTTATCCATGCCAAATTATAAACAAGCATATTTCAGATAAAGAAACGTCTGAATCTGAATGGCCTGAAAAAGTGGCTTGATTTCGTTCTGGTCAAAAATTTGGACACATATATTTATTTGATCAAAATACAGAAAAAAACAGTGATATTGTTTAATATTAGCTACTACAATTTAAAATAATGGGTTTCTATTTTAATATACTTATAAACATTGATACTTTTTTCAGGGTTCTTTGATGAATATGTTTTTTAAAAAAGAAAAGAAAAAAAGAACAGCATTTATTTAAAATAGAATTCTTTTGAACAATTTTTTTTGTAACATTACCGTTAAAAAAATGATAAAACGTGATAGTAAAGACATAAAAGAATTTCTATTTTGAATAAATGCTGTTCTTTTTAACTTTTTATTCATCAGTGAATCCTGAGAAAAGCATCACATGTTCCTAAAAAATATTAAGCAGCACAACTGTGTCTGACATTGATAATAAATCAGCATATTAGAATGATTTCTGAAGGATCATGTGACAATGAAGACTGGAGTAATGATGCTAAAAAATTCAGCTTTGCATCACAAAAAATAAACTAGAATGTAAATTTCCTGAAGAAAATGTGAGTGGGTGCTTGCAGTGGCAAAACTCACCACTCGGTTGCTAGGGTGCGGTTAGCTAGTTTTTATCAAGATGGTAACAAAATTAGCATTATGATAGCATAAGTAGCATGTGGCTAGCATAATGCTAGCATGATTAGCAAGTTGTTAGCATCATGCTAGCATGTTTTTAACAAGAAGTTAACATGAATAAATAGCATGTTGTTAGCATGATGCTAGCATGTTTTAGCAAGATGCTAACATGATTAGCATGTTTCTAACATGTTTTTAACAAGATGCTAGCATGATTAGCATGTAGCTTACATAATGTTAGCATGATTAGCCCGTGGCCAGAAAGTGTTGAGGTGATTCATGATTGGCTGTTTGCTGCCCCGATTCAAACAAGACCACCCTCGTGTTTCTATGACACTTCTATACAGAGATATCCCTTTGATCTCTTTTAGTGGAAGTCTATGGAACTTGTTGCTAAGGTGCTCTAAATGGTTGCTAGGGCGTGGCTTGATAGCTTCACAATGATCCTGAGAGACTGATTGGTCGTTTGAGTAAAATGACCCTTGTCTCTATGACACTGTGATCCAGAGCTATGTTCAATACAAAATCCCTATGCAATTTACCATAGTAGGAAAAACACATGCGTTTCATTGGCCGTCCTACACCATAGTAAGTCAATGGGAAATTTTGGGCTGCTCCTGCCCCCCAGGGGTGCAACTTTTACCCCACTGTGAGGTATGTTCTTACAGAGCCTGCAAGCCTCTTCAAATGTGGCAAATCACACGTTTCTGCGAAATCCACGCTCGGAGCTATGACTCGTCAAAGTTTGTCGCAATGTTAAGTCTATGGGACTTTTCAACCGCTTTTTCGCCCCTGGGGCGAACACCATACACCCGATCGCTTATAAAAGTCATAGCACACCATTCCCGAATAATCCGCACGATTTGATGCCTCATTCCAGGGTCTGTGACAAAAGCCGCTACAGGAGTAGTGCTTCAAACTTTCGGCGGAATAATAAAAAAGAAAATAAGTATGGAGAAGAACAATAGCGAGTGCCTTGCCTTTGGCAAGCACCCATTAATTATATTTTAACGTATATATATAAAATAAAACATTATTTAAAAAACAAATCCTGTATTTTTGATCAAATAAATGCAGGCTTGATGCACATAAGAGACAAAAAAAACCCATAAAAGATAGTAATTTGTCCAAATTTTGACCGTCACTGTACTATTATATATATATACTATTGCTACATAATTGTGCTACATAAAAAGTCCTTCTACATCACCATTTCACGTGTTGTTGTCCGCCTACACTTCACATAATAGGCCTGTAGGTGGCGCCTGGGCTTAATTTGACCAACTATGATAGTTTGATCAAATAGTAAACGGTGTATCAATAAACAGGCAAAATACAACTTGAATACTACTTACCATTAATGCGCCTTTTGGTTCTGGTTTTGTGTAGTGCTTTGTAGTCAAATAAGATTGCTTCATGTAAATTTGTCTGTCCATGTGATTTTTAACCGATTTATGAATTACTGGAAAATTACCGCTCCACTTCACATTGTCCAGTGAAATTTAAACTTGTTGTTGTTGACTATCAATGAATAATATTTTAATTAAATTTAATTATATTCACATTTATTTGTATATTACTTTTCACAATACATTGAGTGATCTGTTATCAGAGGTGACTGTCTTAGTGATGTATTTCAGAAATGTATATACAAATCACATAGTTGGCTAATAATGTATTGATTTAAACAATGTTAATATTAATTTAAGGCAGAAACAATGAGCCCATTGAAGTAATGAATATATGTTTGTTGAAAATGATTAAGATAGAAAAAAAGTCTTTGCAGTTGTTGGCGCTGTCTCTTGGAGCATCTAAAGTCTTCATAAGAGGCTGGATTCAAACTGGAGCTGACATTTAAATAATCAATGTTTATTTTTTATTGAATTGACACTACCTTTGAGCCATTAGGTACTCAGTGAAAGAACCATATTTGGCTCGAGAGCATAAGTTCCCAATCAGACTGTGGAAATAAGTCGCCTGCCGTCCACACTACTCCAGAGTTTTCGTCCCTCGAAAACTGAGACTTGTTGCAAACCCTGTTAGTCAAGTCTGGACCAAGACACATGCAACCCACACTGTAAAACATTGTCCCGCAAATGAATGGTAAATACTTGCAACACTGTTGCCATTAATTTATTGTTAATTGTACAGTTCTTTACTGTAATCTACAGTATGTTACTGTTAAAATACCATGCATTAAATTAAAACTCGATTTAACTGGACCTAACTTAAAACTTAAATTTATAAACTAATATTTATAATGCACTAATAATGTGAGCATATTATTACTGTGAACTTATTCATCTGCAACTACACAGTCACCGCTTGTTAAATAACCCTTTCAACCCCACAGGGAAGTCCTGTAGTGTCCACACTACAAACAGTAAAAGTAACATTGATGCAGTGTTGAAATTAGATAATTATGTGAATATGTAAAGGCGGGCATACACGGTGCAAGTTCGGACACTTGGGAGATCGTGAGATATTGCACACGTTACGAATCAGCTTCCGCACGTAGAGCTTCAGAACCTCAGACCAGCTCTTTGTCTGTTACGGAGGCCAGCAGAAGGGAAATATCTCCAAGCAGAGGTTGGCCCACTGGATAGTGAATGCCATCGTCTTAGTGTATCAGGATCAAGACAAGCCGTGCCCCCTCGGAGTGAGGGCTCACTCAACTAAGAGTGTTGCCTCCTTCTGGGCATTGGCGCAGCCTCGCTGGCAGACATTTGTAGAGCTGCAGGCTGGGCGACACCTGTTTGCGAGGTATTACAATCTCTGTGTAGAGCCGGTTTCATCTCATGTACTGGCTACAAGTAGCTAGTAGAGGAGGGGACTCACTCTGTGTCTTGTTTGCTGTGCCTTTCCCCTTCAAGGACGGGATACAAATGCCTATATTCTTCCCGGGTGAGTTCCCCACCTGGTGAACCCTGGTAGAGTTCCTCCAGCTACCTCTGCAGTTAGACGCTGCAAAAGCGTCTGATGCTAGCTCTAGCAGTCATGTTTATACCCAGAAGGCCAGTCCCTGTACTAGACTAGGTGGCCATGTTTTGTGATTCCCCCATGGGTGATCCCACATATGTATTCTTCCACGGTGCGGCTTCCCTGTCGGTGAGCCTGTGTCTTTCCCTTGGCAGAGTTCGCTCTGCCGGTATTGACTTAAACCCTTAGCGAGGCTGTCTCTACCCCAGAGACCTTCCATATGTAGCACTGCCCCAATGGTCTGTCCATATGTATAATCTCCACGTAACCTGCCTATGGGCAGGATGTGGTCTCCATAGCATCTCTTTCCATTTGGAATAGGCACACTTTCCCAGTGTTATCCAATAGTCTCACTGTGTGGGTCAAAGGAACAGCAGTGACTGGCTATCTCAGAGTAAAGCCCTGTCCTTTCTTCCATCCCAACAGGTGAGGGGGGTACAGGAGGCTTACTCTGGGCGCTGGAAGGGTCAGCAATTGTGGCGTTTTGGTCGGGTTTGCAGTTCGTCAGTTCAGTAGGAGTCCCCCCTGAAGGAGGGAACAGAGACGTTACGTCCCAACACCACAATTGCTGTATCACCACTGAATGGTCTCACTCGCCAATGTCCATTGGCTTGTTTTGTTTACACTCAAAGGTGACTGGGCTTTCAGACGAGATCCCAAATCGTCAGTTCAGTTCTGACGTAATGTCTCCGTTCCCTAGACGTAACCTAAACGTAACTCCATGCTCCTGTGGATGTCCATGCAGTCACCTGAATAACTGATATTGAAAATCTATGATTTTCATACTTTGTTTATAAATTCTGTTTATTGTTATGCCTATTTATGCATCTATAGCATGCACTTTGTTAATGCAGATGTGATTCAATAGCAATAAACTGTTAAATCAATGAATGCACCTGTCTATGTTTAAACCCCTTGTTGTGCATTTATTTAATAATGAAATGAATCTGAAATGCATCCCAGTTTTTGCCGGAAAAAATACAGATAAATGTATTGTTGATGGCTTTAAAATGTCTCTGCTTTAACAATGCAATTTCTGTTCTTCAAGGTCTGCAATGTAAAGGTGTCTGTATTTGCACTGTGAATGATCTTTAGAAGACTTTAAACAATGGGCAAGTATAATGTTGTTTGATAACACTTACCAGTCATTGTTTTGAAGTAAAATATCTCACCTTGAGCTATTTTTTGGTTTGCAGAAAAGCCAGAGGATCCTCCACTGGAGACATGGAATGAGTCTATAGTGAGCAACTGGTTAAGATCAATAGGAATTAAAGAAACATACATCGAAAAACTTCATGAAGAGGAAGTAGATGGTCGAATCCTACGTGAACTATCAGAAGAATATCTGAAAAAAGAGACTGGAATGAAATCCGGGCCTGCACTTTTGATAATCAAAAAAAGAGATGAGTTAGTAATTAATTCACAAAAAGCCCAACGACAACATGATCATTTACACAAACAGTCTTCTGGAAAAAATGACCATGGAGCAAGTGCAATTAAAAGTATTGACACAAGAGCCGATGTCAATGAAGAGAATAAGAGGGAAGAAGATTCTGTACTTGTGGCAACAACAAAGAGAGATTCCAAACCACGACCTTTTGATATGAAAGGTGTTGATTTTACATATGTTAAGAACAGTGTACTCTTACCAGAATCAGGGGTTAGTGATTTTATTATTCCATGTCATGAGTACAAGTCATTTGCCACTGCTGCAACACTGGACCGTCAAAGACTACAGGCCAAGTTCGCAAACGAAGTGCTGAAGTTTGCTACTGGTTGTATGAATGTTCGTACAAATGGCACAATACATTTCGGTGTCATGGACAGTAGAGGTGACACTGGTTATGTACATGGTGAAATCATTGGTGTTCCTGTCAAGGAAAAAGATGTATACTATGATTCATTAGATTACATTGAGAGGAGTTTCTCTAGCTCTGATAGCGAACTTGTACGACTATGTGTTGGTGAACCTCAGTTTGTTAAAGTTGTTTGTTCAAACAGCAACGTGGAACACTATGTTGTGGAGTTTGATATTAAGCCAGCAGTGAGCATAGTGAAGAATAAGGTGTTCTCTGTTAGGTTGCCAAATTTTAATGAGACTGCAAACAAAGTTCAGTTTGAGAAGAAAACCGCTTATTGGAGAGTAGGTTCTAAAACAGAACCAGTGGCTGACATGATTGAGTTCTACCAACAGATCAATTTTAGGGATGCTCAGAGAGAAGAGGCAGAGAAAACTGAGAATTTCATAGCACCAAAATTGTGCCAGAACCTGGGAAAAAAGCTCAAAATGCTCATAACAGGTGGAAAGAAAATAATGGACAAGGAAAAATGGCACATACTTGTCACCAATCGATTTCAGGAGAAGGATCTGCAACACATCGATTTTTTGCTGAACATGAACATCTTCTGTGTGTTTGACTTTGATCCAGATTCCAATGTGTCGGGGTTATGCCATGAATACAATCAGCACCATGTAGTGAACCGCCATTTCATGCAAAACTACAAAATTCCCAGCGGCTTGAGCATCCGAGACTTTGAGAGTCATCTGCGTCTGTTTGATCAAACCAGCTGGATATTTTGCAATGGGCGGAGCGATTATAAAGGCAACGAGCCTCCCTGTGATGAGAAGACCTGGGTCAAAACAAAAAGAACTCTTCTAAAAGATTGTGTGTCACTGATCTGCAAAGATATCTTGCCAAAAGGAACCTTTCAAGTGATCTTCCTTCTTACTTCCCCTGTTGACACACCATTCCTAAACACGTTCTATGAGTTCTTCACTGACATGGAAGGACATGAAGACATTATCTGCCTTGCTGAATCAGAGGAGAATTTCAAGGACTGGCAGAGGTTTGCTCTAGGATCCTGTGACATGGAAACAGTAAAGGGTTCAAGTGTTGTTGGGATGACAATAAGTCAGGTAAATGCAACCCTCCAACAGGTCCAACCTACTACTACACGGGTCACCAAACGATTACCGATCCATGTCAAAGGGGAGTGTTTCCTTGATACTCGAGAGGAGGAAACAAGATGTTCATTGGAGATTCTGAGTCTAAACCACTGTGAAGAAACTAGTCCCGATGTCATGGAATCTGAAAAGGAGAAGATTGAGCAGCAGTTTTACCATGGAGGAAAAGTAACTTGGATGAATCTCTGGCTTGCAGATAAAAAAATTATTGGGGACGTTATTCAAAGAGATGCTTACAATGAAGTCAACAGTATGGTGAAAGACTGTCTTTGTTGGAGTGTGGATCGGGAACCCATCAGCTGCATCAACATATACCATCATCCTGGCAGTGGTGGCAGTACAGTGGCAAGGCAGGTACTATGGAATAACAGAAGGGATCTAAGGTGTGCCGTTGTAAATCATTCAAAATCTGCATCGGTTGTTTCAGAAGATGCCGTTTGGCTTCGGGAATACGAAGAAAAAGATCCCCAAAAATGCCTCCCTGTTCTGCTGCTGTTTGAAGACTGTGATCAAGAGTATTTAGAAGATGTAAAGAATGAATTAGAAGTGGCTGTCAATACCAAGAAAATAGCACGTGGAACTCTCTGCTTCATTCTGCTAAGTTGTAGGCGATCGCACAATCCAGAGAAGATGTGCAAGGAATCACCTCAACAGAATGTTTCTATTACTCATAAACTTTCAGAGACTGAAAAAAAGCAGTTTTCCAAAAAACGACAAAGACTTGAAAAGCAGTTCAAGCCAGAATTCATTCTAACATTTGTCCTGATGAGTGAGGAATTCGAGAGCCACAAAATTGCTGAATATGTGAAGAAGTTTGTCAAGCATTTACTGCAAGACATTGACCACAAGTCTGTGGTTACTAAGCTTGTTCTGTATGTGGCATTGCTCAACACTTATGTGCAGAACTCATTCATCTCTCAGTCACATTGCGAAGCTCTCTTGGCACTGTCCATCTGTGTGGATAGGTTTCGACGACATGCCTTTGAGACTTCTCTAAGTGAGCAAGCTAAATTGGTCTTAATACACTTGAGGGATGAAACCACCTACATTAACTCCATCAGAATCATTCATCCACTGGTCGCAAAGGAAATCCTTCAACAATTTCTGGGTGACAAACAACAACAAAGTGATCTTGCTTTGGATCTTCTCAACAACGATGTGCTCTTTGAGCACAGGTTTGGTAAAGATCAGTACATGAAGTTCTTGCGAGATCTGTTCATGACACGTCACAGGATCAGCAAAGGTGATCAATTTGACAGCTTTTTCTCTCCCCTAATTGAACATGTGAGAGAGAAAGAGTGTCCAGGTAAAGCCATTGAGCTTCTAAAAGCAGCTTACAAGCGTTTTAATGAGGATGCATTTTTTGCTCAGCAACTGGCTCGACTCAGTTACAAACATGACAGATTTGAAGAAGCAGAAAAGTGGGCAAAAACTGCAGTAGAAAAAAGGCCAAAGAATTCCTACATTCTTGATACCAGAGGTCAGGTGTACAGGCAGTGGTTCGCAGCTAAATGTAAAGCCATGGAGCAGGATGAAAAAACACCTGAAAACACAGTAGATGCTTTGGAAACGGCACTAAAAGCCATTGAATGTTTCCAGGAATGCAAGAATGCAGCCGTTGAGGACAATGACACCATGAACAATGCTGGATTTGTTGGAGTAGTAGAGGTAGGATGTGCATTGCTGAAGCTAATGCGCACTCTTCATGTGTTCTCAAGAAGAAAGTTTTCAGAATTAATTAAATACCTCCTTACAGATTACATTCCTGTTGAGATAGAAAAACCATGGGAACATTTTCATTGTACGTTGAAAACCCTCAAAAAAATTATGCTGGAAGCACTGGAATGGATTTCGGAAGACTTGAGTTACTTCCAGACTGACCTGAACACCGATGAGGATTTGACATCTGACACTGTGGAGAGGACCATAAAGAATTCCATGCACTGGCTGGTGAATAAGTCTTTTGCTTATGGCAAATACTTCAGTGGTGCTTCTCTTATTACAGATCAAAACCAAGGGATGTTAAATCCTCTCATGAAACACATGATGATTTATTATCATGGTGGGGGAAATTTCACAACAATTTTTTCCCTCCTAACAAACCAGAAAGATAGCAACCCTGTGAGTGTTCTGGAGCACATTATTTCACTTTACCCAAGCAATCCTATGAGGGCACAAATGCCACAAGCGGACCTTGTCAACTACATAGCATCCCACTTTGCTTTAAGTTGCCTCTCAACTCAGTCTTCTAAGCTGGCTCCATTTCAGGATCTGCAAAGACTGAGTCACCAATTTCCTAAAGAGAAACAGAGATGCTTGCCAAGTGCTCTTTTCTTACTCGTCTTACTTTTCTGGCCAGAAGAGCATGACACAGAAGTGGAGAAAGAACACAAGTATGAAACTGTTCTCTCTGCTGTTGAATATCTCCAGAGAAATTACAACAAGAAGCTGAAGGACATCCCTCCAAGGAAAAAGAGGATCTACACTCATTTCTTCCTGAGCAATGGGACTGGATTTGAAAAGTTTGTCCACAAGAGCAAGGTTGAAACAATCACAAAACTGCTGTCTGTTTCAGAAAAACGCCTGAAATGGTTTAGTGGAGAGGTATGGAAAATGCCAGAAATCTCTAAATTGCTGAGATGTGTCACAGGCTGGACGGAGGATGAGAAGGTTTTTCTAGAGGGTCCCAAAGGAATAAAATTTCACATCCCAGCTCTCAAGTCATCCTCAGTACCCCATAACAATGAGAATGTCACATTTTACCTGGGCTTCACTTTTAAAGGACCTTTTGCATACAAAATTACTGTACAAAAATAGACAAACTTATGTACGTTTGGGATAAACAAGGGAGATGGCCCAATATCTGTCTTTAGGTGCAAATTACATTTAAGGTGGAGAAGATGTTTAAGTCCTGTATAGCTGAAAAGCCATTTTCCCTGGTATATTAACATCAGCACTGTACATTGATAGTGATAATTAGTTTGTTACTCTATTCAATGTGATTTCTGTCACATTCACCGTCTTCTTCCTTATCTGTGTGTGCACTACACTTCCCATCATCCTCCTTGGCACACCTGCACACCTGCACTCTATCAGCCATCATCATCATCACCTGCACTCCCTCGTTAACAACCCCTTTATATTCAGCACTCACCCTTCAGTCATTGTCTGGTCTCATTGATTCATGACACACAGACCCGCTACATTACCTACCTGCATACTCACTGTTGATCCTGATCTTCTTCAGCCTGTCTTCATTCCGTCTTCAGAGAAACATCATCTTCATCTGCAAGAGAAAGATAGACTTGGTTATTCAGTTAAGCTTCATCTGTTTATCTACATCCTGTTTACTCACCTTTCATGCTGTGTCCAATCCATTCTGCTATTAAAATATCAAACCTACCATCTTGTCTGCTTCGTGTGTGCAAACCTGACAGAAGACCAGACCAAAATGCAGAATCTTTTGGATTCCAGAGCTAACCTGTTGTCTCTATTCGACGCAGCCCCGTTCATCATCCGACGTCAGTAGAGGAATGGCCATTGGCCACTATTACAGATATAAGCTGACCAACATTACTTCTCTTATAATAGCTTTGGATTGGCCATGCCATTGCTTCCCACGTACACTTATCTAAAGTAACATTAAATTAAAACAGAGGTAAGACACACCTAAATTTAGATTGGTCAAGCAGCATTTGCTGCCCTAAACGGAAATTCACTTCTTGTCTTTGCAAACCAAGTACACTTGAATCAGTACCAAATATCAGTCGTCACTAATCTGATGCAAAACTTGCGGTAACATACGAATCCGTTTAATCTACTTGGGAAAATAATTTCAGAGTCAGTTGGAATAAATCAAATGTAACAATTTATTATGCCAGGTAAATGTATCATGAGAATTTCATAATCAGTTCAAAAATAATAAATACAAAACATCAAATGCTCTGGAATAAAGAGAAAAGATGCGAACCTGACATCAGAAAATACATGATGCTGAGAGTTTTGGCCACTCTCAGCATCACCGGTAGCCTGGATGCCAGCCAGCATCCGCCCACAACATGGAGCCATTTAGCTCCGCCCACAACATTTTTAGGTCAGGAAGTTCGGTCTGGACTTGATCCGTTGTGGAGCCATTATGCTTGAACAAAAGCTGTTCGGACCAATCAAATTGTCAGGGCGGGCTTTATACGATGATGGACAGATGATCAACAGTAACGTAATCATCAACGTCACCAAAGAGCGCTTGGGTTGAATTCGTTTACACCAAAGATGGCTGCCGCTGGAGAATTGAGATTTCACGAGTTCACACTTACAAATAAGTCAGATAGAATAAATGCATATTTGGCGTGCTGTCCGAGGAGAGGGCTCCGGGCTCGGTATTCGGCCCGAACCCAAAGTACTCCCCCCGTATTCCAGGCTGTGGAAGAACAAGCCAAGAGTGAGTGGAGGGATGCTGAAAACTGTCAAGGAATGTTAGGTGAGTTGACAGAGTGAATAAATATATTGTAATATACAGGGAAATATTGTATTGTATAGTAAGTATTCAGGAAATTACCTTGAGGTACTGTAGTAGCCTATATTATTTTATTATATTAACAACTGGAAGATGTTTGAAGTTTCTGTGTTGAAGAAATCAGATTAAGTAGGTTGTATTCTTATTGAGGATTTCCACGACAGGGATAGTTCACCCAAAAATTTTAATTCCATTATAATTTTCTCACAATTTGTTCCAAACCTGTATGCATTTCTTTCTTCTGTGTCATTTTTTACAGAATATCTTCTTTTGTGTTCCGTACGCAAAAGAACAGATGGTTAAAGGTTTGGAATGGTAAATGGTGGCAGTTTTATTTATTTTTTCAGTGAACTACCAACTCAACGTGTGTATATTCCCTATCAAAGATCCAAATTAAGCATCTTCCCCAGCAGACTGAACTGGTCTAAAGGTTTTTTCTCTTTCTTCTGAATTTTATGGAGGCAACTCTGCTCAGTGTGCTCGCATCACTTTTTGCCAGCGCATGGAGTGGTTCTGGGTTCTCTGGGTGAAGATGTGAAGCCAGCAGCAGCAAACTACCAGAACTACTAGATACTTTCAATTTAAGAGTCCTGCTTGATCTGAAGAAACTGTGTGTGTGTGTGTGTGTGTGTGTGTGTGTGTGTGTGTGTCTGTGTAGAATTGCACAAACTAGATTATACTGTTCTGTCATTAGAAATGTTTGAGTTTGTGTTGAAATGGACTGAGAAAATGTACTCTTTAAAAAGACACACTCTTTCAAAACCTTTGATTTTTTTTTTTTTTTTTTTTTTTAATGTGCTTACCCGAATTTCTTTTCTCTTCTTTTTTGTTTAACCAATTGAACTGAGGTGGTTTGCAATTTGGAAGCTTATTTGAATTGTCATTTTTAACAAACACTGATTGTAATTCTTTTTTGTCACTTAACAGTGGCGTGGCACTACATTTTTGTATAAATTATAAAACAAAATATTAAAACATCTCTCATCTCTCAGGAATAAACCCCCCAAAAATGGATGCACTTTTCCACCTAATGTAAAATATCTAACATATTGACCACTCATTCATGCAGGGTTTTGGTATGTTGAGATGTTACTTAGAAGCACCCTCCATATATCATAAATGGGGAATTATTTAAAAACAAACATGTATCATTTTAATGATTAAAATTGTATTGAAGACTGCTCCTTTAAATGAGCGGTGTCGTAGAGCCTACATGAATGAAGCCACGTGATCAAACATCATATGACGTCTGATGATTTCGGTACAAGAGAAAGAGAATCCGAGCAACAATAACACATTTACACGTCTGATTTCACTCAAACACACTTTGGATTCTGGACTCACTCCACACGCGCATAGAGAAAGGCTTCTGTTGTTCAGGTGAGTCGACTCGATTATTGTTTCATGAAATGTGTGAGAGTGTTGTTGTGCTGAGTGTGCATGCACGCCTCCACTTACTGTCATATTATATCAATAGCATATATACCTAAAGCAGCTCTATATACGCGCACGTGCATTTTTGTTGATTCACAGCTGCAAACGAGCCGCTTTGTGTCGTAAACATGTTTAATAAGCGTGATTGGAATCAGAGGCGCGCAAGTCTATGGGGATTCCCTGCGTGTGTTGCTGTGAATTAGAGGTATTATAGTGACAGCTAGGGGGATGTGCAGAAATGTGTGGATTACACACACACACACACACACACACACACACACCAGCACAAAGCTGCTGTTTCATCATAAGGGCGCTGTGTGTTTCAGCACCAGGTAAGGCGCGCGTGTTTATCAATATGCAATGATGCTGTATTCAGATATATTGATTTCTGATTTGGGGAATTTGTTCTTTTATAATGCAGTTTTTCAGATCTAGGTAAATATCGGAGGGAAAGAAGATTTAATCAGAACGTAGATGCTGATTCATCATAATGCTGCTCGGTTTATGAATTTTTCTCAGCTCAGGAATCATTTGCCGAATCTATATTCCAAATTTGCGTGATGGTCTTGTGCTTTACAGTATGACTCTCAAAAACATGATTGTTAGTGGGAATATCGAATCATTTCGATTAATATAAACGCTGCTGAGCGTTTTTCAGAGACCTTTAAAAAAATACCTGTTTGAATGCTTGTGTGTTTTGCAGAGTTTAAATTCTGTCACAAGTGATTTCCGTTTTAAATTATACATTTTTGATAATTATCCTAATAATTAGCCTATCTAAGGTTGCTTTTCTGAATTTGCTTGCTGTTATAATATGATACGCATAAAACATGTATCTGAGCATCTCCAGCACTCCTTATTGCAATTAAGCATCTGTATTGAGCTGATGGTTAGAGACTGTAAAGCCTAAAAGCTTTTTAAATATTGCACATTCATTTAGGGAATATGCATGTAATGTGTGTGAATTATTATTATTTTTTTTGCAGTATAGGAGATAAACATTTGAACACAGCTCTAATCTGGCATTATATTTTGTGGAGTTTTGTATTGCTACAAAAAAAAAAAAAACACATCAAAAACAAACAAAAAAAATCATTAAACACATTAGCAGCATGCCCAATAATATGGCATATATTGTCACACTATATGATGTAGCCTAAGCTGTAACAATTGAACCTGCATTCAACTGTAAAAAGTCAAATATAAACTGTAATATCAGAAATAGTCAACAAATGTTGTAATTTAAAACATTTTACAAGTTTAGTTGCCCTGACCTGCTAATGATATGAACATGTCTTGAGAACACAGTTCAACCTTTTATCCAAATGCCATTGTGATTTTATTGTGCGCACTCGTTTACTCAACAGCTATAACACAAATATGAAGATATTGAAATTTCAGCTTGGAAGACGGAACAACAAAAAAATGATCCCGGTTTCAGAGGATTTTAAATGAGGTGTTGTTTTGTGTGGTGCACATTCATGTATTTGGACAAATTTGTGTAATGAGACTTTTGACCTAATCAGCAATGACTTTGGGCAAGCCTGAATCTGCCTGGCATTAATAAGCACGCCCTTTTGTGTCATAAACCCCATCTAGCTGTATGTAATGACACCTGAACAGATGAGCGCCTTGACATCAAGCAGCAGGGGTGTAGATTCATTTGAAAGATGTACTATGGGCTATCATTCCAGCTTTCCCTTTGTCTGTGACTGGTATTTCTGGTCAAAATGATCCACCATTCATCGGCAGAAGGTTTGCTGGGACAGGAGTTGATGCAACCTAAAGAAAGTGTTTAATGAGTGGAGGAGGTGCTCCTGAAATCTTGCGTTTCTAATGCGGTCTCTGCAGAAACAACAGTCCCTCGGTCCTCCTGAATGCAGCGCTCGGGACTCCAGGAGAGATCAATAGGGTTTTTGGGGGGTGTTGGGAGGGGTGTCTGATGAAACTCAGTGTAAGTGAGAGCGTCTTTTTTTATTTTTACCGCAGTTGTCTTTCTCTTGCTGTTGCTATGTGTTTTTCTTTCTTTCTTTCTTTGAGACGTAACACTGTGCAAGAATGTTTTATTCAAAGATGTTAATGTATAGTAGAATTAATGCAGAATAAGCCTGCATCGAAGAGCTCGAATTTAACAAACAATTGGGTTTAAAGACAAATAACTTTCATTATTTCTGCCATATATTGTATTCTAATTTTAACTAGTCTGGAATAAGACTGGAAATCTTAAGTAATTTAACCATTTTGGTTCCTATATTCTAATTTTCAGTTCCTTAACTATTATTTTTCTTTTCCCCACGTACCATGTAGGCCTACTTTCATCGAGGAAAAATCAGGTGTTCAAGAACTGTTAATGGAACCAAACAACATTTTACAATGGACGTCGCTAAACTTCAACATGCATGTCAGATCATCAGTGCTTTTTCTCAGATGACCTCTTTTAGCTGGTCAACAGGTCATTCAGACTTGTTCATTAAAGTCTCGTAATTTCACTTGTATGAAACATCTCGTGTCCTGTTCTTTCTTTTTTTTTCTAACACTGTTCTAGTACATTTGATTTGAACTCAGGTTTTTGGCCCTGCCATTTAATATTTTCCAGATTTACCCTGTATTTTAACTCAGGAAAGAAATGTTATCTTATAGTTTATAAAAGCTTTTTTTGCATTCCAAGCCTTACCCGTGTGTGCGGCCCTGCAAAATCAATACAGCATTAGAAAGAGACTCTAATCTTTTTTTACAGTGTTTGAGGGTGTCTCCAAATGTCAATAATGAATCTACCTTTCATTGAGCTCTCAAATTCAATCTCTTCACAAAAGTTGGGGTCCGGTGTGTTTACAGCTGACTAATGAGGCTTTTTTCCTGCAATGTAAGCAGGGTTGACTTTAAGAGAACACTTCTCGAGATGTTTTTGGCCAGCCCCACTCCTCTATCACTGTCTATCTATCAACAGTGCTTCCGTTGGGTTATTGACTGTTAATGGCGCTGAAACTTCAGAATAATTTGCATCTCCTTTTCACGCTCTGAATAGCCGCTAGTTTATGGCTTCCCTGCCCTCTGTGCATAAATTGATGCCCGTCTTGAAGAAACACAACCCTAGCCATCGGCCCGGTCTGATTTTTAATTTGCAGTTAAATGGTGCTCGACACACGGAGCTTGTTTGATAATTGACTTGACTCTGGTGAAGGGAGAGATGATTAGATCTGCATAAAACTACTCGTTTCCTCTTCTTTTTATCTTTTCTGGTTGCACTTGATGAGGCAGATCAGAGAGAGAGGTGCTGATCATGCATGAAATGAAATGCAGGGTTGCTAAGCCAGTGGCAGTCTTCATTAAGGGGCATCAGGGTTTCTGAGAGGTCAGCAGGTTAGAAAATGACTTGCATGTACATTAGTATCCTGAAACCTGATGATGGCTTTCACTAAATGTCTATTTCCATTATGATCGTTTACTGTACTTCTCTCTAGCTGTGCTCTGTATCATGGGCAGCACTAGGGATGGGCTAATGGAGTTTAAAGGCTTACTTTACCCAAAAATTATCATTCTGTCATCATTTACTTACACTCATATCATTCCAAACCTCAATGATTTCCTTTCTTCTGCTGCACATCGATTTCCTGTCTTCCTGAGTGGATTGGGTTTGTTGCTGATTGCTCCATATAACCTAGCTTTGTTTTTAATCTCTTTTTTTCTATCTTTCCTTGCTGTTTATATTTCTTAATATAACTTAATCATCACAATATATCTATATTGTCTGTCACATTAATCTGACATCGCTAGCTTTAATCTAAATCAGCATATGTGTTAGCATTTCGCTAACCTGTTAACCTGCCATCTGTGCTTACCATTTTTTTTTTTTCGCGCGCTGATGGGCTTTTGATGGACTTTTACGAGTCCATCAAACAACTGTGGTGAGTCGGGTCAGTAAACAAACACGGTGAGCCACAGGAGACTGTTATTGTCACTTGCACTGCCTGCCACATGTATAGTATAGCATTCTCTGTCAGCGGTGAGGGCTACACATGTGATAAATGCAGGGAGATAGACAGGCTGACGGAGAAGATTTCAGAACTAGAGACACGCATCCAAACTTTAATCGAGGATAGTAAGAGTGTAAGGGCTTTAGATATTGCTTTGGATGCGACTAGCTTAGTGAACTCTGTACATTGTTCGGTTCCGGATGTAGAGCCCGTGCAGCAGGGCAACTTGGGTGACCGTGAGACGCTGTAGTCGCGGGACAAAACACCGCTCTTCCATTAAATAGGTTCTCCCCACTCAGTGAAACACCCACTGAGAATCCTGTTTAATGTGTCCTAGTTATTGGCGATTCTATTACCAGCCACCATAGTCACATGTTTGCCGGGAGCCAGAGCGCCTGACATCAAAGCAGATTTGATGTTCGTCTCCGCCAGTCGGAGATCACCGAAATTAATGTTAAAGAGGTGTGTGAACTCGCAAGTACGATGTCAGGCACTGTAATTTGCTCTGGTCCCCTTCCTGTTCGCAGGAGTGATGAGATAGTTAGTAGACTGTCCTCACTCAATGGCTGGCTATCTAAGTGGTGTCCGCAAAATAATACAGGGTTCATTTTTGGTGAATATTTATTTTATTTTTTTCTCTAGTAATATGGCACATAGTCTTCAAGTTAACATTGACTAACTGGGGCTCAGGTCAGGAAGCAGACAGACTGGCTAAACCGACTGTCCGCTAGCTGTCTCACGTCACCAAGGTCAGATAAATCCAGTGATTGGATTGAACGAGCTCTTTCTCATGAATAAATGCTTAGAACGGCTCAAACCCAGCTGACGTAGAATCGTGCCCACAGCCAGTCACACACATCGAAGGCACGCTTCATTTACCTCACATTTAGTTTTACGTTACTTCGACTTTGCTTTTCAACCCGGAAGAACGAAATTTCTCTGAAAAATAACCAATTCCCACTTATTAATACAATTTATGAGTGCTTTTAGTGTTTTCAGTAATATGCAGCCTGTACATATTTGTTCACATCTCAAAAAATGTGTTTTGGGGGTTCATGACCCTTTAAGGTCTTCCTACGGTATTTCCCACCAAAATAAAAGCTCAATGGTTTAACGTTTGAAAGCAAAGAAATTAGGACAACCATAAATGCTAGCATTGTGATTTCACTGTTGCTCTGTAAAATAAAATAATAATAATCATGATAATACTAATTATTATTGTTATAATAACTATTCTATTAATACTCTTTTATTATTACATATTGTATTATAATATAATTTATTATTATTATTATTATTATTATTATTATTGTTAAATACTCAATTACATTAGTATAATGTCAAGTCACCTTTATTCATATAGCACTTTTTACCATACAGATTGTTTCAAAGCAGCAATAATCAAATAATGACTTTATTATTTATTAATGTGCTTATTTCAACACAGATGAATGTTTCATGCTCCTTTATTTATTATGTGAGAAGCTATCATGGAGTGATATGAGAGAGTGGTTAAGTGGTTTTACGCTTGTTATAAAGAAATACTTCACAAAAAATCAGGTATTCCAGAGAGCTGTGTGTATCTTCAGTGTTTTATTTTATTGATGGGTCACATTGTGCTGTAGAGGACAGGTAAATGGGGCAGGTCGGTGTTTCTTTAGCATAGTCGGCCCAATGGCATCCATCTGTGGACTAATCCCTGAGGCCTCGGTAAAGGAAAGCAATCATTAACACATGACACAGGGACACAAGGCCACAGCGCTTTTGTTAGCTCAGCATTTATCATATGTATGCATACTGTAATTTATGTATCATTGCATGATTGCATCCTCTAAATTTATGAATGCTGCCAAGGTTTGAAGGTTGGAAATGAACGCTCTAGTCATTTAAGTTCAGCTACACAACTTCCTAATTGGTGCCTTGGTTGGGGTCCTTGCTGAGATCAGGGTTTTTTACCCTTCATTTTGCAAGCTAGCCCAAATGTGCTGAGGATGCATTTTTCACAAGGCTGTTTCCTCTAACCACCCCCCCCCCCCATGTTCCCTTGCTCTATTTGTTCTTTTATTTCTCCTCATTTCTGTTTCTCTTCATGTATTCACCTGCCCTCTTGTTAATGCCTTAACTCAGTGTTTTCATTCAGGTTCAAGCATTCTATACTGATATTCCTAAAGCAAACAACAAACTGTGCTAATAAACACAGGGTGCTGTAATACTACAGGGGGAAAAAATCCTAATCCTAACCTTTATCTTCACACCAAAATCTTATGAATTGTTAAAATATTGGTGTCTAGGGCACCGTGAGCCTGGAGACTCAAACTACTAAATGAATACCAGGAATGATAAAGAAATAAAGTTTATTAGATACATAAAATACAAGTGATTAAAGCACAAAGCATACTTCAACCTTCCAAATTCTGCGACAGGTCATGGTTCTATAGTTCATTTTCTCTTGTTTGGGTTTAGGAAATGGAATAAAATTAATTCCATTGCCCATCCTCTCAGGATACATGGAATCAGTGTAACAAGTACCTCAGGCACATAGTTTTACCATTTTTGTAACATAAACACCATCAAACCGATGAGAGCTTTGGTTCTTCCAATGTTTCTCTATGGCACTAAAACCTAAAGATGTCCGCGTTCCAGTACCTGTGCAGCTGATTCTCAACTGCCATTGGCTCATCTGCATTCGAGGGGAGGGGCTTACCGATAGGTCAGTTGTGGTGTCCTTGGAATTCTGACAACATGTGTTGAGTCTTGCCCATGACCATTTTTGGTCTGGACACATTGGGATAACCAAAACTTATAACCGGGTGCTCCAACATCTATTTTGGTTAGGGTTAAAAACTGATGTCTCGTAGTATTGTAAAACAGGCCATATCTGTCAGGTGGGTGGAAAACCTAACCAGCTCCGGCCGCCTGCTCCTCTCTGTCCTATACCTGCAGTAGGTGAACCGTTTGAACGTGTTCTTGTGGATTGTCTGTGTCCGCACTAAATCCGGTTGTCAGTATTTATTGACGATCATGTGTGTTGCTACTCGGTATCCAGAAGCTATTCTGTTAAGGAATATTCCCTGGCCTTAAGGGCTAGATTTACTAAACGGGCAAATTAGTGCAAGACCAATAAAAGCGCTGATGGGAGTGGAAAGTTCTGCAGCTAATCTACTGATAATGCGCAAATTAAAGAATACAGCTCATTTCCATTATGACTGACACAATCTACAAAGAGCAGTGCTAATTAGCATAGGGTCGCAAACAAGCAGAATATCATCAGGTTTGGGTAATCTACTAACAACACATCCGCAGCAAATTAAAAATAATGTTGCTTGGCAAACAATATGGTCAGATAACAACTTTTCTCCCGTCTGTCTTGTGGTCTCTGTTCTCAGCGGTGCCTCCTCCGAGCAGAAACTATCGAAAGCCATGTCAAGCGCAAAATGGGTTAAGATATGCTGTTTTGGGTGGTAGATTAAAGCGATAAACCCTTTGAAGCTGTGTGTGTCTTGCAGGACGGGGCCGAGAGCCGTGGGGACGGAGCGAGACTGGTGGCACGAGTGCTAATGACACTTGCGCATTGTGTCTTATGCTGTGTTCACACCATGCACAAATTTAAATATTTGCGCGAGTAGATTACATACAAAGTCACTGCAAAGACGGGAATTGGGCGACACGGTTGCCGCAAACGCTCGATATTCGCCTCAATCGTGTCTTGTTGAAAAATTTCAAATTGAGCGTAAAATGCGCATGACACGTTGTTGCGCAAGCCAATCAGTTAACAGCTTTTTGATAAGTCCGTGCACTGGGCTCTGGTCATCCTCCAGTAGCGCTGGAAACGGCTGTCATCCAGGCGCAGTTCCTGGATTATACAGTGAAATTTACTGATTTTTGTGTGTGTGAGTGTGTGTGTGCGCCTCTGGACGGTGTTGTGAACCCAGACACCTCTGCGTTTCAGAATTGCACAACATGTACAGGGCAGCAAGAGTAGCCTAACTATCTCCAACATGGTTGATGACAAAAAATGGTAGAAAGAAATGTTGTTGTTGTTGATGAGTGTGACACTCCTAATCGAGCAATGTTTTTATTGGCGCGAGTGACACGAGAAACAAGAAACATCCCACGAGTAATCTAGAGCGAGTACTGCTTTTGGTGTGAACACACCATTACGGAGGAGCTCCGGAAGGATAAAAGGAGGAGTGACGACAGTGAAGGAGAGAGAAGGACCAGGCCTGGACTTTATGTTGTTGTTTTGTTTTAGTCGTCCATGAGGGGCTGCCGCTTTCCTTTTTATTTTGTTGTTTATGTTTTGTGATTAAAGTTTTACCTTGCCGGTTCCCGCCTGAACTACCCTGAACTTAATTTAGAACAGCTAAAGAGAGTTGTTTGGCACGACATGGAGCGGTTACGGTTAACACAATGCATATACCATGTATTAAAGGCAAAATATATGTATTAATGTGCTACTTTTTTTAAGTTAAACCAATAAATGTCATCCTTCTGCTGGAAAAGTAGTCCCTGACAATGACTGTAAACGGCAATAGGATGTTCTCAGGATGCCTTATCATCTGATAAAAAGCTAAAGCAAAAACAGATTAAAATAAATAAAAAATTAAAACAGAGACTGGAACTGTTTTTTTTTTTTTAACACAATATATGATATTTCCTCACATACATCTGTTTCTATCTTAGCAAAGTATAGTTTAAACCAGATGGGTTCATGGCAAGATGTAATACAAATAGCGATCACTGAGAATACTTATTTCTCTGAAATGAATGTGTTTTAGTTTACATCAGTTTTAAGGTCTGGATGTGGAAATGGATGTGATGTGAAGGTTTTCAAAAATAGTTATGAATGTATTTGGATGGATCATTGTGATCTGTCTTTGTTTCAGCTAACACTGCTGTAACCTACATCCAAAAGGTCCTACGGTATTGTTATGGTGGTCCGGGTCCTAAACCTTAGGGATTATTAGTCTCAAGATGGGCAGAAACTGCCTGTGGACCAATGAGAAGTCGTGTTCTTCCCGGGTACTTGAGGTCTTCTTACTCTCTAAGAGGAGTCTGTCAGTTGTCCTTGCATCCTTCACTGATGGTGTAGGACATTTGATTGTGCAAGTCCATCAAGATTTTATCAAATGTAGCACACCTTTCTCCACAGTTTACATTTACATTTATTCATTTAGCTGACGCTTTTATCCAAAGCGACTTACAATTGCTATATATGTCAGAGGTCGCACGCCTCTGGAGCAACTAGGGGTTAAGTGTCTTGCTCAGGGACACATTGGTGTCTCACAGTGGATTCGAACCCGGGTCTCTCACACCAAAGGCATGTGTCTTATCCATTGCGCCACACCACCCCGTTCTCCAACTCTCTGACAGACCCGCCATAAAACTGGGCCCTGCAGAAGGTGTGTGTGTGTGTGTGTGTGTGTAGAGAGAAAAGCATGTCTCTGCCCATGTGACAACATCCCCACTGTGACACATCTGCTTCAGTTTCATCCCCACAGAAGAATTTAATTCACAATGAGTAAATTCTTGGTGCTTCAGTTCAGTGTGTGTTGTTGCTTTTAGTTGTTATCTTCCCAGATGGCAGCAGTTTGGTGCTTCTGATACACTTTTGGTTGTTTGCAGTAACCGCTTTCTATTGCTGTGCCTTGCCTGTTACAATCCCAGAGTTTTGTCTCTGTTTTGTTTTATTTCTGAGTTGTTTTGGGAGCGCGTGTGTGTGTGTGTGTGTGTGTGTGTGTGTGTGTGTGGGAATGATGTCTCATTGGTTCCTGCAGGCTGAGATTGTTTGAATTGAGAATTGTCTTTTGCCTGTTTACTGACTCCAATTTTTGGATTGCTTGTCGACTTGTACTTGTCTGTGTAAAATAAATGTTAAAATATAGCTGCGAGCAGCGATGACGGGCCCAAGTCGGTGGCACCGCCACCCCGGTGACTTTAGGGTATCTGCGCACGACGGGCAATATGAATTTAAAACACGATAAATGCAAAAGAACCACATCAAAGTCATCTGAATACGCCACATTTATCCATGAGATCATTTAAATTTAGATGAATTTCATGTCATGGATAGGTCACTTTAAAATGAGTGCGAAGTTATCTTTTGCATAAGGACAGTTTTTAATCTCAAGGTCTTTTTTATATATTTATTAATCTAATTATTAAACTAATGAAAAAAAAAATTTGTATCATGTCTATTTTGGGTATATTGACAACGAAAGTTGTTCGGCCCGATGAGATCTATATGTGTACCGAGTTTCATATGATTACATGCAAGCATCTTTGATTTATAGACCAAGTTTTCGGATCCCCATTCAAGGGGGGGCTGTTGATTTTCATGATGGCACAGCACAACATCATGTGAGTGTAACTGCGATGGAGACTATCATCAAAAATGTCTACCATTTAACACATTTCTACTGGTTTATTGTGTCTACAAGGTATATCGTCCACCCAAAGCAACAGGATTAGTGATTTCTTCTCTTTTCACTGCAAAAAATTTTTTTCTTACTTGATATTTTTGTCTTGTTTCCAGTCCAAATATCAAAAAATTCTTAAATCAAGATGCGTAAAATGACATAGGATATTAAGTCCTGTTTTCAGGAGGAATTAATCAAAATTAAGTGAGTTGATGCTTAAAAAAGCAAAATGATCTGCCAATGGGGTTAGAAAAATAATCTTAATTTAAACAGAAACAAGATTGTTTTTCTTACCCCATTGGCAGCAAAAACTCACTTAATTTTGATTAATTTCCCCAGAAAACAAGACTTAATATCTTATGTCATTTTACTACTTGAGTCAATGCATCTTGATTTAAGAAATGTTTGATATTTGGACTGGAAATAAGACAAACATACTAAGTAAGAAAAGCATTTTTTGCAGTGTAGTACTGCTATTCAAGGCAAGCAACGGAAACGTTACATATTATCACAGTTCAGGCCCACATTATTTCTTGCCGTTCTGTTTTATGTGGTACTGTTACGCCATGGTCATGCAAGTATTTGTTTTTTGTGATATTAAAATTATTGACGAGAATCAAAAATATATAAAAAATGATTTTAAAACCTTATTTAAAGCAAAAATAACTAAATCTTTATCGTGAAATAAAATGACTCCTATCATGATATAAGATTTGGTCATATCATACCCAACGCTAATGTTGCTCATACTTAGGGTTAGTGATTTGACATGAATGATAGTGTGGCTTGTTGTAAAAAAAAAACCCGTAAAAAAACGGTAATTTTCTGGCAGCTGGGGCGCCAGAAAATTCCTGTTAAAAAACGGAAAAATACTGTAAAAATGGTCTTTCTTCCCGTTGTTTTTACGGAAAATAACTGTATATTTAACATTGGATTTCGGTAATATGATATAATGTTAATTTACCATCCTATTGAAGTATTAATATCTGTTTTTTACACTGATAACCACCAATCACAGCAGTGATGAGAGTCACATGATCAATCAAAGCTCAACATAAGCAGTTCTTCCACAAGAGAGTTAATACTAATATATATAGAAGCTGCACAGTGTCATTCACACAAACATTAAACACCATCATGGTAACACATGAAATTTTAAAAATGCAATAAACATTAATTTAACAACATTAAATGTAACATAAACCCCTAATGTACATAACTGATTAGAAAAAACGAAGAAAACTATGAAGAAACAAACATAGTTATTTCAACAAAAATACATCAAATGTGAAGTGTCACAGGGAATTGTGGGAATGTCAATTTACGGTTTTTCACTGTAAATGATACAATGAGTTGTTTTTTCACTTTCAAAAACTGTAAATTTAACGGTATGTTACAGTAAAATTACATTAAATGTACTGTTAGATCTATCACAGTTATTTACCGTATATAGTACGGAAACTTTCTGTTAACCAATTAACAGTTTTTCACTGTAGCATTTTTACAGTCTTTTACCGTTAAAATTACGATAATTTTTTACAGTGTTACAATTACTGTTTAAGCTTTTTTTTCACTTAGCGAATGATAAAATAGAACACACTAAAGTAGAACACTTGTTTTTTGTTTCAAACTTTGTTTGAAATGAACATATTCTAGATTAACATAGCAATTCACTGCATGTATTTCGATGAACTTTTGAACACAGTTGTGAGCTTGATGATCTGAGAAGTGTGTGTGTGTGTGACCGTATCTCTGTTGTTTTCTCAGACCTGTCGAGCGGGGCAGTGGAGAGCGGCTCTCGTGGTATGACTACTACAAACAAGGGAAACAAAGCACTCAAGGTACTGTATGATCAGATGATGTTTCAAACGCAAGTGTCTCCAAATCACAATTCAAAGCTTAAAGGGATAGTTCACTTTGAAATAAATTTTTGATATGTTTTAGCTTACCTCAAGGGCATCCAAGATGTAGGTGTCTTTGTTTCCACAGTAGTTTCAATTTTTATATTTTTAGGTCAAACCGTTCTTGTCTGTCAGTCATATAATGCAGGTCGATGGTCACTGTCTCAAAACACAAGCACAGAGTCCAAATTAAAACAATTCCCCATCATAAGTACACATTGATGGCCTAAGACACGAAACGAGCGGTTTGTGTGAGAAAACAAACAGTATTTATATCGTTGTTATCTCTTGAAAACAGCACACATCCAAATGATCTGACGGCGCGGGCGGGTATACATGTAGATATATACACTAGATGTCGCCTTGGCTACGGTTTCGTTCCAATGAACTGCAGTAGCGAAGGCGACATCTCGTTCCAATGAACTGCAGTAGCCAAGGGGACATCTATGTATATATCTATACCCGCCCGCGCCGTCAGATCATTTGGACGTGTGCTGTGTTCAAGAGATAACAACGATATAAATACTGTTCGTTTTCTCACACAAACCGCTCGTTTCGTGTCTTAGGCCATCAATGTGTACTTACGATGGGGAATTGTTTAATTTGGACGATGGGGAATTGTTTTAATTTGGACTCTGTGCTTGTGTTTTGAGCCAGTGACCATAGACCTGCATTATATGACTGACAGACAAGAACGGTTTGACCTAAAAATATCAAAATTGAAACTACTGCGGAAACAAAGACACCTACATCTTGGATGCCCTTGAGGTAAGCTAAAACATATCAAAAATTAATTTCAAAGTGAACTATCCCTTTAAGACAGCAGAAGAGAAGTATTAAATCACATAATAAATCACAATTTAATCATATTTTCTTTTAGTAACCGGAAACAAAGCAATATAATATTTAATATGTAATATTTTTTACAGCATTTATTATAAATCTTTGTTAATATTAGTTAATAAAAACTTGTATTCATTGTCCACATTAGTGCATGTTGGTTAACAAATTCAAATGTTTTAAAAATGTGTTAAAAAATGATGCATTTAACATCGTCAATTGTTCATTGTTAGTTCATGTATGACGTCAAAACCCGGAAGTCTAATTCGCCACTAGGTTTTTTGAGATTTATCTATGGGATTTTATCTCTCAATATTGTTTTTATTGGTTTTATAAGAACAACAAAAGTTAACAAACATAAACAACCATATCCCCCACCCTCCCCCTAAAAAAAGAAGAAGGAAAAAAGCCAGACAACATAACAAATGACATAAGTGCCTAAATAAAGTACAAAGGAGAAAGATAAATCACGTAAAGAGGGGGATCGAAATCAGCACAAAAATCATAGTAATCGATGTGTTCAAATCTTTGAATTCTGCTGTCATGTAAATGTTGGAGGAAGGGACCCCAGACCTTGGGGAAATTAATACGAGACTTTGCTTCAATATACCCTATTTTGTCAAGGTTTAAGACCGAGACCGTTACAGCAAGCCATCTCTGAAAACATGGCGGAGCAGTGGCTTTCCCATCCCTTCATATAATTCAGTTTCACTTTATTTTGATAATCCCTTTAACACATTCAGTTGACTATAAGTAACATTGCACCTACATGTCTACTAACTCTCATTAGAGTATTAGTAGAGTATTAGTAGACTGGTATGGTTAGGGTTACAATAAGTTGACGTACTTGCAAAGTTACTTATAGTCAGTATAATGTCTGTTGAGGAGCATCACAATAAAGAGTTAGCAGATATTAAGCAGACACTCTACTAATGCTCTAATGAGAGTTAGCTGACATGTAGTTGCAAAGTTAGAGTATTATTAGACTTAATATCTGCAAACTCTTTATTGTGATGCTCCAACAGACATTATACTGACTATAAGTGACTACTAGCTTTGCAATCTCTGTTACTGTAATTACTCATTATCACTGTAAAGCTGCTTTGAATCCATCTATATAGTTAAAAGCGCTGTATAAATGAAGGTGACTTGACTTGATCTGCAGGTGAAGCGAGAGCCAGGTGAGAATGGCACGAGTCTCACGGATGATGAACTGGTGTCCATGTCTGTGCGAGAGCTGAACCAGCACTTGCGCGGCCTGACCAAAGATGAAATCCTGCAGTTGAAACAGCGTCGACGCACGCTGAAAAACCGAGGCTACGCCGCCAGCTGTCGCGTGAAGCGTGTGACGCAGAAGGAGGAGCTGGAGAAGCAGAAGATCGAGCTCCAGCACGAGGTGGAGAAGCTGGTCTCGGAGAACGCCAGCATTAAAGCTGAGCTGGAGCTGCTGCGCTCCAAATATGAGGCTCTCCAGAGCTTCGCCAGGACTGTGGCCCACAGGGGTCCCGTCACGAAAGTGGCCACCACCAGCGTCATCACCATCGTCAAGTCCAAAACACAAGCACGGTCTTAATGCACTGACCCGGAGCCGTTCTGGAAGGGGATCCATCAGGCACAGGTTTACTCATGCTCAAATCTATTCAGAAATCTTCTCGACGACCATAAAAGTGTAGACCGAATCTCTCAGAAAAAGATAAAGGACTTATTATTTCTATTTTAGAGATTAATCCGTCAATTGCAAACCTTGTTGTTAATGAACAACATTTGGTTACACTTTATTTTAAGGTGTCAGTGTCACACTGTATTTATACATTTAAGTACTGAGTAATATTAATTAACTACATGTACTTACTATAGGGTTAGGGTAGTATTGGGGTTTGGTTGAGGGTTAGTTGTCTACATAATTTACTGTTATTACTATGGTAAGTACATGTAGTAACAAGGACACTGTAAAATAAAGTGTTACCCAACATTGATTATCAACATTTCAGTAATCAGATTCACGCTACAACATTCAGAAATCTACTCTTTGACCATACAAATGTAAACAGACAACACTAAAATCTCTCAGAAAAAGATAAAGGACTTTTTTTTTTAGAGATTCAATTTGTATCAATATTTCATTAATTAGAATATTACACAGACTTGAGCTTAACCCAAAAACTATTTTAAAAGTTGTAATTTAGTCACCATTATTTGGTACTAAGCCCGTGTCACTTGGTCCATAGAACACAAAAGGAGAAGTTTTTGTGCTGGTTTATTTTTCCATACAGAGAAAGCATACAGTGACCAAAGCAGAAAAGTCACTCTTCAACATGTAAACAGCCTGTGATTGAAGACACACAAGAACTGATGGCATTCGTCACTGACATCAGACCTGACGAGGGACATCTAGGCACACCAAAGTCAAATATGTGCATTAGAGATCTTCCCGGGTCCCTGGTATGATTGTAAAGCGCTGTGGGTGTACAGTAGTACGTATGAAAGCGCTATATCATGATCTGTACCCGGCATGGATCGACCCGAATCACTTCCTACCCAAACACAACATGCATGAATACATTTTAAAAAAAGAAAAACCCAAGAATATTAGACCCAAGGCTTCACATGCTTGTGTCCCTGTACGCCAGTGGCTAGTGGTGACTGTCATCTTTGACAGATTGAAAATCAAGAAACACTTGTAGCTTTCAAAGCATGCCCATCTCTTCTCAACTTATTTGTAGATGAAGTTCATTCTCCAATCCATTTACATAAGCCATGTTCCCAGGTTATACTTCAAAAATGTGCAGAATATGTTTTTTCGGGATTTCACACATTGTTTTGTTTGAAGAAAAACAAGAAATTATACAGTTATGGCTTAATTGTCTGCGATTAGTTTGGCATCACCTGCATTTAGATGTTTTTTTTGTAATCAATACCTGGTATTACCTGCACATAATATTACAATATTAGTGTTAATGTTAATAAGCAAATAAGCATTTACACACAGAAGAACAGATTGACTTGAGTAACATTCTCATAGAAATTTATATAAAATAAAATATTGTTATGTGCACAAAACTAATAATGAAAATTTGGCACATTTTAAAAGAGTTTTAGTCTTCTCTGGTCTATTCGGTAAAAGCACATTTATTTAAAATTACCTGAGACCGGGGCAACTAAAAGGTTTTCGAGTCGAAGTGGACCCGTGAAGACCTCTAATGTGCAAGCACTGATGAAGTTAATATTTAATGAATAACCATTTGAATTTGTGTGTGTTCCTGATGGAAAACTATCATATGTATTGTCAGATGTTGTCAGAACTATCAGATGGATGTAATGCAAAGTCATATCCTTTCATGGTACTTTTTAAAATCCTTTTAGGGCTATGTGAGATATGGTAACTGTATGCTTTCATCGTATGGAAAAGAGCCTGGACATTTGCGAAAACTCTCATTTTTCTTTTCCCACGGAAGAAAGTTGACTAACTTTACGTTTTTGGGTCCAGTTCAGCTCCAACTTGAGTCTCCTGTGCTTGTTATTGTCCACTGACTGATATACCGATGGGAAAAACTAAAAGTATTCGCTGTTCTAACAGAAATGGTATAAGAAGTAAGGATCTTGTAATTCACGAAGCAAGTAACAATTATTTTCAGTTATCAAATTTCTTTCCTGTTGAGTTCAATTCCATTAGTGGAATGATGTTTACAAGTTATATTCTGAGGAATATGAGCAGGAGAGGCAATAAACTACAGTTTTTATGCATGGGAGAGTCTGGCAGGTGACGTTCATCTTTTGCAGACACGACTTGTGAGAAAAAGTCTTTCCTAAAAAACATCGCAAAGATGAGGCATTTATTTGCTTTTAGTTGGTAAACCGTGTTGGTAAAGTGTTGATAATAGCTTTGTTCAGTCGTAGAGCTGTAGTTTTGTTGTTCTGTGCTTTATATGGATGGGCTGGTCGCATTTAATTTCCAGAAGCAACTTAACACAGGCTTTATTGTTGAATCGTTAGCAAAAGGGTTTCTGATGTCTTACTTCAACTAAAAAAAACGTTGTTGTTTTTCTTTCCGGAAAACGAAAACAGAGAAAAAAAAAAAAACTGTTATTTATATGAACAAAAAAAAATAGTTTGATATCAATTTTGCAATTGTACCAAAAGTGGCTTATTATTGAAGTCTGATTGCTTTTCTAGTAAATAGACACGTGCAATGGGGCGTGCTGTGTGTGTATGTGGTCAGGTGACAGTGTTGTTCACTGTGTAAGTGTCCTGCTGTATTCTTTAAGTGAATATTATAACGTAATATAGACCGTGTACATTCATATTGGCTCCTCCTTCCATATCTCAGAACATCTGGGTTTTGTTGAATGATAAAACTTTACTGTAGCTGACTGTAACACACCCAGTGTGACGCTTCATAGCGGCGCGTAGCCAGATTGTGGTTCTCTTCCAGCACAATTTATCCATGTTTTGGGAACAAGAATAGCAAGAGCTAAGTTACTTTAAATCATCTGAAAAACGATGAAGATGTGGATCTGTTCCAAAACCTAGTGAACTGACCAGCATTTTAACGCCGTGTCAACACCGGATGCTTGAATAGAAAGGGGCAGACGTTTACTGTTCGGAGACTTGTCGTGTCGCACCGCATCCGGTGTAGACAGCATCACCGATTATAATGGGTTTCTGTCTGGTTTCCGCGCCCCCAACATGAAAACGCCCCCAAACTAAGAAGCATTGCATGTGTCCTTCACGGACCGTTAACAAGCTCACTGAAAAATAAAATAATCTATCCATCCATTCTCCAAATTGCTCGTCCTATGTAAGGTCACAGGGATGCCGGAGCCTTTCCCATCGTCTTAATAGGCAGGGAAAAATACACCTTAAATGTCAGTTATACTTACTGAGGGACATAAACAGAAGAAAAAATTGCAGTAGAGTGGGACTTTTATCAATTGGGAGTTGGTTTGATTGGGGAGGGATTGAAAAGGAAAGAGGAACAGGAAAAGTGGATAGTTTTTACATTATGGTAACTGTAATCATTGCTGAAATGTATGGATTGTAAGGAATTGTTTTAGGCAATATTTGTTTGTGGTATTTGTTATTTTGCTTATTAGAAGTATTGTTGCGTTAGCTTAGCAACATGCTAACGTCAAACTCTATTGAGTACAGTGTTGCTCTGTTTCACTTCAGTACGGATCAGGTCAAGGCTGCGTTTCAGATCTATAGCAAGGCATTCCCTCACTAGGGTTTGGAACAGAGCTATAATATTTAAAAGGTTATGTGATTGTCAACCCTGTCTTGCTCATGTTCTGGATCTGATGGACAGATGTGTACTCAGAGCAGAACTACTGTATGTACAGGCGTTTGAAATGAGATTTCTCTGTAAGAGATGATCAGGGTAAGTGAAATGCACTAATGAAATGGGCTTATTTTGAGATGCTCTTCCCTATTGTTTTCTCAGGACAAATGTTCAGTGTGATTTACACACACTTAAAAAGCACCAGAAGTTCAACTTATAGCCCTGATGTAGGCAAAGTGTTAAAACCCTGAGAACTTTCAGATCATTGACTGCTGTTGATTTAAAGTGATAGTTTACCCGCAAATGAATACTGCCATATGCCTAACCTCATGTTGATCCAAACCACTATGGGCCCTATTTTAACGCGCCACTGACTTAAGGCTAGGTTTTTCCTGGTCAGTGTGCGTGAATTGTTTTCTGAAACTGCAAAATAGCACCAGGGAACGTTTGCGCCGGAACACGCCTCCTCTTTTCGCTGAACCGCCCCCGGGAGCGCAAGTTCATTTCCTAATTTACCGACGTGCGTCTGTGGAGGGAAAAGTCCGCTGTGCGCCGGGTGCAAAATAGGAATGATACATGCACCGGTGTACAAAGTCAATTTTGCTGGGTGCAAGATAGGGCCCTATGACTGAATTTTTAACAACCAAGCTCCAAAAAGGAAACAATCACTTGAAGTTATAATGAAAGTATAGTGTGTATGACTTGTGCCTCTATATTCCAAGTTATCTGAGGCTGTGCAATGAAATTTAAGTAATTTCAAAATTGAATATTGTTGAATATTAAGTAATAAGCAATCGTGTAATAAGCAGTATAATGTAAAGACAGCAAAATGAAGGATTCAGGGCGATAAAAGAGTTTTAAACTAAATAAAACTTGTCTTACAAGTTAATCATACATTTTTGTAGGGACGCATCGATATGAAAATTTTGTCCGATACCGATAGATCTTTATATTTGAAAGCTGATAACTGATTTATTGGCCAATAAATCTAAATTAAAAATGTTATATAATTTTTGAGAGCCTTATTACAAAAACAAAAGTCTCACCATTAAGATCCATGTCCCAAACTCACAATTATGATGTTCTCATTATAATTTAAGTAGCCGATATGACAGACTGTTGCACTTTACTGTATTTTCCTTTTTTGAAGTGATTCTAATCATATTTCAAGCAATTCAAAACCATCATGTTGAACAGTGCGCATCTGAAGTGTCTCAGCTGAAGGAAAAACAAATAAACATTATTTATCGGCTTTAATATATCGGCAAAATTTTCGTATTGGGCCGATAACGATAACATTAAAAATGAACATATATCGGCCGATACCGATATGATGGCCGATATATCGTGCGTCCCTATTTTTTGGTGATTGTTCATAACTTGAAGTCAGTTACGTAAAGTAGATTGGCCTAATTTGATACTGAAAAGTAAGACTGCTTGCCTCTTGGCTAACTGCTAGTTGGTCAGTCAGACAGTCTTAACATAATGCCTGTGTTTATGAAACTGGCGCCTGATCTTGATCGCCCTTATTTTGCAGTCATGCAAGGGCAAGTATGACAGCTTTCATTTATGGATGAACTATTGCTTTAAGATGAAAATAAAGCGATTGAAACTGATTCACTGTGACATGAATGCACTGCCCTCTTACCTCACATCACAGATTCAAGGCCACACCAGTCAGTATTTCAGTGTTCTGGAAACAACGTTTTCAGCAGTTTGGTGACTGTTGTTAGCACTCGCCACATCCACTCTTCCTGAAAAGCAGCTCTTTTGAGGTTTTCAGCACACTCGTTTCACACAGCACTTCTCTGTGGTGTTTAATGTAGTTCTTGGATAAGCGCCACATTGTACACTTATGTGCACATATACTGTAGTATTGATTTTTTGTTATGTTTGTGGTAGTTTGTATTTTAGCACTCTCGTAAAATAACTGCTGAGGGGAAAAAGATATTTCAGTGAGATACAGTCACCACTGCGAAGGTTAATGTTCTGTAAGTGTGTTTATTAGCTCTATTCCAAACCCTAGCTTGTATCATTGTAGACACATTCCTGACTCTGTTTCAAGAGGTACGCAACAACGACAACCTGATTTGACCAAATACAGTATATCCAGTCCCAAAATGCCTTTTGACATTCTCAGTCAAAAAAATGAATTAAAGATGGTGGACATACTTCACACTTAAAGCATACCTTTGTTTAATTCAGTACTGAAAAGTATAGATAAACATACACTGCTGGGTTGTTTCAACTGTAAACATGTACTTTTTCCATGTACATGTCCATGTTTCCAACTTGTGTTAGACCGTTGTACTCATGTCTTTTGCAGCAACTCGCGCATGACACGGTTTTCTAAAAACACGGTACTCAAGTTAAAAGGAGTTCAGCTGAACCGGCTCTAACAGCGTGTCTACACTAGATGCGAGCGGTGACAACAGCAGACACAACCCATTATAATATTAGAATATTTTTATAACTCATGCATTTAAATAATTTTAAGCCTTAAAATTCTGCATAATTAAGGGCGTGGCCACTTGAGTGACAGGTGGATTGCCGCTGATGTCACTACTAGCCGTTTGTCTGCGGTCTGTTAGCGTCACGTCACCTCAGCTAATCCGCCTCGCTGCACATTTTCGTTTATCCGGGAGTGACGCGCTGCCAAAGATGGCGACGGCCGGCTCCGTCCACTTTGGGCTTCAAAAATGCTCTTCAGAAACATACTGGTCACATCACGCATATATACTTGTACATATTTTTTTACAGTCTATGGTGCTCACACTACTTCTGACACCGGATTTGCAACGGTCGCTTTGTCACATCCAGTTTAGACCGAATTAAGCTGTTGCGGCTGAACTGTCGCATCCAGTGTAGACATGGTGTAACTTATGTCAGAAGTAGCACGAGTGTGTGAAGTACATCAGAAATTGAACGGGGCATCTGGGATTTGTTGTTTTGCGTCGCATCTAGTGTAGACAGCATCACTGATTATAATGCATTCTATTGTGTTTCGTCTAGTCCGGTGTAGAAACGAAAGGTGCCATTCACAAAGAATGCGTTTATGCTTTGGCAATGGAATTTGGAAAAAACACTAGGTCTCAAGAAGTGTTTTTTAAAACTTGTTTTAACTTGGGGACCGTGGTTTTAGAGGGGCACGTCATCCGCGAGACGCTGCAAAAGATGCGAGTGCAATGGTCAAACTAGTGTGTTTACATAGGAAAACAATGGAAAAGTGGGAAAAGCCCTAATGTCAGAATCAGTTGTTACCGAGACTCTCACGCACCTACTGTGAGACGCACCGTTTGTGTCAAATCAGTAACAAGATGCCTGTGTGAGCAGGTGACATGGAAGCTCACTAAGTTTTGGGACAGAGCTATTGTCATTGCTATTATAGTATTCTTGTGTGACTATATTAATTTAATGTTAGGCTATGCAACAGGACCTGCCATTGTTTTAATGGGTCTTGGATTATCAATGAATCCTATTAAAAAGCAAAGTTTTTTCCAGTCAGCACATTAATGGCAATGTTCTCAATCTTTAGTCTAATAGTTCATCGCATTGTTTGGTAAGCAAGTGACTGTACAGGTTTTTATATTTGACACTAGATTTGTGAGTCATCAAATAAAGCTATGAAATGTGAGTTTATGATTGGTGAACATTGATAGAATATGTTTTGGTTATTTTTTCAATGGGTTGTAATAAGATATATTGCAGTGCTTTGTATGAAACACAGTAACACATTGGGTAAATTGTAACTATTTATTGATTAAATTGTTGTACTTTTTGCAATCTAGATACAAACACTGTATTCCTATTTAATGACTGTGGATTTGAACCATGCAGTTAACCATTTCTCAGATGTGGCTAATTTATTGATGTACTGTTGTATATAATGTATGTTTGTTGAATTACAGCTTCTTTTATTTTGTATATGACCAATAAAAATGTTTTGAGAAAGATTCAGAACTTCAGGGAATATATATATATACAGTATAATCATAATTTCTCTTAAATTGTCATTAGATAAATGTTACCCAATTCAAGAAAAATGATGGTTATATTTCATCCAATAACAAAATTTTGGTTATTTTCCATGGTATTGTCATTGACCCAAATAAACCGTCGGGGAAGGCTCATTGCTGTTCATCTTGGTTTAAGGAGACTGCTATCATTTAGATGGCACAATTTCTCTCTCTGTGATCCAAAAAAAGATGTCAGTTGACCTAGTTCAAGCAACCTCTGAGAACATATTTTTGGCATGACGCGAGTAAAACATTGGAGTCATGAGCGATGTTGAGGTGCGTCTGTCCTAAATTTGGGTCGGTAGCATACAAAGCAATTTTTCCCTCTATCTTTAGACGCCGTTCACTGGCCCGAAGCCTCTTTCAAATGGAGAAAATGCAGCATCCGTCTCATTAGAAGCATAATTTTTTCTCTCAGCTTTTAAACTTGGCCTAAAAACTGAATCACAATAAAAATAGGCTCAGGTACTTGTCCAAATTAATATGGCTTGATTATATGCATGGCAAGGCAGCTACATGCGACACTAAAAAATATAAATAAAATTGTAATTTGATGTACAATAGTGATACTTTAGTATTTGAAATACGTCTGAGTGAAATTACTAAATTACTCAAATTTATATTACCATACCACTACCATAGATATCGAGGGCCAACTGCTCACTCCCAATATTTAGATTAGTGATTAATAAACAGGGACTCATGAGGAACCAGTCAGATAAGACCACTAATCTGATCTCTATCATTGGATTTCCAATTACTGTTTTACCAGTTTAACCTAGAGGCAACAAGATATAATAAGACCAGGCAGATAGAGGACTAAAAAAAACTATATTAATAAAATAATATATGACTAATGAGCCAATGCAGTGTTGACAGAACGGGGCTAATATGGTCATACCTCCTGGTTCTGGTAAGAACTCGAGCTGCTGCATTTTGGACCGACTGTAGTTTGTTTATTAAGCGTGCAGGGCAACCACCCATAAGAGCATTACAATAATCTAGCCTTGAGCTCATGAATGCATGAACTAACTTTTCCGCATCTGTCATTGAAAGCATATGTCGTAATTTAGATATATATATTTTAAGATGGAAGAATGCGCTTTTACAGATTCTAGAAACGTGGCTTCCAAGTGAAAGATTGGTATCAAAGAGCACACCCAGGTTCCTAACCGACGACGGGTATCAAAGAGCACACCCAGGTTCCTAACCGACGACGAAGACTTAACAGAGCAGCCATCAAGTGTTAGACCGTATTCTAGGTTACTACGTCCAGAGGTTTTTTCCCAATAATTAGAAACTCTAGTTATCCAAATTTTTATATCAGCTACGCATTCCGTTAATTTTGAAGAAATATTGAGTATCATCAGCATAACAGTGAAAACTAATGCCTTGCTTCCTAATGATATCTCCCAAGGGTAGCATGTACAGAGTGAACAGCAAGGGTCCTAGTACTGAGCCTTGTGGTACGCCATACTGAACTTGTGATCGATGAGACATCTCTTAATTTACTGCTACAAACTGATAAAGGTCAGATAAGTATGATTTGAACCATGCTAATGCAATTCCACTAATGCCAACATAATTTTCGAGTCTATTTAAAAGAATGTTGTGGTCAATAGTATCAAATGCAGCACTAAGATCCAGTAACACTAATAGAGAGATACAACCATGATCGGATGATAAGAGCAAATAATTTGTAACTAATGAGAGCAGTCTCAGTACTATGATACAGTCTGAAAAACAATAGTGTGCAACATTACTTTTAATAATAGAAATATTAATAATATGAAGGTACTAATATACTAATATTAAATGGAAATAAATATTGTTGAAAAGGTTATTTATAACACCATTAAGGTCCGATATCATACTTCAAAGCATGGTTCTTTATGGAACCTTATAAAAAGGGTTCTCATTTAGCACTAAAAAGGGTTCTGCTATTGTTACAAGCCGAAGAACCCTAATTTGGTACCGTCTGTCCATGATAAAAGTGCATCTGTCCATGATAAAAGTGCATCTGTCCATGATAAAAGTGCATCTGTCCATGATAAAAGTGCATCTATCCATGATAAAAGTGCAGTGCATCTGTCCATCATAAAAGTGCATCTATCCATCATAAAAGTGCATCTGTCAACATGGCGAAAAGGCAGGTCGTCTTCTCGCCCAACAGTTAAAAAGTAAATCAGCATCCCATCTTATTCCCAAGATTAGGAAAACATGTCAAGAAATTACAGTGGATCCCCAAGAAATTAATTCTACTTTTCAAAAATTCTACTCAGATTTGTATACCTCAGAATGTCCACATGATGACACTTTTATGTCAACATTCCTGGCAAATGTAAACTTACCCTCAGTTTAACAAGATCAAAAGAGGAATCTGGACAAACCTTTACAACTTCAAGAGATAGAAGATTCAGTTAACCCATTCGGACCCTGCATCCATTACATTGGACATCACATGTCAGCCCTTTTTTTGTTTTGTTTTACTTCTGGAGCATTTCACCTAGTTTAAAGCCTGCAGTCCATGAGATTGGACGTTTGTCATCCAATCAAATTGCAGTAAAGCTCTGCATGTGGTAATAAAAAAATAAAAAAATAAAAAAAAAACACTACATTGAAGAGAAGCATGGCAGCACTTCACTCCAAACACAGAAGTAAGCAACATTTTCTATGGTTTTATTTACATTTTTTTTAATATGTTTGCCAGTATTTCATAGTTTGTATGTAAAATAGAAGGATTGAACTTATTCAAGTTAAAAATCGATTGTAGAATTGCAAATGTGTTTTTTCAAATGTGTCTGTCCATTAGAATGTAATCTGAAATCACATGTCCAGTAATGCTGATTGAAATTTCTTACATAAAAAAAATCTATATCACAGTACTAATACATTTTTGAAACTATTTAATATGCAGAATATACAGTTCTTGAAGTGCTTGGACATATAGCTGATGGAAATATCTCAGATGTTGACTTTATGTGGAGTGATGAGGAAGATGGAGATGGAAATGCAGACGATGCTAGATCTCCAACAATTGGTGAGTGTAGAATGAAAATTAGGGATAGTTAGTTTAAGACTTTTCATACATATATATGTATATATGCAGAACAAAATGGAGTCAGGGGGTATAAACATGCCTCAACTTCTGAGATTGAAGTTCTTGTTGGTCTACATGTGGCAATGGGAGTTCTTGGTCTTCCAAGAGTGAATGTACTGGTCCTCCAGTATCAATATTGGAAATTTCAAGGAAACCATGTCTCAAGATCTTCTTTTTTTTTTTCAACTTCGCTCCAACCTGCATGTTGTGAACAACCATGAGAGGCGTCCTGGAGACACTGATGTTTTCTTCAAGGTCAGACCAATCTTTGAGTCCATAAGGAAACGCTGTCTGCAGCTACAACTGGAGGAAGATCTCTGTATTGATGAGCAGATTGTGCCTTTCAGGGGAAAACTCTCTGTGCTCAAGTATATTAAAGGGAAACCTACACCATGGGGAGTGAAGATGTTTTTCCTCTGTGGCAAAAGTGGGCTTGCTTATGATTTCCTCATCTATCAAGGTGCCACAACAGAGCTTTCAGAGAAAAGCAAACAGGTTCTAGGGCATGGGGCACTTCTGTTGTCTTCCACCTGTGCCAGAGAGCTCCCAACCACAAGCTCTTTTGACAACTACTTCACCACCTATAATGTCCTTGAAGTTCTTGCAGAAAAGAAAATCCATGCAGCTGGAACAGCCTCTGAAGACATCAAGGAAATGTGTAAGAAAACGCAGGGAAACCATGATGAAGTTAGATGTAGGGATGTAAAAGTTGTTCTAGTGAAGTGGTTTGATAACCGCTCTGTTGTGCTGGCCTCCAACTTTGTTGGTGTTGGAGATGAAGACGAAGTTGAGAGGTGGGATAAGAAAGAGAAGCTGTTTGTGAAGGTCAAGCGTCCAGAGGTTGTGAAGAAATACAACAAGGGCATGGGAGGGGTGGACAAGCTTGATCAGCTAATCAGCCTTTACAGGATTGATATCAAGTCCCGCAAATGGTCACTGCGCATGATTACTCATGCTTTTGATGTTCCTGTAGTGAACAGCTGGCTTGAGTAATCGCAGGGACAATGAAAACAAAGGAACTCAGCCACAGAAAATCATGGATCTTCTTGAATTCAAAATGAATGTGGCCGAAGTGCTTGTGCGTTCTGGGAAGCCACAGGGTTCACACAGCCAGTACCTCTCGAACTCCACATGATGAAGCTTGTAACGTTCAGCCTTCTCGGTTGAATTACATTAACTAAAATTGGGGTCAGATTAAACTGTGAGAGTTTGTGAAGTGTTTTAAAAGATGAGACAACAACAGATATAACCGGAATAAAAGTGTATTAAACAATACTCACAAGGAACTTAAAACAACACAATAAATACAAGAAAACTAAGTCTGTTGAAAGCGTGGAGTCCGTGGCACCATACCATAAAACAGTCCAAAGAATCCTGGTGTATTGCTTGTCCCAAAGTGAATGTGATTAATGTCCACCGGTGTATATACAAAGTCCACAGAAGTGATAATCCAAAGTGCTGGAAAGGTAAGTCCACTGAAGTAACTTCACAGTCCAGTTTGCTGGTGATCACCTGGTCGTCTAGTGAGCAACGACCCCAATTGTTTGGCATGCTGCCTGCTTTATACTGCCTTGTTCCTGTTTCCTGTCATGTGATTACTCACATGACAGGCAGACCAATAATAATTTAAAGACATACACACATACAAAAGATAAGAGGAATAAAATGGATTAAAATGACTAAGACAACATGTAAACCTATTAAAACTCTAATATACATAAAATCAATATAATATATAGAGTGGTAAAACATGTGTCATGTGTGACAGTGTCACAAGCTGGACAAAAGAGAGGGGCAAGGGAATGGCGGCCAGTTCTTGAAGTCCAAAAAGATATGGTGGACCACCTGCCAGATTATGATACAAAAAAAAGATGCAAATTGGAAGGTTGTTCTGGGAAAACACACACAAAACTCTTCTCTGACTCTAACATGACCATATTGATTGAATCTAAGATTGATTGAACTTGCCCCGCCTTTCTCCTCCTCATTAGCATTTAAAGCTACAGACACCGAAACAGCACGTCTGAAGAAAAGCTCATTGTGGGACTGGCTTGTAGTGGCTATAATTCTGCACCAAGGCTGAATTTTGGGAAAGAGATTTCAGATACAGTACTAGGGACCACTAAGGCCTATATCAAAGCCTACAAAAAGAAGCATGTTATGGGACCTTTAAAAGAATGGACGTTGAGTATAAAGGGCAAAAAAACAAGAATACGTAGAGAGCTTCTTAAGAGACTTAGTGGCTTAGTGATATGTATATGGATTTACTTTTATGATGGATAGATGCACTTTTATGATGGATAGATGCACTTTTATGATGGATAGATGCACTTATGATGAATAGATGCACTTTTATGATGGATAGATGCACTTTTATGATGGATGGATGCACTTTTATGATGGATAGATGCACTTTTATGATGGATAGATGCACTTATGATGAATAGATGCACTTTTATGATGGATAGATGCACTTTTATGATGGACAGATGCACTTTTATCATGGAAAGATGCACTTTAATCATGGATAGATGCACTTTTATCATGGATAAATGCACTTTTATCATGGATAGATGCACTTTTATAATGGATAGATGCATTTATATGATGGATAGATGCACTTTTATCATGGATAAATGCACTTTTATCATGGATAGATGCACTTTTATAATGGATAGATGCATTTATGTGATGGATAGATGCACTTTTATGATGGATAGATGCATTTATATGATGGATAGATCAGCCATTCAAAATGCCAGGGCATTTTTTTAATATAACTCTGATTGTGTTCGTCTGAAAGAAGAAAGTCATAAACACCTAGGATGACTTGAGGTTGAGTAAATCATGGGCTAATTTTCATTTTTGGGTGAACTATCCCTTTAAGAGTGATACATCTCACACATGCGACCACAGATCACAGTGGCTGAGCGATCTGCACGACTTGAACCGCTCGTGAGACGGAGAGAAACGCTGTCCCCCAGAGGAGAGCCCAGACTGCTCTCCGTCCCCGCGTGAGTAATTTGGCTCATGCAGGGGAGAGGTGATGTAGGACAGCATTCGTCATCCTCACCCACTTCTGCAGCAGGTGCTCGCCCCAGATCTCTCAGCCTGGAGACACTGGCACGACTAATGGGGCTCAAGCACCACCATCAACACCTACACATTCACTCTTCCTTATCTCTTCTTAAATCAAACAATAAACAGCTGTCTGGAAACACACAACAACTTCCACAGAGAGAGAGAGGGGGGTTATAACTCGAGACGACAGAATGCTCAGACAAAGCTCAAAAGTGTGTGTATTTCGATTTGTGGGGTGCGTTTGGGGAATAGTCTGAACAAATCGATTAAATAAAGTGTAAATATACTGCAATTTAAAAAAAGGTACAAAAGATTTAGTTTTGAAAAGTACAGAAGTGGGGACTGTTGTTAATGCTGCTTGATTTTGGTTTTTGTTTGATTCTTCCTTATCTTAATAGCTAGATAAAGTAGGATGTACATTGGTTTAGTGTTTTTGTGTTATGTAAAATGGTATGCCTGATTTTTTCTTGTTTGATTGTGATTTGCTTAATTTGTTATATATTTTCTTTTCTTTCTTTTTTTTTACTCATTTGTATATTTTATTTAAGTGTGTCTTTCTTTCTTTTTTATATAGATCGAAATAAAGATTTTCATATCTAATAACTTAGCAGCTGACCCCTGAGGGAGAAATATTAGGAATAAAAATACTTGAAGATTCGTAACAAATAGTGTGTAAAATGGATCATATAATGCAACAATATTTGCTGCAAACAATATAGTGTGCTACATGATGTTCAGTACGGTTATCATCTTGGAAATTAAATGGTTATTTTGCATTTTTAAGTTAGATTTTATGTGATAAAAAAATTGGTTTTAAAAGTAGATGAGTAAAGTTTGATGACAATTTTAATGTTGACTTGACAAAGCCTTGTCTGAAATTTTAAAAGCTTTAAGTTGGAAGGTTTTTACTGAGAAAAGTTGAAAAAGTCAGACAGAGTAATAAAATCTTGTTTTAAAAAACATGTTTTAGTGTGTGTAGTTTAGTGTTTAGTAATGTTGTTAGCTTATTGTTATCATGTCTTAGCATTCTGCTAACATGTTTCTAGTATGTCCTTAACATTTTTTTACAGTTTTTCTCAATCTATTTGACATATTTCTCCAAACTCAGGTCACTGTTTTCAAAAAAACGTGTGTGTGGTTACTAAATGTGCATAATCTCGGGCACTGAAAATAAATAGAGAAAAGAAAATATTAGGAGAAAGATATATACATATATGAGAGAAGAAAGAGTTCACTCAAAGGCATACGGGTCTTTAATGTTTAATGTCAAGAATTGAATTTTTTTGAGAAATAACAGATTGGATGTTCTACTCCATCCAAGGCCTGTTGAAAAATTTGGGTAAAACCCATGATAATACCCAGACATTCCCAGAAACCTACACAATCTCTTTAGGCATTGGAAAGGCACAGATAAGGCTTCAATGGGGCGAATATGTCCGTTTCCCTCTATTTTACCTAAATAAGTGACAGTAGCTTTTCCAAATTCGCATTTTGCCAGATTCAGAGTTAAAGAGTGATCCGTCAGACGAACAGAAAACTCCCTTATATGGACTAGGTGATCTCCCCAAGATAAACAATACAAAACCATATCGTGCAAATAAACCAGATAACCAGATGTTTATAAGCACTGGAAGCTAGTTATTTTACTTTATAAAGTTTTAAATATGGATATTTTTCTTACACAAACACATGGCTTCACTTCAGAATGGACAGATGCACTTTTATCATGGATATATACACTTTTATGATGGATATATGCACTTTTATGATGGAGATGCACTTTTATGATGGATAGATGCAGTTTTATCATGGATAAATGCACTTTTATGATGGATAGATGCACTTTTATCATGGATAAATGCACTTTTATGATGGATAGATGCACTTTTATGATGGATAGATGCACTTTTATCATGGATAGATGCACTTTTATCATGGATATATTCACTTTTATGATGGATAGATGCACTTTTATCATGGATAAATGCACTTTTATGATGGATAGATGCACTTTTATCATGGATAGATGCACTTTTATGATGGATAGATGCACTTTTATGGGCTTCAAATTTTGTGCTCCCATTCACTGCCATTATAAAGCTTGGATTAGCCAAGACATTTTTTTATATAACTCTGATTAGTCTGAAAGAAGAAAGTCACATACACCTAGGATGACTTGAGGGTGAGAAAAATTTTTGGGTGAAGTATCCCTTTAAGAAACTTTGGTCTCAGAAGAAGAAACAGCAGCAGCTTAAATAGTAGGTCAGTATGGCTTTGTCATTAAAGACCCGTCATTAAACATTAAAGACCCGTTGTCAAGCCTACATAAGTACAAATATTCTGTGTACACTGAACATTGGAATACACTATATATAGCCTACTACAGGAATAGTGAAAAAAGCAGAAGAATAATAGCTATCTATTTTAAACACAGCCTGTGTTTATCCCACTTGCCAGTATTCTCATTATTATCATCTGTTCTTCATTTAGGGTTGATCTGAGGGTGAAAAATCTAAAATATATAAAAACTTATCAGCCTTAGTTATGGTCTTTAGCTTAGAAACTAAGATATTTGCTTAAAGCAGATTAGTTTTTAAGAAAAACAAGAGTGCCCTCTGCTGGATAAAGGCTGTTCTCCTGTGGTGTTAAAGGTATTTTCAT
This sequence comes from Rutilus rutilus, assembly GCF_951802725.1. Lineage (NCBI taxonomy): Eukaryota > Metazoa > Chordata > Actinopteri > Cypriniformes > Leuciscidae > Rutilus > Rutilus rutilus. Next base: position 70,709,866 of record NC_140209.1, read on the forward strand.
ACAGAAATGTGTCAATATGTACAGTGATGTGAATGGTGTCATGCTGTTTATCTTCTCGTTTTCCAGAGCAGAAAATCATACGGGTTTGAAGCAACATGATGATGAGTAAATGACAATATTATTTTTGGGTGAACTTTGCCTTTAAGGTGAGAATCATTAACCCCAAAATGTAATGCCTTTACCCTAACTAATAAAATTACACTTCTAGAAGGCTGCCAGCAATGGACAATAGAAAGAGATTACCAATAACGGTAATAACATTTAATGCCAACGCAATGATTTTGCGATTATGTGAGGTGCTTCAGTTTTTATGTGTGAATTTATAACACACACTTGTTAAAGGCCACTTCCAATTGGAGTTAAAGGCCAGTTCACACAACCAATGCCAACAATCACTTCTAAGTCATTCCACGACCCAAAAAATGCGGATTCAACATGATCACTTGGCGAACACGAGAGCCGACCAACACTGACGGGTAACAAATAAGAACATTAGCCCAGGTTTCAGGAATGTACAATGTGAGATGTCAACTTACCCAGGATTAATTGTTAACCCCGGGTAAAATATGAGCAGCAGTGTTAAATGCAAGATTCAATACAATTCAATTCACATTTATTTGTATAGTGCTTTTCATAATACACATCGTTTCAAAGCAGCTTTACAGAAAGTGCATGAGTCCACATAAAAATTTAGAGTCTGTTATCAGAGGAAACTGTCTAAGTTATGTATTTCAGAAATGTTAATGTACATATACAAAATCACAGTTAGCGGAAAATTTATTAATTTAAACAATGTAATAATTTAATGCAGAAACAATAAGCTCATTGAAGTAATGAATATTTGTTTGTTAACTTATGATTATGACATTTATAAAAATGTAGCGTTGGTGCATGTTGAGATAGATATTGGATATTAGATGAGATAAGTGGTGCTGGATGGCAGAGGGAGGCTAAATAGACATAAATAAATATATACATAATTACTTCATGAATAACATGAAACATGAATAAATCATTATGATAATAGAAAGTGTTTGTAACCCAGCTAACAATTTTTGGTTCCCATAACGTTAGTTTTTGGTACCCAGAACATTCTCAGAATGTTAGTTTATGGTTCCCAGAACGTTATTTTTTATGGTAACCACCCAGCAACGTTCTGGGAACGTTATTTTATTGTTACATAAAAATAAAACCAAAAAAGAACGTTCCCCTAACGTAAGTATTTGGTTCCCAAAAAAATAACCAAAAAATAACATTAGGGGAACGTTCTGTGTTAGCTGGGAAGAAAATAGCCAAAGCATTGGAAATCTCCATTTCCACCATCAGGGCAATCATTAAGAAGTTCCAATCAACTAAAGATGTTACGAATCTATTTTTCTATTTCGATTGTTGTCAGAATCATCACTACGTCATCTTCAACACCTAGAGATTAAAGAGCACTTTCTGGGTTTCCTACTGTACCTGCTCCAGACTCCACTGGCCTTGGCCTTTCTTCAGTGAGTTTGAAGAAGCTGGAGGAGCTGGGCATCGGTTTTCAAGACTGCAGGGGTCAGTCATATGATAATGAATCCAATATGAAGGGGAAAATAAAGGAGAAATGCTCGTGCTCTTTATGCTCCATGTGGAAGAAATCTAATGGTTGCAGATTCAGCAAAGCAGTCGGTAAATGCCATCAGCTTCTTTGGCAGAGTTCAGAAACTTTACAACTTCCCAGCTAACAGATTTTTGTTATAAGAACGTTCTCCAAATATTCAGTGTGGGTCCTGGGAACGTAAACAATGTCCAGTTTTCTTGACGTTAGAAGAATGTGTTTTAAAAGGTGTGATGTTCCTCAAACGTTCTTTCAACTTAATTTTGATCAAAAAGAAAATATTCTAGTAACGTTGATTTTGTAATATTCCAAGAACATAAAAATGTCCAGTTTACTGAATGTTAATATAATGTTATTTAAAGGAAATATGAAACATTATTTCAATCATTCAAACACCTGCTGTGAACAAGCACTGAAAGAAAGAGAAATAAGAACACAAACTACAACTTTCTTCAGACACAGCCTTCGATGAACTGAAGATAAAATACATTAATTCTCTCAAGATCTGATTAAACAACTCCACAAACAGCATTACCAGCTTCACTTATTACTAACCAGACTGACTTTATTTCTGTCAGACGTCTACAGAAGCTCTTATTGAGAACTAACAGAAGTTTAACTCTCGTGTTTGTTTCATTTGGGGTCGTCATTATGGTGATCGGTGTTTACTTTACTTTACTGCTCCTCATATGGGCCATTCTTAACCAGCATGACCAGATCAATCTCAAGTCATGGAGTGAGACAAGATTCCCATCCCAAAAAGATGAGTAGAGTCAACAGCATTGAGCCTATACGCTACCAAACTGAGAAAGGCAGAGAGGACTTGACTGAAGTCAGGGATGAAACAAATGATGCTGAGTCATTGGTAGAAAAAATAGGATCATTCAGATTTCAAATCTGTTAGCACTTTACAATAAGGTTTCATCTGTTAACATTAGTTAATGTATTAACTAACATAGACTTAAAATTAACCATACATTTGTTACTGTATTTGTTAATCTTTGTTAATGTTAGTTAATAAAAATCCAGCTGTTCGTTGTTTGTTCATGTTAGTTCACAGTGCATTAACTAATGCTAACAAATACAACTTTTGATTTTAGTAATGTATTACTAAATGTTTAAATTAACAAATGTAATTAACTAATGTTAACTAATGAACCTTATTGTAAAGGGTTGCCTCAAACCTGTCGAAAATCAATATTCAACATCCATCCATTATATCATTAAATCAACATCCATTATAGAGGACTTTGCTTCTCAAAAAGCAAGAATACAAAAATTCTGATAGAAAAAGTCATTAGAAGGAACAGGGGAATAAAAATTAGATGGGGTGAAGTGAAAGCTTGTGTGTGTTTTTTGGGGGTTTTAGAATATTTTTTTTTGTTTCCTTTTTTTCTTATTTATTTTTTATATTTATTTTTATTTATATTATTTGCTTATTTATTTTATTCATTTATGTATCATTCATTGCATTTTATACGCTGTTAATTGTTTTGTTGTTTAGTGTTTTGGGGTTTGAATGTGTACTGAATGTGTGAAAATGGTATTATTGGAGTTTTTATTAGATTTATGTACTGTATATAAATCATGTATATAAAAACATTTTAGTTGAACTTTTGGCTGATTGTTCATTGAAGTTATTGTGTTGCAGTGTTTTTGTTTTGAACCCACTGTTGTCAGCAACATGGTACAACTCTGTTTATGTGTACTACTGTACATTTGATTTTACTTATTTCTTTCAACTAGAGAGTATTCTTCAGCATATTTGTAACGTATACATGCAGCATTCATTGAAAAATATAGAATAAAATGTATTTTCCCCTAATACTTATTCCCCTAATACCCTATTTTTTTCATATGGAAATATAGTGTGTATAATTTATTGTTTGCTAGATATGAGACTCTTCCTGTTTACCTTTTTTGTCATTACTTTAATCCCTCACCATGGCAACACTGTTGAAGATATCCAATATCTGTTCACAATTTAGCATCTTCAATGATCACAATGTAGCATCATGTATTAGCATCATGTATTTGCAGAATGAAGACCCTTTGAAGAGTAGTTAAAAATTCAGAGCTTGTTTTTTTATTTTTTTTTATCCACAATCAAACCAAAATATCTGACTTCCTGTTGGTCGGAGCTAATGACTGTAAATCAGAAAGTTGTCCAGCTCGATGAGAACAATATACGTACCAATTTTAATGAGTGTTTAACCATCCGTTTCTTGTGTGTGTGTGTCGAGTTTCATGCAATTTGAAGCATGCTAAGACTCCTGCTGCCAGTTGGTAGCGCTATAACTTTGACTCACAATAGTCATATCAATGTGATAGGCGTCTTACAACAAACACACTGCTGAAGTTTCATCAAGATCAGTTAATATATGCAGAAGTTGTAACATGCTTCCTGTTTCCCTTTCCTCGACATGAATTTGTTTCCTCGTCACGGTTTGAGATATCAAAAATCCGTCCGCATTTAACATTCTCATTGTCTTGGCTTCATGCACACCGAGTTTGGTGGCGATCGGATGAATTCCCTCGGAGGAGTATATCAAATTCCAGAGCATGCGTTTTTCAAACAACCCATAATAGCTGACTTCCTGTTGGGGGCGGAGCTTGTGACTATGATTGCGAAAGTTGTTCGGCACGATGAGGTCTATATTGATGCTTACTAAAAAGCATACTTAATTGAGTAGGTACTTATTTAAAATAAGAAATTACTTCACAACTGCTAAAAGAGTATGAATGTGTGTCGTATGAATGTAATCTGGACGTACTACATTTTCCATGTTGCCCTTCCAGTCAACAAATTAACTTCTGTAATTTACTTTACTTTTTATTACAGTCAGTTGTGTCGCTTCACTGACATTCACAAATCCTCTCCTGTTGCCTCATGGGATAGTAAAGTGTCCATCATATCCACACGTCAGAAGTAGGTCATCCGGGGGCTTTTTCCTACTCTTTTGAGTGAATTCAGACATACTTCTTTTTATTACATACTGTTTTTCACCTAACATAGTAGTAGGGAAGTAGATATACAGTATACATCACGATAATGAACATGATGCATGGTATTGTTATCGTGGGCACTTCAAAATACTGTGAATAATTATTTATAACAAATTATTCAGATTTTTAGAAGGCATTTTAAGAAAACTTTTCCATCAACCGGGTGAAATTTACAAAATTTAAAGGTGCAGTATGTGAGATTGACAACTAGTGGTTGAAATGGGTACTGCAGTCAAAATTCACAATATCAGAGAGTTGTTCCCCCGCCCCCTCCTCCTCAGACTCGAGGGTTGCCAGATTGAGGACACGCAACAGGAACGAGCACAATTTACAATGGAATGTGAGGATACTTGCAAACTGTAAGTTGATGAGTTGATTTATTGATTTATGATGAGTTGATATAACGTTGTTAATATGCTAATATTAGTTTTTTAGATGGGTGCGGAAGCTTTAGGTTGGGTAGAATCTGTGATCTCTGACCCAGTTCGTTCGCTGGCTTCCATGGCAACAATTTGCTGTGTTTTCCGCCAATTGGCAACCTGTGGTGTTGAAATACTATTGGCTGAACTGGCAGTGGGCAGAGTCACACAGATCAAAACAAAAACACACATTCCAACACAGAATGCACATTTCAAAGTAAAATAACTGGCTGAAGAAGTGTTTGTAAACTCAGCATGTTTCCTAAATATCTGAAAACACATTATGGTATTTTAATAGCCTACTTTAGTACAGTCAAAAACTTACATACAGCACCTTTAAAATTTGGTGATGTTGGTGATGCAAACAACACCAACACAGATCAGAAGCATAGCAGAATATGTGTGCACATTTTCAAGAGCTTCTGGGCATGTTAAGGCCAACAAAAGTGCACGAAAATTTTAAATAATAATACAATCATTATTATTGAAAAACACTTGGGCTCGTCTCATCATAATTATTAACTGGACTCGTGCACTGTTCATTATCCTGTATGGTAAACGAGACGCGTGTCCCAGAGCTGGTATGGATTTCAACTGGTCACATGACACGAGAGCTGTGATTATGTAAGAGTATAATGTCGCTTATCGTACGAGTCCGTGCCATATGACGCCACTTCCCAAGAAGCGAACTCACAAACCCTACTATTGCAAAGGCGCGTTAAATTAATATACATGTGGTCGTGCTGACGCTGCATGCAGCACGCAAATTAATATTCACGAGCAACGCCATGACTAGCGGGATTCGTTCATTCGCCCACGCCTCTTAGCCTTTCAGCAAATTAATTATGCCACACGTCACCTCACATGGCTAATATTCATGAGAAAGCCTTCACTGTAGTGCGATGCGTAATTCTGCTGGCCGGTCGAGGAGGCGTTGTCTCTTATTACAGCGTCACCATCGTTTAATGCAGAAGCCGGCTATCCTGGAGGGTTCCCGGTCCTGAAACACACTCTGAATACCTATATAGTGTATTATCAGTGTTTTGCCGTTGGTTAGTGCTTGCGAAAAGGGCTTTATGAGATGATGAAGAACGGGCATCATGTGATCAGTCCGGAGAAGAGGAGGCGCGCGGTGCGCGTCTGGTGCGATGGATGGTGAGTGAGATACTGCGATATACTGGCATATATATCTGATATACTGGCCTATATATATATATATATATATATATATATGATTCTGCAGGAGAAACACCAGAGCCCACGACTCTGATCACTCTGAAATAAGAGAATGTGACCGGACTATAGATTTGATGCTGCAACACATCTAATATAAAGTCTTTAAACATTGAATGCTCAAGAAGTTTTTACTGTTTCCATTTATATATATATATATATATATATATATTAGGGATGCATTAACATTAACATTTTAATTCTATATATTTGAAAGCAGATAACCGATATATTATTGTCTCACCATTAAAATCCATTTCCCAATCACACAATTATAATGCTCTCATTATAATTTTATGTAGCCTATTTGACAGACTTAAATGTTGCACTTTACTGTATTTTCCTTTATTGAAGTGATTTCAATCATATTTCAAGCAATTCAAATCAATCATGTTGAACAGTGCGCATCTGAAGTGTCTCAGCTGAAGGAAATAATACATTATTTATCAGCTTTAATATATCGGACAAATTTTTCTTATTAGGCCGATAACGATAACATTAAAAACGAACAACGAACATATTCTGCCGATACCGATATGGTGGCCGATATATATATCGTGCATCCCTAATATATATGTAAGAGTAATGTCTTGACTTGAGACCCTACTAAGAGTAATAGTCTTTATTAATGCAGGTAAATGATGAATGCTATGAAGGTTGATTTCCCTGTGAGGTTAATAGATTCCAATACAACATGATATTGGGAGTCTCCACATGACTTTTGATTTTATGTGAACTAAATCTCTGCTGACTTTATGGAGTTTTCTCTGTTCTGAAATCAAACTACTGACCAATACAGTGAGAAGATAATGTGCATATGTTTTAATAACAATAACTGCTTTATACAATAACAGAAAAAACAATAGTGATGATTATATCGAAAATATTATTTGTTGGATTTATTGTAAGTTTCACTTAATAGTTGCACACTGAAAAACACTAGCCATTTCTCACATATGCACACTAACACATGTTCTAGAACACACACGTGGAGTAATAAGCTCGCTATCTAACGTGCTTTTTGGTTTGGGTGTCTAAGTTGAGATATTAGTAGTATATTATTTCTTTCTAAAAGCAGGCTGTGTCTGATTAATCTAACCGTGAGAGTGTGTGTGGCTGAAAAGAGGTGTTTGGATTCATGTGCAATGCATGATGAACAGGATTATTGAGCCTTTCTCTTTCAGAATTCCAGCCATTTCTGTCTGCCTGTGTGATGGTTTTTTTCCCCGAATGTTGCCGAATGTTTGGGATGCCAGAATATTAGACAGCGGAATGAAGCACCAATGAGAGGCAGTGTAAACACAGACCCCCCACCCCCCCACACCTTTTCCCATAAATCCCTTCACTGCATAATAGGAGAATGTCACAGTCGGACAGAGATTGTGATGATGCTGTTTCTCTGTGGCGCTGCGTCAGTAACTAAAGCACCTTCCAGGTGTGACGATTGTTTGAAGCCCGTATGAAATCACAATTGCCTCAAACAAAGGAAAATATTTTGAGGAAAGTTTGTCACCAGGCCGCTTTAACTTCCATAGTAGTAAAAAAAAAAAAAAAATACAATGGATGGTGCAACAGAACTGTTCAGTTTCCCACATTCTTCAAAATATCTTCTTTTGTGTTCAACGGGACAAAGAAAATTATACAGGTTTGGAAAAACAAACAAAAAATTCATTTTTGGGTAAACTATCCTTTTTAAATCCCACTGAAGTGCCTTGGATCGCGCAGCTTTGTTTGATGTGTTGACGTAATTTCCACTGAAAGGCGGGACATATTGAATGGCTCCTCCCCCTTTTCAAACAGCCAATAGCGTTTAGTTTCCCTCACAGACTGCGAGTTGTACTTGACGGCACCATGGAAGTGAATCCGAGCGCTGGATTCAATAGTAGAAGTGAATAAATTCTAGCCATTTCATTCTTAACTAACGTACGGTTGGAAAACGGGATAAAACTTGCTTCGGCCAGGTGGTGTTTATAGCACAGGGGGCGGAGCTTCAGATTCTAGAGAGCATTTGATTGGACAGACGATGTGATGAGAAGCTGAAGTGTGCGGTGATGTCATAAACTCCGTGATCCATTTTAGCGGAAGTGAGAGACTGTGAGTTTTGAATGCATATATCTCATAAATGTGAATTTTGTCATTGTTTTGGAGCACACCAGCTTATTCATAACCTTAAGGCTAACATATTCAAACTAAAAGCTAAAAAAAACTACATTTTGATTTCAGGGGGCCTTTAAAGCATGTTTCCTTTAACAACATGTGATGTTTACATTTAACTAGGCGTGAGAAAGTGACATAAACCATGTGAAATCCGATCAGGGCGGTCAGACTGAAACGGATTTCCAGACACGCAGGATTTTAAACCCCTTATGTCTCAAAATGGATTTGTAAAAATCGCATTTCATGTAATTTTTTGCTAAATATCATCGGATTCCAATCGGATATGCACAAAAATGGGAAGCCCCTCATGGTAAATGCATTGAGTGTTTGGGCTTTGGTCAAGCTCAAGCTGTGCTTAACGTTTGTTAAACTGCACACACGGTGATGAGTTTAAAGTGAAAGTGCTTCAAGTGACTTGACTTGACTATACTTTTGCAGGATCAACATTAGGAGATCTCATGGTCATGGAAACAGTCCTTTTTTTCAGCACACATCACTAACCCAGCTATCTCTGACTTCACCAACATCTCAGGCTTAGGCCCAATCCCAATTCTATTTTATACCCCTTCGCCTACCCCTAACCCTTCGCCTACCCCTTACCCTTGCCCCTTGAAACAGAGTGGCAAGGCGTGGGGGTGAAAATATTCCATTAAGAAATGGGACACCACTACTACACCGTTACACGTCATTATACGTCGTTGCTAGCACCTACGTCACAGGAGATGCGCCAATGTTTATCACAAACTTCCAAGATGCCGTCGTCAGCTGTAGTCTTGCGTGAGATACAGCTATTTTTTAGCATTTTTCTTCTTAAGTTCGCAGAAAACAACGGAGATGACGATATCTCCGACGCCTAATGCTGCGTTCACACCAAATGCAAGTAGAGCGTCTGGCGCGAGTGATTTCAATGTTAAGACGCGTTTACGCACGTCTGGAGGTCTTGCGGCGCGAATGAGGCGTTTAGACGGTGGACGCGAATTCGCCTCATTCGCTTCACTTCAAACTTTTGCTTTTAACACGCGTCATATTGTTAACGAACTTTAGCGATTTTTTTGCAACCATTTATTTGAAGAACATGACCGTAAATATGAACACAAGATTGAATGTGACATAAAGAAAATGATTATTGGCAGCCATGTTGCCTCTGTAGCCGGTGTATGCAGGTACATTTCTCATACCCCTTCGTTAGAAGTGTGGTCCCGAAAAATCTTCATTTCAAGGGCTATCTGGCCCTTCCCCCTACCCCTACCCCTCCAACCAAAAGAGAATCGAGACAACCCTACCCCTTCACAGGAACGCGCAAAACGGAGGGGTAGGGCCAAGGGGTAGGGGCAAGGGGTGAATTGGGATTGAGCCTTAGCAACGGTGTCCCTCGTTGTCTCATCATGGAGGTCCTGAAGTCCTAAATGGCTATAATATGTGTCAATGGTGGACATGCAGGTATATATCAAGTTGAAGTCCTGAAAGACACAGATTTGTGCTGGTTAGTATACCAGTTGGTATCGCCGTTTTCACAGATTCACGTTTTTGAAGTTTACACAGACATACTAATGTTTTTTTTTTGTTGTTTTTTTTAAATCAAAACTTGCGCCTTGGACCGTTTCAAAGTGTGAGTTCTCGAGCCCCAAACACTGTTGTTGTGCGGATGAACGGCCAGAACGCATTAAAAGTTTTCAGTTTTCTGTTAGAACGGTGTCGTGTTAGTGGCCCCTAAGTTAATAACTAATGATCGTTGCGACGGAAGTGAATCAATCAAGACTAACTTTAGCTGGACAATTTATTCTAGAGCTGCTGTAAAGCCTAAACAATCTGTTACTGTAATTTCCTATTATCACTGTAAAGCTGCTTTGAAACAATCCAGATATTGGTAAAAGCGTTATATAAATGAAGGTGACTTACAGTATACCAGTTCCTCTGGTATACAGACTTAAATTTTGCGCTTAAAAGTTAGTTATCAAGCATCTCAGTCGTAATTTAAGTGAGGTCTAGGACTAAATCTTGAGTGTCAGTCTTAGAGATGATTCAAGACACTTTGCTGTGCCACAAACGGGATATTGGATGATGACATATGCATGGACCAATCACTGAATAGATTTCTGTATTTAAGAATATTCTCAGATAAATTCACATTGAATGGTGTAATTGTTGGTGTTGAGTTTACATTCAACATACATTTGACAATAAATCATTTTCAAGAGAATATATTATGGAAAATGAAAGATAAACACTTAAATACAAATGTTAAACCGGTGTGCTGTTAACTGGCCTGTCGATATATAAGCTAGATTTTATGATATAATCAGCCAACATGGATTCGCAAAAGAAACCCGAACCGGCGGGAGAAAGAAGCGCTACTTTTGCTGAATGAGTCGAACAGCAAAAACATGTTATAAAAGGTTCAGCCCAACATTAACCCAGCGCTGGGAAAGATAAGGAAAGATGTTCTGTCCAAACGATAGCGTTTGATGAACTGCTCGTCGTCAAACATTTTCAGAAACATTCTTGAGAGACCTCTCGAGCTGTCTCAAATAACTGGGAGAGTAAGAGTGATTCTTAGCTTTAAGCCATTTGATAACTTGCTTTTATTCTTAAGTGTGAAAGTAGGAGTACATTCAATGAATTCTCAGCACTTAAGACTAAAATGGCACTTTAAGAAGCTTGATAAATACGGGCCCTGAAAGATATATTTTTATATTCAGATCGTCCAGAAATGTCAGGACAGACAACAAGCCAGGTTGAAGTAAGTGCGCCACATTTTACTTTTAGGCACAGAACAAGCTTCTAATTTGTACATATTTTACGAGTTACCAAATTCTGACCCCTGACCCCTGACCCCGCCCCTAAACCTACCCATCACGTGGGTTTAGACAAATTAGTTTAGAGTGAGGTCGTACCAATTTGTACGAATTAGCCACCTTTTAACCATTGGTGGTGAGATAGCGTTGGCATATACCACGCTGGTTAAATCTAGGCACAGATCTTCTCTAAGGTTCGTGTTGAAGCCTGGAGAATGGAGATCGTATCCTCAGACAGACCTCAGAGAAACCTGAGAGCCCGAACCCGAGACGAAGCCAGGGGTCAACACCGAGATGGACAGTCTCGATGTCCGGGTGTTCAGGCGAGGAAAGGGATCCGATGGAGGAACTGGGCCGAAGGAAGGAGTAACACAACCAAGACTGACAGACTGATAAATCAGGAGATGAGAGCACTAGTACATGCTAAAGAAACCTGGGAAAGCGTGCTGTGTACGGCAAATCATATGGTGTTTTTTCTTTTATGAGAACCATTTAAAAAAATCTAACCATTTAAGTAAAACTATTGTATTGTATTGTATTTCTTTATTGGTGGAGAAGTATCTTTGGCTCACCAGGACATAAAATAACTATACAGGCAGTAGTATAGTAAAACAAAGATAAAAACACAGACAGATTCACATTACAAAAATACCATGCCACTGTCATTTATCGATCGCTTGCGGAGTTGAGATATATTATATCGCTTTTCTCAAATATAATAACAATAGCAAACAATCAGACAAGACACAAAGGAGGCAACAACAAAAAAACACAACAACAAAAAGGAAAAGGGAGATACACTGTAAAACAGTTAGAAAATCTACTTTATCAACTCAAGTCATGTGACATTATACTGTATTTATATCATTCAAAAAGTTTTTCCAGATTTTGTACAATAATTCACCCCTGCTTCTCGTTTGATATGTGATCTTCTCTAAGGGTACACAGCTGCAAATCTCTGATCAGTGTCACATCAGTGTCTGCTTTCCATTTCAAAGCAATACAGTTTAGCTATTATTAACAACATTTCAGTAAGCTCCATTGGGATCCATTGGAAGTTGAGAATTTTAATAGCGTTCGGAATAAAAGACCTCTTAAACACATTTTTATTCGCTAGAGGGATTCTGTAGCGCTTTCCTGATTTCAAGGACTCGAACTGAGTAAAGAGAGAGTTGATAACTCAATCCTGGCCTCCTTCTTTGCCCTTTCAGCATAGAGTTGTGCTAAGAGTTTGTTCTTAGATCTGCAGTTTGCCAGGCTGGGAGGGGGAGATGAAAAGTTAAAGGGGTGGTTGATTATGATTTCACTTTTCTAACTTTAGTTAGTGTGTAATGTTGCTGTTTGAGCATAAACAACATCTGCAAAGTTACAACGCTCAAAGTTCAAAGCAAAGGGAGATATTTGCTTTTACAGAAATCTCTTTTTAAGGACTACAACAAACGACTGGTAGAGACTACACGACATTCCTCCCGGGTTAGTGACATCACGCCCCCTGAACACGATTTATAGATTATCAAGACAGAATATGCTAATCAAGACTAGAAGATAACTACACATAAGCTACATAAATTCATCAACTAACCATTCCTGTTGCTTCTACATGTTGTCACTTCTTCTTGAGTCTCTCCATCATTGTCTGAATCCGGTTTGAACATAAAAGGCTAAAAGTTTCTGAAATTTCCAGTGCATGTGTGTGTGAGGTAAAAGGACACAAGCTGTTGAAGCTCCGCCCCCCTGTGCCGGGAGCAGCGGCTCATTTGCATTTAAAGGAACAGACACAAAACGGTGCGTTTTTGCTCACCCTCAAAAAGTGACAACTTTATCATGCTATATAAAAATATCTGTAGGGTATTTTGAGTTAAAACTTCACATACACACTCTGGGGACATCAGAGACTTATTTTACATCTTGTGAAAATACCACCCCTTTAATACACTCTCTACAATAGATTTGTACTCAAGTTCTATGCTGACTAACTCCAAGGCCACCAAGTTGTCTAAGAAGAAATAAAGGCAAAAATGTACTCTGAATTCTCAACGAAGCTCACATGTGAGTCCAATTATAAGTGTTGAGTTCTGAGCTGAAATGTCCATGAGTGGCGCTAATCTTAATGCTCCATTTTAAAATAACGTACACTTACTCTAAAGCCTAAAGCAAAGTACAAGTCAAGTCAAGTTACATTTCTTTATAAATAGCTTTTTATGATACAAAAAAGTGCATCTCCAACCCTGAATGGTCAGGATGTCTATGCTGAACTCCTTTCATAGTAAAATGTAATTTAACCCCTCCCTGCTATATCGTGACCAGCGCAGAGACCGAGATCAGGTAATGTTTGACGCTCAAGAACACATTAAGCCCGTGTTGAGCAATGGTCAGCACTTTGTCAGCACATAGACAGTGGATTCCTCTTTGAGAAAGCCTTCAGGAAGACAACTATAAATAGCATGTTATGTGATTAAGGTAAAATGAGGGCAGTCTGGTCGGTGTATCTTTTAACAGCTGTGTTAATGGGTTTGATTGACCTCTGAAGAATAGTCAAAGCATGTCGAGGTGTGCATTAACCACATGACAGGTCTGATCAGCTGACTAGAGCTGAAACAACTAATCGATTTAATCGATTAAAATCGATTATTAAAATAGTTGTCAACGAATTTAGTCATCGATTAGTTGCTAAATAACTTTTATTTGCCGTAAGCGGCTCATTTCGTGCATATTTTAAATCTGCGGTGACCAAAGTGTGGCAGTAATGAGCCATCGGAGGTTTTACTCAGCCAGTACAGCAGGAGAAGTAGCGAATAGCCAATAGCTGGCCTCGTTTTATGTCACGTGCGTCCCGCACAGCGTCTCTGCAGTATTCAGCGAGATGGCGGAGGCAGGCGGCAGTGGAGTAACTGTACGTTCACACCGCTGCCGACTTGAGCTTCCAAAGTTACCGGAAGTCATTCATTTTCAATGGAAGCTGGCTTCTCTCAGAAAAAATAATTAATTGCACAGTCTAACTATCATAGAGTGAAAGTGTATCATTTGCATATGAACGAGCAGAGAGAGAGCGAGCGAGCCCCGGCCGCGCGCGCGCACTCACCCGAGCGCTGTCTTGCTCTCTCTCTCCCTCCCTCGCGCATATTAATCAAAATCATTTGATACGCAGATTCTGCAGTACAATGTTGTTTGCAAATGTTTAGTCGTAAAAGCTGATAACATTGCTGTTTAAAGCTTTGCAAACATGTTCTGTGATCAGTTTGTCGTTTACCAGTTCATAATTCAGTCTTGCAGCCTAATTATGACTGAATGAGAGAGGTAAATGTTTAAATGTATTTGAAATGCACTTTTTTTCTAAGTATGCACTGCTCTTTTTCATACAGCAGGTTTTTTTGTGTGTGTCCAATTTTTTTCTGGACAACCTTCTGATGGATTTTACTTTAAATTTTATTTTAAAATGTGAATTCCATTCAGGTTTCATGCCATTGGCACTTTATTCGAAGGATTGTTTACAATTTCACAGCATAAGCTATAAAGCTGTTTCCCAGGTATAAGCTATGTGTTTACAGGAAAAAATAAAATAAAATGCAATTTACTGCAATTTTATTCTGTTTTATTCTTATTCTTAGTGAAAATATGTTCTGAAAGATTCCTTAATAAGCTTTGTTCGGGATGTTAAACTACTTTAGTAGCCCTAAGGACAGCCATGGTGAAAACATTATTTGAAATCTCCTTGTGAAATTTGCTAGAGTACGTATGGGTCAGTGTTTTGATTGCAGAAGAGTTCGACAAAGGATTAGTAACACATAATAAAACACAGGTATGTTTTTGATGAGGATATGACAATGCAAAATGGTTAAAATCTCTAAAAAGTCTATGTTGAATGATAAAGACCCTTTATTAATAATTTACTTGGGAAAAAAATGGGCAAAACTAAAATATAAGTACATAAACCGATTAATCGATTAATCGAAAAAATAATCTACCGATTAATCGATTATCAAAATAATCGTTAGTTGCAGCCCTACAGCTGACGCCGGGTCAATCAATCACTCAGTCTTTCCTCAGTACTAGCATGTGCTCTGCTGAGAATCTCATAAAACATCTCCAAAGTTAAAGCTAACAAATGTATTGAATGTATTTTAAGACCTTTAAGACCTTTGAACACGAAAGACAGTTCCCCTGCCCCCCCTTCACATTACCATAATCTGATTGTCGCACTTTATGATCATTAGACTCCCATTACTATAATACTGTAAGAAATACATCAAATTCATAGTGCTTTCTCACATAGTGCTGGTTTCTGCTGCATGTTTCTGCTGGTTTTTGCATGTTTCTGCCGGTTTCTGCTGGTTTCTGCTGCATGTTTCTGCTGGTTCCTGCTGCATGTGAAGGCATTCTCTATCAAACACGCAGAGCTCAGTTGCAGTTTGGGCGCTGGAAACCAGTTTCAGTAGTAAATATTTCATGCTCATGATCCTGAAGATACAGCAGAGCCATTTACAGTTTTTCTCAGTCGCTTTGGTGCATTTCTCACATCACTATTTACATTTGCACAACAGTTAATGCAGTTCTCAAAACAATTAGTACAAACTGCAAAACCTAGTTGATAACCTGCAAAAGCTTGTCACTTGCTCAAAATGGATAGCCCATTCCTCAAAAGCAAGTATTTATGTCAATGAAAGTGTCAGTGTCATCAAAATAAAAAGTCCTGACACCATCGTTTATGAACAAGATAGTCAAATGGCTTAGTCATGTTTTCATTATGACAGTTTACTCTCTAAATGTTTTCCAATGATAAAAGTCAGATCTTGGTGACACTACCTGAAAATGCTCAATACAGCACTAAATACTATTTGCACAGCCATTTGAAAAAATACAGTAAAGTTACACATTACTGTATTTATGAGGTAACTGAGTACAAGACACTGAATATATGTATGTTTCACATTTTTACTGCATATGCTCTTTGCCATTCTAGTTTGTTCACAGCATTGTGCAAAAGAAAAAATACACCATTATTTACAACAAACATAAACTCCCTTTGGGTAGAGCTGTGCACAACTGTACACAATATTGCAGTAGGCCTATATACTGTATTGGAACTGAACATACAACATACATAGGACTGTAATCATTCATGCACATCCAGACGTACCTCTCTGTCTGGTCACATAATTTAATCTACATCACAGCGAATATCATCTCTTGCTCAATTGCAAATTGTTCAATTTAGGAGACTTTTTCTGGAATTATTTATTTTTTTATTTTTTTTATTTTTTTATTTTGACAACTAGTTCAACATTTTTGTATGTAATGACTCAAGCAATGAAATGAGGACTATTAGTTTTATATGGAATGACTATTCAGCATTCACAAGTATAGTTAATTTTGACTGACATGACATAAGAAAATGATAATGTTATAAAACAGCAGAGAGTTGTATGAAAGCAGTTGTTGCATGTCCAAAAGCATTTGCAATTTGTTGGAAGGAATGAGAAACTGCTACTATGATGTGCACAAATGACTAAATGTTGTGGAGGTTGAACTAACTGTTGTGCAAATGTAAATAGTGATGTGAGAAATGCACCAAAGCGACTGAGAAAAACTGTAATGTCTTCCTTTATCTTCAGTTCATCGAAGGCTGTGTCTGAAGAAAGTTGTAGTTTGTGTTCTTATGATTGAAAGAACGTTTCAGGAACATCATACTAACCTTTAAATAACATTATATTAACATTCAGGCAACTGGACATTTTTATGTTCTTGGATTGTTAGAAATCAATGTTCCTAGAATATTGAATTGTTGATCAAAATTAAGTTGAAAGAGCGTTTGAGGAACATCACACCTCCTAAAACACGTTCCTCTAACGGTCAAGAAAACGGGACATTTTTTACGTTCCCAGAACCAACACTGAATATTTGGAGAACGTTCTTATAACAAAAATCTGTTAGCTGGCTGGCTGGCTGGGTAGATAGATAGATAGATAGATAGATAGATAGATAGATAGATAGATAGATAGATAGATAGATAGATAGATAGATAGATAGATAGATAGATAGATAGATAGATAGATAGATAGATAGATAGATAGATAGATAGATAGATAGATAGATAGATAGATAGACAGACAGACAGACAGACAGACAGATAGATCAGACGAACGGATAGACAGATAGATAGACAGATAGATAGATAGATAGACAGACAGACAGACAGACAGACAGACAGACAGACAGATAGATATACAGACAGATAGATAGATAGATATACAGACAGACAGACAGATAGATAGATAGATATACAGACAGATAGACAGATAGATAGATAGATATACAGACAGACAGATAGATAGATAGATAGATAGACAGACAGACAGACAGACAGACAGACAGATAGATAGATAGATAGATAGATAGATAGATAGATAGATAGATAGATAGATAGATAGATAGATAGATAGATAGATAGATAGATCGGACGGACGATGGATAGACAGATAGATAGACAGATAGATAGATAGATAGATAGATAGATAGATAGATAGATAGATAGATAGATAGATAGATAGATAGATAGATAGATAGATAGATAGATAGATAGATAGATAGATAGATAGATAGATATACAGACAGACAGGTAGACAGACAGACAGATAGATAGATAGATAGATAGATAGATAGATAGATAGATAGATAGATAGATAGATAGATAGATAGATAGATAGATAGATAGATAGATAGATTGATAGATAGATAGACAGACAGACAGACAGACAGACAGACAGATAGATAGACAGATAGATAGATAGATAGATAGATAGACAGACAGACAGACAGATAGATAGATAGACAGATAGATAGATAGATACATAGATAGATAGATATACAGACAGACAGACAGACAGACAGATAGATAGATAGATAGATAGATAGATAGATAGATAGATAGATAGATAGATAGATAGATAGATAGACAGATAGATAGATAGATAGATAGATAGATAGATAGATAGATAGATAGATAGATAGATAGATAGATAGATTGTTGAGTATAAGCTGTATCATAATTTATTTGCAGATTTGTTTTCGCTTTCTAATGTGAACTATTTATTTGTGGATATCAAAATTATTTTAATAATAAGGTTTCCACTCACCGAAGGTGTACTTTATCAACAGAGTATTTTGCAATCGGCTTGGGTCAACTGCTACCACCTTTCCAGCCTCCTTAACATCTGTCTTCATCTATCTTCCCTTCTTCTTAGCTATGACATGGTCCATTATGGTCATTCCAACCAGCTTCGACAAGCCAAGGCTATGGGGGACTACCTCATTGTTGGAGTGCACACTGACGGTGAGAACACACACACACACAAACACAGTCATGTAGTGTCAGTGTCAGGCAGTGTTTGATCAATTAATCTCACAATTATTTCTGATTATTTACTGACACAACTTAGTTCTCAACGTTTTAATATTACTTAAGCAGACTTGTGTGTGAATTAAGTTTAAATTTTATGATTTAAGTTATAAATATACACATTATAGTGCACAACAGCATTGTCTTGGCCGTACACTCTCAAAAATAAAAGTTCCAAAATTAGTTTTTTTGCAGGGATGCCATTGAAGAACCATTTTTGGTTTCCCAAAGAACCTTTCAGAGAACAGTTCATAAAATATATATTTTTTTCTCTTAGTGTAAAGAACATTTAAAAAATCTAAAGAACCTTTTACAACGTCTAACAGATGGAAAGGTTCCATGGATGTTAAAGGTTCTTCATGGAACCAATAAAGCCAATAAAGAAACTTTATATTTAAGAGTGTATCCCATGAGAAGGTGCTTCTTTTTTCTTTTTGCATGGTGCATTTGATCATGATAGAACAACAGGCTTTTCAATCAATGGCGAGTGATATAAACTTGCAATTGTGTGATATAAAGTCAGAATTGCATGATATAAAGTTGCAATTGTGTGATATAAAGTCAGAATTGCATGATATAAAGTTGCAATTGTGTGTTATAAAGTCAGAATTACATGATATAAGTCGCAATTGCGAGTTATAAAGTCAGAATTGCGTGATATAAAGTCACAATTGCGTGTTATAGTCAGAATTGCGAGATATAAAGTCAGAATAGCTTGATGTAAAGTTCCAGTTGCAAGTTATAAAGTCAGAATTGAAGATATAAAGTCGCAATTGCGTTATATAAATATTGGAATTGCGTGTTATAAAGTCAGAATTGCGTGATTTAAAGTCGCAATTGTGTTATAAAGTCAGAATTGTCTGATATAAAGTCGCAATTGTGTTATAAAGTCAGAATTGCGTGATATAAAGACGTAATTGCAAGTTATAAAGTCAAAATTGCATGATGTGAAGTCGCAATTGTGTTATAAAGTCAGAATTGAAGATATAAAGTCGCAATTGCGTTATAAAGTCAGAATTGTCTGATATAAAGTCGCAAATGTGTTATAAAGTCGCAAGTGCGTAATATAAAGTCAGAATTGCGTGTTATAGTCAGAATCGCGTTATATAAAGTTGCAATTGTGTTATAAAGTCAGAATTGCGTGATTTAGTCAGAATTGCGTGATATAAATTCAGAATTGCGTGATATAAAGTCAGAATTGAGTGTTATAAAGTCAGAATTGCGTGATTTAAAGCCGCAATTGTGTTATAAAGTCAGAATTGCGTGATTTAGTCAGAATTGCGTGATATAAATTCTGAATTGCGTGATATAAAGTTGCAATTGCAAGTTATAAACTCAGAATTGCATGATATAAAGTCAGAATTGCGTGATATAAAGTTGCAATTGCAATTTATAAAGTCAGAATTATATGATATAAAGTCGCAATTGTGTTATAAAGTCAGAATTGTGTGATATAAAGTCGCAATTGTGTGTTATAAAGTCAGAATTGCGTGATATAAAGTCGCATTTGCATATTATAAAGTCAGAATTGCGTGATATAGAGTCAATAGTGTTATAAAGTCAGAGATCTGCATGATATAAATAGAAATATATTCAGAATTGCAAGATGTAAAGTTGTACATTTTCTTTTAAAATGTTTTATTCTGTGGCAGAAACAAGCTTCCATAGGATATAGGTGGTCCTGTAGAGTTTCTCAACATGGACTTTCATTTCATATTTTTGAAAAACAGGATTATCAGACGCGATATCAAAACTGAGATCATTGAACAAACCAATAGTCTCTCTCTCTCTCTCTCTCTCTCTCTCCCTCTCTCTCTCTCTCTCTGTGTGCAGATGAGATCTCTAAGCACAAAGGTCCTCCAGTGTTCACTCAGGCGGAGAGATATAAGATGGTGCGAGCCATCAAGTGGGTGGATGAGATCGTGGAAGGAGCTCCATACGTGACCACGCTCGAGACTCTGGACAAATATACCTGTGATTTCTGTGTTCATGGAGGTCAGAGCTTGAGTATAATAACCATAATAACCTGTGGTAAAGTGTTGATGAAGTCAGTAAAGAGAAGTCATTGGGCCCTATCATACACTCGACTCAATGCAGCGCCAGGCGCAAGTGTGTTTTGCTAGTTTCAGTCCGACGCAGTTTTCATTTTCACGTCATGTTCATGGTTTTAGTCTTGGTCCTCCATGCACAATATTTTGGGCACATTATACCACACACCAACTGGGATCAATCTGTTTGGCACTTCATGTAGGGTTAAACCTACAATAAGAAGCACTTTTGATAAGCTTAAGTGTGGTTCTGTCTTCACAGATGACATCACTCTTACTGTGGATGGAAAAGACACATATGAAGAAGTGAAAAGGTCTGGTAGGTACAGGTAAGCCCGTCACACACCTGGCTTTAATGCTGCTGGTGTTGTGCATGTTCAGTCCGGTTCTCACCCAGAGTTGATGTTTGCAGAGAGTGTAAGAGGACCCAGGGAGTGTCCACTACTGACCTGGTGGGCCGCATGCTGCTCATGACCAAAGCTCATCACAGCAACATGGTGAGGCCACAAACACACACAAATAATACAAGTGTATGAGACCATGGGCCCTATCTTGCACCCAGCGCAATTGACTTTGTATACAACGCATGTTTCATTCCTATTTTGCACCCGACGCCAGAGCCGGACAGTAACGGAGTACATTTACTTGAGTACAGTACTTAAGTACAATTTTGAGGGATCTGTACTTTACTCGAGTATCATTTTTGGGGAGTACTCATGACTTTACTCAAGTACATTTGAGAGGCAAATATTGTACTCTTTACTCCACTACATTTCTATCCATAACCGTGAGTACCCGTTACTACTTCTAAAAAATAAATAAAATAAAAACTAAATTTGTTGTTTCCCTCTCAAACGTGATTGGATTGTGCTGGCACCACTGATTGGGACAGCCTATCAGCAATCACCTTCAGCTTTCCGCCAAAGTCAACTCCATGGTCAGATTTAGATAAGAGACGAAACCATGGACGAAACAATGGATGAAGACGCAGCAGGTCCATCCCGGGAATGTGCCAACCCATGGCTCCACCTCGCCAGACTATTTAAATTTTCTGAACAAGTTAATGATAGTTTTCGCTTCAAGTGTTTGCTGTGTTTACCAATGTAAGCACTGTGGCAGTAGTAATGCAATATTTAGAAAATGTACTCTTGTACTCTTGATACTCAAGTACTTTTAAAAACAAGTACTTCAGTACTTTTACTTAAGTAGACATCTGACTGTAGTACTTTTACTTGTACTTGAGTAAAATTTAGCAAGGGGTATCTGTACTTTTACTCAAGTAATGAAGCTGTGTACTCTGTCCGCCTCTGCCCGACGCACAGCGGACTTTTCCCTCCACAGACGCACGTCAGTAAATTAGGGAATGAACTTGCGCTCCCGGGGACAGTTCAGCGCAAAGAGGAGGCGTGTTCCGGCGCAAACGTTCCCTGGTGCTATTTTGCAGTTTCAGAAAACAATTCCACCACAGAGCAGGAAAAACCTAGTCTAAAGTCAGTGGCGCGTTGCGCATGTTATTCAGATGCTATTTTAAGGGCGCATGCTTGGCCATAATCAATGAAGCGTGTGCACAATGCACATACACTTTAAATCTCTCATCTACACACAGACGCAGCAGTTCTCATTTTTAGAAAACCATACATTATTACAAGGAAAAATATTCCACACGAGGGAAATCATTGTTGTGTCCATGAAGATGTGAAAAAATAGGCATAAATCTATCTTACACATTTACCCAAATTATTATACGCCTGTTTAACCGAAGCTAATTTGGGTGTGTTTCTCCATGCCCAATGTCACTTCTCTGTGTTTTACGGCCCTGACGAGAACGTCGGTCTCCTCGGCTGTGAACCGCTCCTGGCGTGCGTCTGGCAAATCCGCCGTTATAATAGCAAACCGCCATGGAACAAGCACGCCTGCTCTTAAAGGGAATGTGAGATGACACTCTGATTGGTTTATTTCACGTTACGCTCAAACCACACCTATGAATAATGAAGCTACTTCAGACCAACCCATTTTAGATTTGCGTCGGGCGCAAAAGTCATTTATCCCGCCGGTATAATAGCAACAGCGCCCAAGACCCGCCCACAAAGTTACTTGCGTTTCGCGCTTGATACTTGCGTTTCAGATCGTTAAAATAGGGCCCCATAAATCGTAGAGACCTCAAACTTGTATTTACAATGGACGTTTATTTCTTTATCTTTCTTTCCTCTTTAGGGCAGTTCAGACTATCAACAACACACAGACAACTTTGGAAGAGTGAGTGTTTTATTCCCTTTGGCTCTTCTATACAGAGAATAACTTCCTCTGTCAGTGATGTCACTTACACTTGACACAAATATCACCGAAAATATGTTTCTAGGCATTACTTTGCATTTCCAACAGAGCCAAGAAGCTGGAGTGGTTCATTGATTAAATACTATAATGAGACCAAAGCGTTTTTGTTGCTGCTTGTATATTTATCACACAATTGAAGATTTAAAAGTTTTTATACTTCAGCATTCAAGTTGCACACCATAGATAATATTTATCAAGGATACAAAGAAAATTGTCAGATCTAAACAATCTTACAATTTTAATTGTAATAGTTATACATTTCTGAGTTATACATTTCCATAAGCAAAATTGCAAAAAATGTATAACAGATGGCTGGAAGTGATGGTTTATAGATTAAAGAATTTAAAATATTAGTATTTTTCGGACACACAGCTACCATTGTGCTTTTTTTTTACATCAACTGGGGTCATATGGATTACTGTCATATTCATTTTGTGTGGTTTTTGAAGTGTCTACTTTAGAGGTCCTTGCTTTATGTGGACTCGCAAAAGATGGATTATTTTTCTAAAAATCTTTGTTTGTGTTCATCTGAAGAAAGAAAGCCATATACATCTGGGACGAGGGCATGAGGGTGAGTAAAATCATTTTTGGCTGGAGTATCACAAACAGGGATGGTAAACTATACAGTGGTTTCAACGTGTAAGTGATATAACAAACCAAAGACAGTAAATACCATTCTGTGTTATAATTTGCTTTATGTATTCAAGATCATGGTTGGCTAGTTAGATTATCTATCACAAACGCAAATATAACCAATATAGTAAACCAATATAATTCCTTTTAATTATTGTATATCAGAGATTAACTCTTTCCCCGCCAGCGTGTTTTTTTTAAGTTCGCAAATCATAATTTTCACAAAATTTTCATGGCTCCCAGAATATTTGTTTTTATGAATATCTGAACATGCAATATATCAAAAGAAAGAACTTTGCTTTAAACAAAAAAAGTGTTTCATTCTAGCTTCGTGCATTTTTTTTTTTTAATCAACATTTGAATGTGTTTCATAAAAAAGCAACATTTTGAGCAAAAAGTTGAGAAAATCATGTTTTTGTCAAAGACTACATCTGGATCAGATTCAGAACGATAATTAAAACACAGAAGGAGTCGATCGAGTCCATCAACACCTCTAATGCTTTACAGTCATTAACCCTTTCTGGGTCGACATTTCATTCAGTAACATTACGCAGTTTTGATTTACATGCTGTTTAATGTTGATGATTGTGTTATTATACATATGCATATGATTAACCTTACGGAACAAAAATATATTTCCTATGTATGAGTTATCAATATATTAAACGGTTTAACAGTATATTTGAAAATATACGGAATAATATAGTGTGCTTTTTTTTTTTTTTTTGCCGCTTTTCATATATTGAAAAATATGTTACAATATATTTACTAATACATCATAATGTATGTAATTTAATATTCAGTAATATACTTCATAATATATAGATGTATATGTGATCAGATATGGGACTGCATGTGTAATTTAATGCAGATATATTTACTCATGCAACATAAACACATTTATAGAGAAATATTTTAATGTAATATATTTCTAATATTCTTTTTTATTATTTACATTATAAGTTGTTTCATATTTTCAAGCTAGTTGACAATAGCACAAGCACACCTGCATGCACTAAAGTTATTAGCCAAGAGACTATCACTGTACTGAGGAGTGCACAATCAATACTTGTAAAATATAGTCATTATAGTATTAATGATTTTTGGCCAATCGTTAACCAAACCACAGGCTCTACTCTTCAGCGCATTAGTAACCCCAAAAACTCACAGAAAACCTTTTTAAATTAAAAAATAATAGAGCATTAAAAACTAACATATCTCCCCCTATATTAATAATGAGCAAAACACATTAAATAACACTTAATTTCAACATTTACTCTCCTTTAAGACTAGAAATCTGTTGTAACTCATTCCGTGAATGTGTGTGTATATGTGTGTGTGAACATACATTCACATTTATATGGGAACATTTATGTGCAATATGTGCACAATAAAGGATAAAACTTTGTGAATATTACATGTAATGCTATTTTTGTCTTCATTTATAAATATTTTATATTCATTAATATATTACCATACATGATCAATGCATATATTGCAGAATATTGAAAAATATAAGCACTAGTTTCCCATATATGGAAATGTACTATGTAATATATCGCAGTATATTAATAATATATTTGCAGTATATTCCAATATAATTTTGTTTCCGTAAGGGTACATATGCTATCGCTTGGTTCTGCTGCTTCTTCTTCTCCTGTGTTTTGATCAGGAGATTCTGTACTCTTTCAGAAGATGTGTAATAGCGCCCCCTAGCGTATAACAGTCAAAAAACATGGATAGCTGGAAAATTCTGTCAATGGTGTTGAAAGCGTTTTCTCACAAATGACGGAAATTTCCATCAATGGCGGGAAAAGAGTTCAATTCTAAACACAACATTGACAAAAAAAATTCACATACACCAACGATGACTCCATAGGAAGCACTTCTACCCTTCTAAACCTGGCATGTGCAGGTATGCGTAGATCGTAAGTGACGTCACTGAAAGAGGAATGATTTCATTGTAACCCCTCTTTTGGCATATATTGCTGTAATGTCTGTTTGTTATCATTTCTGTACCGTTGGCCACAGGGTCCTAAGGGCCACAGTCCCTGGACAGGAGTGTCACAGTTCCTGCAGACGTCTCAGAAAATCATCCAGTTTGCCTCGGGCCAGGAGCCGCAGCCAGGAGACACCATCATCTATGTGGCGGGAGCCTTCGACCTGTTCCGTATCCTTTCATGCTTTCTGCTCCCAGAGTTTCTCCTGTTAAACTCAAAAGAACAAATACTGTCAAATATCCAGTGTTATCTTCTCTATAATGAAGACTGGGGCTGTTAAAATATCTGGTGGAAGGGAAGATTCCCAGCAGGCACAGGAAGACGTTGGATTTTGGTTGAAAATGAAAGTCGGGTTGACGTCTAAATCCAATGTTTGTTTGACGTCAAGCTCTGGTGGGAATAAACACCAAAAAAAAAAAAAAAAAAAACATAAAAAAGGGTGAAATGCTTGGCAGTACACTTTACTTATTATTAACCAGATTGACTTTATTTCTGTGTCAGACGTATACAGAAGTTGTTTAGATGTTAATGTTTGGTTTGAAGTCACCATCATTGTGATCAGTGTTGCTTTTGACTCTTGACTTTTTAACATTCGTTTTTCTCTTGCTGTTGTAACTGTGTTTGTAACGGGAAGAAGTGCAAGAGAAATTGTCTTCAGATGATGGTAGCTTGATGATAATAAAGACATGATCATCATGCAGTGTTTGATTCACTGATCATGTGCAGAGTCTATTCTTTGTTTAGATATCATGATATTAATTTCACATCATTGTTTGTAATAGTCCTATGATAGAAGTTTTAAAGATACACACAGACATTAAAGAATCAGCGTTTGAATCTCAATAAAGGTTACATGCCGCAATGCATTCTGGGTGCATCATACAAAACTCATCCATGGCTCCCAGAATGCATTGTGGCATCAAACATGTCACCATTGTTGAGATGCATATGCTGATTATTGATGTCTGAGTGAGTCTAATAGATGCTGGAGTTCAAAATGTTAAGTGGAAAACAGAATTTCAGGTTTGCTATAATGAAAAATACGAAATGATAGTGAATCCAAAGATTAGATACTGGATGTCATCAGTGAATCAGACCACTATTTGACGCATATATCATACATCAAGTAAACAATATCATCTGATCACATTTTCT
Organism: Rutilus rutilus; assembly: GCF_951802725.1. Lineage (NCBI taxonomy): Eukaryota > Metazoa > Chordata > Actinopteri > Cypriniformes > Leuciscidae > Rutilus > Rutilus rutilus. The sequence goes on from NC_140209.1 coordinate 70,736,633, forward strand.
TTTGCTTTTCTCACCATAACAAACACAGTTACAGCTGCCAGAGAAAAACTAATGGAATACCCAACTAAATGAGACACTGATCACCATAATGGTGACTTCAAACCAAACTATTATTTTCAATAAAACATCAACATCTGTTAATCTCAATAAGAGCTTCTGGTTAGTAATAAGTGAAGCTGGCAATGCTGTTTTTGTTGTTTAATCCTCCTCTGCTGAGATCTTCAGAGATTTTTATGTGCTGCCATGCATTTCAACCTTTTTTGCAGTGTGGTGCTTATTCCAACCAAAATTCTGACGTCTATCTGACGTTGGAGCTTGACGTCAAACAAACGTTGGGTTTAGACGTCAACCCGACTTTCATTTTCAACCAAAATATAACAGTCCTGACATACTTTGTTTGCCGGGACGTCACTAAATAACAAGGTATATCTGATGGCTCACACAAAGGGCCCTATTTTAACGATCTGAAACGCAAGTAACTTTGTGGGCGGGTCTTGGGCGCTGTTGCTATTTTCCCGGCGGGATAAATGACTCTTGCACCCGGCGCAAATCTAAAAGGGGTTGGTCTGAAGTAGCTTCATTATTCATAGGTGTGGTTTGGGCGTAACGTGAAATAAACCAATCAGAGCGACATCTCACATTCCTTTTAAGAGCAGTCGCGCTTGTTCTAAAGCGGATTCCTATTATAATGGCGGATTTGCCAGGCGCACGCGAGGAGCGGTTCACAGCCGAGGAGGCCGACGTTCTCGTCAGGGACGTTGGGGATGGAGAAACACACCCAAATTAACTTCGGTTAAACAGGCGTATGATAATTTGGGTAAACGTGTAAGCTAGATGTATGCTTTTATAATAAAATGTCTATCTATCTATCTATCTATCTATCTATCTATCTATCTATCTATCTATCTATCCATCTATCTATCGTAATAATGTATGATTTGCAAAAATGATAACTGCTGCGTCTGTGTGTAGATGAGAGAATCAAAGTGTATACGCGTTGTGCACACGCTACATTGATTAAGGCCAAGCATGCGCCCTTAAAATAGCATATGAATAACATGCGCAACGCGCCACTGACTTTAAACAGGTTTTTTTCGGTCAGTGGCGCAATTGTTTTCTAAACCTGTAAAATAGCATGAGGGAACGTTTGCGCCGGAACACGCCTCCTCTTTGCGCTGAACCGCCCCGGGGAGCGCAAGTGTATTTCTTAGTTAACCGACGTGCGTCTGTGGAGGGAAAAGTCCGCTTTGCGCGGGTGCAAAATAGGAATGATACATGTGTCGGTGTACAAAGTCAATTGCGCTGGGTGCAAGATAGGGCCCAAAGACTGAACAGACTGAATCAAAACGACTGAATTTTGGTGTAAATTATTAATTTAAGGTATATCAGCAGAAGATCTGGTGGGAAACTGTTACTCACAACATTGTCAGGAAACTATTACAGTCTGCTTGGAAAGTTGTATAGTTAGCAGCTGTCATTACTTCATGAATAGCCGGTAACAACATGGACATTAAAAACACTTCTCGAGAACCTTGTGTTGTTTTCCACCTTGCTTTACCTTCCACCTTGTGTGTATTTGGTTTACCAAACACTAAGACGATGTTAAAGTTGTCCTTTTTGACCCGATGCACATCAGACATCGGCCATGTGGATTTCCTGGATGCGGTGTCCCAGCTTTCAGAGAAGCCATATGTTATCGTGGGGTTGCACTTTGATCAGGTAGGCTGGATACAGGAAAGTATTTGATATATCCCAGATAGCAACATTGTTTCGGCCCACGTCTGGCACATATGGAAAGATGATCCGGCCCACATGCAGTGTGGAATGATGGCACTTTGGCAGCTCACTCCTGTTTGCCAGATCTGGGCCACAAGCAGGCCATAGCAATGCCGCATGTCAGCCAAGAGCAAAGAAATAAACCACAACTGGACCTTATCTGAGCCACAAAACCTGTGTATATTAAATAGTCATTTCAGCCTTAATAAGCCTGTTAACAAGCAGAATCACTGAAAGAAAGAGGAGAACAGAAAAAGAGACGAGTAGAAACACAAGAACTACAACTGACTTCAGCCACAGCCTTAGATGAAATCAACTGAAGAGAAAAGAAGACATTAAATCTGTGAAGATCTCAGCAGAGGAGGATTAAACAACCCCACTAACAGCATTACCAGCTTCACTTATTACTAACCAGTCTGACTTTATTCCTGAAATATACGTCTACAGAAATTTAACTCTAATGTGTTTCATTTGAATTCACCATAACAGTGATTAGTGTTTCCTTTAGTTGGGCTCTTAACTCTTAATATGTCTTTTTTTTTGCTGCTGTGACAGTGTGTTTGTTAAACATATTTGCAGTAACAAAGGAAGCTAAAGTGAAATGAGATCAGGTGATGATTATTACCTGTTGATGGTTTTATAATCATCATGAAATAGCCTGATTCACTAATCTCATTTGAATCTAATAACTATTTTGTTCAGTTGATACATTTGGCCTACATTACAAATTATGTTTTTGCTACATAAAACTGCACTGCAGCAATAAGTTAGAAGATTTTAACAAACATGAGCACTAAAATGTTATTTACTATGACACACACAGACATCTACAATCGGCACATGAATCTCAACAATGGTGACAATAAACAAAATATTCAGATAATCAGATCAACTCTGGACATCACCAAAAAAAAGATACTAAATGTCACAACAAAAAATACAGAAAAAAAAGAAGTTAAAGTTTTGTACTATGTGAATACCCAGCATGCATTGCAGCATAGCACTTATGATTGTCGCCATTGTTGAGATTTATGTGTTGATTGTTGATGTCTGTGTGTGTCTCCATATCAGCGGAGGGAGAAATTAAAAAAATAAAATAAAATAAAATAAATAAATAAATAAATAAAAATGTTTGACGTGATTAGATTCAAACAGTGCATCACTGGACAAGGCCATTGCATGATGATTTTAAAACCATCAACAGGTAACCACAGGTTTTTTGGCTCAGATAAGGTCCAGTTCTGGTTTATTTCTTTGCTCTTGGCTGACATGTGGCATTGCTATGGCCTGCTTGTAGCCCAGATCTGGCAAACAGGAGTGAGCCGCCCAAGTCCCATCATTCCACGCCGCATGTGGACCAGATCATCTTTCCACATGTGTGATTGGGAACGGATCAGAGAGTTCTTGCTGTTCTCTGACACACACACACACACACACACACACACACACACACACACACACACACAATTATTTTCTCAGTTGAGCATAATGCTCAGTAATATTAGAGGAGAGATGTGTTAGAAGCAGGAGTAACTGCATGTTTGTTTGCTTTTTACTATTATTCTAGGAGGTGAATCGTTACAAGGGAAAAAACTATCCCATCATGAACATCCATGAGAGGACTCTGAGTGTGCTGGCCTGTCGAGTGAGTGTTTGATCTGATCGCAGGTAATGCCTGTTTATGTCTTGAAATTAATTGTGTAATATGAATGTCTTTCTTTTGTCTTCAAATCTCTCAGTATGTCTCTGAGGTTGTTATAGGAGCACCATATGCTGTAACAAAAGACTTACTGGACCATTTTAAGGTATCCCCTTCTTGTGTTGAATTTGACTTCTGACTTTTTGTCAGACCTGCTTTTGACAGAGACCATATCGACAACACTGTAAAACCTTGCTGTAAAAAAATGGCCATATTCTGACGTTATCATACAATTTTCCATTAAAACAATAATATACCATAGAAAACAATGCATTTAGGGTAATATTTGTCATTTTCTAGAAAGTAGCCTACAGGAATATACTGTGAATTAACAGTGCTCAAAGTCGACACTCAGAGGCTGTTTTCCAAATCACACCCTTTCTACCCTCATTCACTATTCCCTACATTAGTTCACTAATATTGTCCAGTTGACAGAGTGAATTCAGACACTGATGAACACCTGATAAGCAGAATCACTGAAGGACAAGAACAGAAAAAAAAAGAAACGAGGAGAAACACAAGAACTACAACTGACTTCCAGCCACACTGAGTGTGAAATCAGTTTACAAACCAGTTTAACAATATTTATTTCATACATGTAATGAAGTTCTTGATGAGAATTAACAGAGATTTAGATGTTTTATTGAAAATAATAAAGTGTGTAGTCATCATTATGCTGATCAGTGTTTGATTTAGTCTGGCTCTTGACTCTTTAACATTAGTTTTTCTTTGGCAGCGAGTTCATAAAACACATTTATTAAGGCAAGAAAAAGCCAAGAAGATGATAAAACTAAAATTTCTAAAACTAATTTCTGATTTCTATAGTGCAAAAAAACTGTTGACTTAAACACACAGACATCAACAATCAGCATATGAATCTCAACAATGCTGACAATCAAAAGTTTCATGTCGCAATGCATGATGGTTACCAGAATAGTACAAAACTCCCAGCATGCACTGCAGCATGAATAAATTATGCAGCTGAATGATCTTTTTATATTGCCACCATTGCTGAGATCCATGTGCTAAATGAGGCTGTAGCTCTATGGTGTGTTTCAAACAACATTTTTAATTATAACTGTTTGCCGCTGGAACTCTTGCTGTTGTTTCACAGTAGTGATAATGTAAAATTTAAGTCTGTTAATAATGCGACACTTTTGATAAGGGATTAAACACTGGATGATATCAGTGAATCAGTTGACTACTTGATGGTTGTCATCATCAATACATCAATATATAGCTTGCAAATACAGTTAAAGCAGCCAAAGAAAAAAAAAATGATGTTAAACAGTTAAGGGTCAAGAGCCCACCTAAAACAAACACTGATCCTCCATAATGGTGACATTAAACCAAACATTTTCAATTAAACATCAACACTGGTTGTGTAATGTGTAATGGCTGGAAGTCAGTTGTAGTTTTTGTGTTTCTGCTCATCTCCTCTTTTTTCTGTTTTCTGTCCTTCAGTGATTCTGCTTGTTAACAGCAGGCGTTCATCACTAATGCTCGTAATCATCACTTACATATTCACTTAATTATCTCACTACTATTGTAAGTAAAAAAAAAAACAGTTATATACTGGCAGCACTGTTTGTGGGTCACCATTTTGCTGAAGAGTTGAAATAAGTTCACAGTAATAATATGCTCGCATTATAAATATTAGTTTTTAAATCTAATGGCAGTTGATCAATTTAAGGCAGTCGGTGTCTGCAAATGAAACGAATTAACTCGAGTTTTAATTTAGTGCATGGGATCTTTACGGCAACATACTGTAGATTACAGTAAAGAACTGGCAACACCATTCATTTACAAGTCAAAGTTTTACAGTGCAGTCATGCCATCTGAGACTGAGCCTACCTTTTGCCTGTGTAAACGTGGCCATAGAGTAATACACTGTCCTCATGGTGTAGGTAGACCTGGTGTGCCATGGCGAAACTGAAGTGTTTCTAGACAGAGATGGATCAGACCCATATGCTGTAAGTGCCACATCAATAATTACTCAAAATACAGCACAGTTACTGACAACATTTGATCATCTGTGCATGTTTTCTACACACAGGTACCCAGGAAAATGGGAATATTGCGGACAGTGGATAGTGGAAACAGTCTCACCACTGACAACATTGTGCAGAGGATCATCAAAAACAGGTGTTGCAATTGTCTCTGTAATAATGCACAGTTATTAAATCTTGACCAAACACACATCAATCGAAAGTTATGCACGTTTTATTTTTAAAATGTTTTGTCAGTGACGCGCTGAGTCAGACAATTATTTACACTGCAAAAAATAAGGTCTATTTGTTTCCATTAAAAAATAGCCTATATAAACATCCTAAAATATATGTTTACCTTCTAGGAAAAATTGCATGCATTTGATTTGCTTAAAGCAATTAAAAATACTTTTTGGCCAGTGGAAAAGATTGAGAATAACTCTTCTCTGAAAACTTTCACTTAAATGTTATACAATTTTGATTTATTTTTTCTAAAATAAGTCACGGATACTGAATGATTTTTAGTAATGTAAAGTGACGGGGCATAGTACTTATCTCATATTTTCCTAATGTCTTGTATCGTCAAGGATCACATTGGGAATGGGAATATGCATATGCATTGTAAAACGAGGCTTTGTAAGCTCCATATCTGGTTATTTCGGGGAGGAGATGGGGTGGAGATGCATGCACACACACAATTTTCCGATGACTGGGTTTTATAAAGAGAATTTTGTGCAGGTTCTGGCAAAATCTAGCTTTTGTGCGTATGCACATTTTTAGGATGAAATCTACAGAACGTTTTGTACACGAGGCCCATGGTCTGTGCTTCAAAGTGTAGGTTTACCGTTTCAGCTTCCAAACAAGACAAGCTCTTTTGACTGCATCTATAACACGCTGTTATGACACAAAATTGAATATCTCAGTATGCATATATCAATTGGAAACATTTTTAATGCACTTACAATGGTTCAGTTTCAGACATTTGCAACTCGTATCTTTGTTAAAGTGCCTATATTACATCTCCAACAACAACAAAAAAACTTCTTTCAGACATGTTTTGGCCATATCCTATGGCATGTATAACAGCTTACACTCTAAAAAATGCAGGGTCGTTTCAAGTTGGGTTTGTCCATATTTGACCCAAATTTGGGTTGAAACGACCCTGCATTTTTTAGAGTGTACTGTGCAAGCTCATAACAGGAGTAGTTTTATGTCATGTTTAATGATAAAATGTTGTGGCTATACTTCCAAAACTCCAAACATTTCAATTATAAAGTAAGTTGTAGAAATGCACCGTCAGGTTTGAGTAAAATAACAATAGAAAGCAAGTAATATTTGGCTGGTCATGTGAGATGTTGGAATGGACAAACACTGTCAGCAATTACCAATGCAACGCTAGTAATATTACCTCTTGTTTCTGCCAGGTTGCTGTTTGAGGCAAGAAACCAGAAAAAGGAGGCCAAAGAGATGGCAGTGATCCAGGCCATGAAGCGACAAGAAGAGGAGAGGGCACAGGCTGTGCTGTAGGGGGGAAAACACATCCTCAAAGACTAACAAAACCCAGTACATGCAGTTGACTCTTTTCTAATGTTTCTTCTACATACTGGACTTACATACTATCACAACACCAGCAGCTGGAAGCACCTTTTATTGCTGAATTAGCACGTGTTGTTTTGGGAGCTGTGTGTTTAACCCGATCTCATGGGGAAACGCAACTATTTTACGAGGTGGCGATTTCGTGTGAAAACATACAATTTTGAGGGGGACAAAAGCAATCCACCCCTAGCTAACCACACCTCAAACATAACCATCAACACTCTCAGAAAAAAAGGTACAAAAGCTGTCACTGTGGCGTTACCTTTTCAAAAGGTACACCTTTGTGAGTGCCCTCAAAGGTACAAAGGTACCTCAAGTCCCTCAAAGGTACATATTGGTACCAAACGTGTACATATTAGTACCTAAATGGTACATATTAGAACCCTTTTGAAGGGTACTGTCCCAGTGACAGCTTTTGTACCTTTTTTTTCTGAGAGTGAATGGGGCATAAGAAGATCGTATGAGAGATTGCACAAATTCTTATTTGCCAAAACGTAAAATAATTACGACCTGCCATGAGATTGTGTCGGTGTGTGACATCTGTTTTGTGAACCTCTCTCCACAATCAAAGGACCTCTTCATCATGTCCTTCCTCATCATCAGTCTGATCAGATCTACTCACCGAGGAAGAAACCAAGATGACTTACATGACCTTTACCTCTACATGCAAGTCCAGAGACTCCTGTTTCGCTTGGAAAGCAACACTCCTGAATCCACTGGAAGAGCATTACAGTCTTCTGTCCTAACATGTATTCATGATAAATTATTAATATATATATATATATATCTGTCATAATCAATGGCTAATCCTCATATTATTTTTATTTTTTTTGCATTGTAAAGCACTCCAGCAAATTAAACTGTATAAGAAAAATGAATAGCTAGGATAAGCTATTTAACAAACATGCATTTTAACATGTTCTTAAAAAACATTTTTTATGTTTATTATTTTTAACATAATTTTATTTCCTTTATCTTACTTCAAAAGGATAAAGGAACATGTTTCAGGATGGCTCTTTTGTTAGATGGATTTTCCTCAATGTCACATTCTTGTGGATAGTTTGGATAGTTTATCCAAAAAGAAAAAATCCGTCATCCCAGCAAACAAGAATGTTTTCCCAAATATTCTGGTTTGCTTATGGAATGTCCAGTTTTTTAAATGTTCGTGGAATGTTTTTTTTTAAGGTCAGTATGATGTTCCTGAAACATTCTTTCAACTTATTTTTTTTTTTATTAACAACTCAACATTCGTCACAGCAAAAAATTCTCAGTGTAAACGAACACTAATGTTCTAATATCTATATGGGTCCAATCTAAAGAGTGTTAACGTAACACTGAAGCAACTGCAGTTAATTAAGTGATTAAAGTTTGACTTTATTTCTGTCATATGTCTACCGAAGTTCTTATTGAGGTTTTTGATGTTGATGTTTTATTAAATGTTTTTTTCGTCGTAGTCACGATTATGGTGATCGGTGTTTGCTTTAGTTGGGCTCTTGGTCATTGACTTGTGTTAGTTTATTTCTCTTTCAGCAGTTGCAATAGTGTTTCTGCATTGATTAAGAAAGGGATTTGCGAAAAGGCAGATCAACATGTCTGCTGTAATAGCAATCAAATGATTGCATTAAAGTGGTTTAAACAACTGCTTTTTCTGTAGTTTCATGACTGACTTAAATATTTACGAAGTTGAAGCATTAATGAACTAAATAAAAATAAATTCAGCTGTTGTGATAGAAAGATCCCTGTAATGCATTAAGACTGAAGTTCTGAGATCTTCCATAAATGCTACAACATCTTCTGTGCAGAAATTGATACATAATTATCAAATTGAGACATATTAATGAATAACTTACATTTTTGAATCCATGTTTGAATATATGTATTATAATTTGTATAGATATGCATTAGAATTTCGTTGACTTCTCAGTTTACCCTTTCAAAGCTTTGACTATATCCTCATCAAGCTTGACATATGAGTGTCCATTTTTATCCTCTTGTCTGTCGTCACGATACAGCACTCTATGAGTTACACTGAACATCACATAGTCACTGATGTTGTTATTTGCAACCAGTGTGCATTAGGTTAGGTTAGGTTAGGTTAGGGTTAGGTTAGGTTAGGTTAGGTTAGGATTAGGGTTAGGGTGTGTTAAGGCACATGTATGTTGTATATGTTGTAGATTATTGTGGTTCCCATTAATGTGTCTATTGTGATCATGCAAAAATCTCTATTGCAAAGATTTAAGGAAATTAGAAGTCGTGCAAAATGGCATATGCCAGGTCGACTAACAAGTGACCTGCAGCTTTACCAAATACAAAAACAATTCAAAACAAAAAGATTTTAACATGAACGACTCAAAGGAAGGACGGGAATGATCCCCCTGAAATGGACATGTTGCTAACGTTTTCCCAAAATCTCAATACAGACGTGATATGATATCAAAACATACTTACTCTCTTCTGTGCTTGTCTCTGCACTCTGATTTTAGTTTGTCTTTCTGAAAAACAACACATTTTAATTCATATTCACACACAAAAACGCATTGTTTTCTTTTTAAGAATGACAGGACACTGAGGTAATGTAATCAAAACCCTTCTTCACAGTCTCAGCAGTTTCAGATCTATGCTCTCTTATAAGCATTCCTTTTAACAGTGTAATCTGTGTACCCATCGGTAATTAGAAATATATATTAGAAAATAAACAAAAAGGCAATAAGCTTGGCAAGCTTGAATAAATAAGTATTACTTACAAATTAGAATTACTTACGCGGGACACCTCCCCACCTTTGACCTATCATATTCTCCAGAGACTTTTGCATATTTTTATGATATGTTGCACCTGTTACCTGGTGATTAATATGAGCTTTGTTCATTTTGAACTTCGACATCGCAAACCATAATGAATTAGAATACACACACACACACACACATTGGTTCTATAAAAGGAACTTTTCTCTATTTTAAAGAAGATGGTAATAAATAAAATATATAATTATATATAACACGCAAAATATAAAAAATATAAACATATCAAAATAAAAAGCAAAACAATTATTATAGTTTAGCTAAATGAACATATAAATAAAAAATGCAAATATCTTACATTTTTCTGAGAGTGAAGTAAGTGCAATGATATCCATACTGTAAATGAAAGGCTTACAAATACTGTAGTTTAAATTGAAATGTGAAATCTCAGAGTTTAAATATGATCTTTCAAAATGAAAAGATTCTTTAAATTAAATCTTTAAAGTTTTAATAAAATCAAATGTTCTATAGAAGCTGTATAAAGTTTTGTTTAAATCTAACCTAAAGTGTAAACAGTACCTGTTCCAATACTTTATATTTTTTTACATTTTAAAACAAAAAATGCTTAGTCGTCTAAGTCTATCTATTTCTACAAAGATTCAAGCAGCATAAATACCCCCACCCATGCGATGAAACATGTTGACAAAGTTTATCACAATGTTTCTTTGTAAAAATAAATCTGTGTTTTAAAAATAAACACGGGATATTTAATTTGTTTTAAAAAGATTGACGCAGCACATGCAACTCTCACGCCACCTCAAACAAGGACTCAACAATGCTCTTATTTAGTTTAGATTGTATCTTTAAATAAAATCACCACTCTGAAACCTAACTGTTTTAATGTGACATGTTATATAAAGTGTTTAATAATAACTAGGTAATATTTGAAACAAGAAACCTCTCTCTGACATTTTAATAATGGTTTCAGGGATTATTCAAGTCAGTTTTGAACTGACTTTCATCAAGTTTTATTTATTAACTAATTTTAATTTATTTAAAACTTAAAAGGTTGTTAATTGGGTGTTGTTATATTTTAAGCAGGTAATTATCACATTATGCTGGTTGGTTATGTAAAAATAAAAATAAATTTTTTTTTTTTTTGTCGGAGCATGATTTTTTCTTTTATTGTAATCAGAAAGTTTTGTGGCACACTTGTAATGTAGGCTATATGTATTTTGTGTATGTCCTTGGAAATTAAATACTTTGAAGTATAAAACATTTTCATAATAATTTCAAAAATATATCACCCACCCTCATCAATAACAACATCATGGTGTGTTGTTTTTTTTTACTCCTTGTCTGGTTTAATAGGATTACACTCATATGACATACAATTAATTCCACACAAATCATACAAATAATTTAACTATAATGGTCCGTTTATATTCGCCCATTCAATCTCCAATGCACAAAATCAAGCCTCGCCTTACTGTACATTGTTTCTTGTTCGAGAAGCCGTTTCACTCGAGGATAAACGTCACAATAAGAAAGTAAAAAAGTATCGCAACTTCCGTTTCCGTTTCAAGTCACTTTAAAAAGTTCCCTAATTGTGTCCTGTGACGTCACGTCCGTGAGATGCAGATTTAAACAGGTGTGGTGCGCGAGGGTTACCGCTAATACCTGGCGTTTTAAACACGATTTTAACTCTATCGTTTTAGAAATGTTTCGATGTTTTGACTTTCCAACATCCCTGCAGGTAAGTGAATTATGGAGTTCTACTTTAAGAAGAAGAAAGGCAATGCTGAATTGAGTGGGAATTGATGTAGAGTTGATCTCTATTATAGGCTTGTCTCGCGGCGATGCAGAAGTGTGTGAAACCGAGGAATGAGGAGAAAACATCCTTCAATCAGAGTGTGCGAACAGAGCTGCACGCGCACAGAGTGCTCATTCTGGGTAATAACGCAAATAATAATACAAATAATGCACGCGCAATCGGATTCATCACAATATGCAATCAGTGAATTACAGGTGTTTGAGTTCAGACGTAACGGTCACGTGTTGACCACAATTATATTCTATTAAAATTGAATTAAAAACAACATAAATCACTTTGAAAAGCATAAACGAAGGTATTATTACATAAACTTAATATCTAATGTTACATTTTGTTTTTTACAACCAGCAGTTCGCATCACACTGGTTCCCTTGACAAATCCTATTGGGTTTTTTTCCCATAGGCTTTTGGATTATGCACAAAAAAAAAAAAAAAAAAAAAGCTCTGTGGACACCAAAAGTTTACGAATCAAATTCTGAACTGTCTGGATTGCAGCATAACTCCATATTTTAAAATATTAATTATTCTATTAATCAGGACATATTGGCTCAAAGACTATTGTATTCATGAAATGACTCACAATAATCTGTTAAACCTTTCTTGAGTCCTTAACTTTACTATTGTGATTTGTAAAATCTTTCACAGTGCAATTTTGGGTTTGTTAACCCTTCCTTGAATCTTTAACTTAACAATTCTGATTTGTGAAATCAGAAGCCGAGATTATTATTTTATTTTTTATTTTTTATTTTTATTACTTTTAAACTGATTTATCTAATGGTTTGGACAGTTATTCATATATTGCTGTGTGCTCTGCAATATTCTCTTTCGAACATATAGGCACTCCTGAGAGCGGCAAAAGCACATTAGTCAAGCAGATGAAGATCATCTACAGCCATGGCTTTAACAAGCAAGAGCTCCTCAGCTTCAAGGTGCAGCACTCCTCTGTTTATTACCATGACAGTCGTTAGCCTTGGCAGTTAGTGTTTGGCGAAGTATAATGCCAAAACATGCATTCTTATGTTCACTGGTTTCTGTCAGGTTCTTGTGGTAATGGTTATTTGTTCTTTGTCTGATGGTTTTGCGTAAGACTCAAACGCTAGAACTTAGGGCTGCTCGATTATGGCAAAAATCATAATCAGTTTTTTTGGTTAATATTGAAATCACTATTATTGCTGGGTGATATTTCTTATTTCACAATATGAGTAATTTTAAATATCAGTGAAATTTCACAATTATCGTTGCTTCAGCAAAAACTAATACTAGGTTAACTAATGTAAGAAAAAAGTCCTCAATTTTACCTTTGCACTATTAAAACAGCAACAGCTGACCAATGTTCTTTACAACATCATGTAAGTCGAGGCAAAGGAAGTAGAAAGATAAATTCACAAGTGAAATCAAATACAAGTGAGTGTATTTATGGAGGCCCATTAAAAAAGTCTTGCTGATGCATTTTGGACCAATGAAGTGGCGTTTATATACAGTGAATTGCAGAAGTCCAAGCATGATGATCTAAAAACATGAATTATTACATAAGACAAGTAAACGGTCAGCAGTACAATAAAAACAAAGAAACTATTATTACAAACGATGCACTAACAGCGGTATTCAGATAAGTAATAACCTACAACAAAAAATTGTAATAATCAAATGTAAAACACTGCATAGTCTTACTGTACACATTAAATGCTGATTAATCCTTATTAAAGCTACTTAAGTTATTCAGTCAAGATCAGCGAGGGATTTTCCTTCGTCATTTGTTGTTTGATTATCGTTAATGACACAGGTTTATTAGGCTGCTGTCACTTTAAGAGCTAATGCACAGATCCGATATACCGTGACACACGCATTTTCTTTCTGAACTGTGTACAGTATGTTTACTTAAGACATAACCCACTGTGTTCACATGAATACTTTCCAAAATGGCGTCTCATTCACTAATAATTGCGTACACTATTCAAATTAATACGCACGTTTGAACTTCTCATGAAAACTTTCTGCCAAATTCACAACACGAAGGAAGGAGTGCTAAACGATTATATTGTTTTCATAAAACATACACATGAATCATACATTTATTGTCTTAAAGCAAATAACAGCCTTTAACCTGCAATCTGTTTAAACATCAAATTAGAGCACTGAACATGAATTGATATGTACACAACATGCCACAGTTCATAACTCGCATATTAACATCTGTCAAAAATGTTAAAGAACATAGAAAGTAGGGCTGTGTTTTGAGCCAAATATTGATTTCATATCTTGAATTTGACAGTTATTAAATGAATAACACAGCAACTTGATAAGAAACATTTGATAAATGTAACTTTAGCATTTGTGCTATTTTTAGCAATGTTTGATATTAAACACAATAGCATGTTCAATTAAACTTTTCAGATTGAGGATAACGGCCATGTTCTGTGCTTTGCTGTAAAGTATGTGTCACGCTTGTATAATAATATGATCCATAAACTGTACTCGACTCTGCTGTAACTACAGGATTAGTCATTTACTTGTATTCTCCAAAAGCTTCGTTTGATATTTAAGTTTATTGTTTTGTCTAATTGTACAGGCTGCTGTGTTGGATAACCTGCTGACGTCTCTGAAGTTTGTGCTGCATGGCATGGGAATGCTGCGTATTAATCTGTCTAACAAGAAGAACAAGGTCAGGCACACAGAACTGGTCATTATGATCATAGCAGCTCTGTTAGACCCCAATACTGTATTGGCTTATTAATATCTTGCCACTGTTTTTAACCTCTCCAAAGTATTGTAGGAGAATATTGCAAGAATATTATATTAAATATTATACAAGCAACGATATCCTTGCCAAGGGAATGTAGGTACGGATGTACCGTGACCTTTGACACTGGGTGACCATTTGTAATTCACATTATTAAACAATGTACCCAAAACTAATGATATGGGTGAGTTGAATGCTGTTATTGACGTAATATGATCCATTTTCCATTTTAACCTTCAGCCTTCCCTCTGGCGTTTTTATTTTTTATTTAAAATGACTTTTGGCACACTTGAACCACGAATACACAAAATAAAATTGAATATATTTGATGAGTTTTGTGGCTGAATTTGAAAAAAGTAACAAATCCTTCGCTTGCGGGTCAATTTGACCCCTTAGGAATGAATGGAAATCGAGGAATGCTTCCGTACACATAGAAAAACCTAAAAAGGTGCAAAATTCAAACTAAAAATGATAAAACTACCAAAAAACTATTTTAGAATGTCTACATGTGTATCTGAATGCACACTGAGGAGAACTGACTTTAGGACCCAGAGGAACAGCTCATATAGAGCTATAAGGCCATCTAGTGGCGAGAGTCATGAAATATCATGTTATATTATTATTTTTCCACAAGAGGTCGGCAAACACACCCAATGTAAGATATTTTGAGCTGAATTAAAAGGTTTATGCATGAAATTGAGTTATTTTGAACTTAAGTTGAAAGAATGTGAGGAATGTGCTTAATTTATTGATCAAATCTAGTTATTTAAAGGTGTAAAAAAAAAAAAAAGGTAAAAATTGCATTAAAAAAATAATAAAATGAAATAGAATAAGCTTTCTGGACAAAAAAAAAATTATTATAATTTTAGGGCTTCGGGTCATTTTGACCCACGAGGGAAGGATTTGTTACAGAACGCGAGGGAAGGATGAGGGTTAAAGGGTTAGTTCACCCAAAAATGAAAATTCTGTCAATTACTCTCCCTCATGTTGTTCCAACCCCGTCAGACTTTCATTCATCTTCAGAACACAAATTAAGATATTTTTGATCAAATCTGAGATAGTGATAGTGAGCCTACGTTCTGATGTACAACACTACGTGAATATACTCAGAGAAACACACAGAAACACACACAGAAGAACATGAATAGTTGAATAAAGTCGTTATTTTTGTTTGTTTTGCGCACAAAAAGTATTCTCGTCGCTTGATAAACTTAAGGTTGAGCTTGGACTATTTTAAACATTGTCTTTACTAACTTTCTGGACAGGCAAGTTTCAATAACATAGAAGCCTATGGAGAAGTGAGACAGCTGTCAATTTAATCAAAAATATCTTAATTTGTGTTTCCAAGATGAACGAAAGTCGGTCACCGTGATTTTGCCAAGTAAGACATGTTCCTGGATCAGCATATTTTGTTGATCCTGGAATAACATTCCTGTCCCAAAATTTAGTCCTTACCCGATCCCTACCCCTAAACCTAACCCTACCCATAACTTTTCCCTAAAGTCAGAGGGAAATGATAGGTGAATAACGGTGACGTTGAAGCCTAAATGTTGAAGCACCCTGGTTCTAAGCCTAAACTTGACACAAACTGTAAACTTGTCCCTCCTATCTGATTGGTTGATTGGAAAGTTGTTCCAGGATCAACAAAGATGTAATCACGTTCACCAATGAAAGTCTTACGGGGTTGGAACAACATGAGGGAGAGTAATTACTGACAGAATTTTCATTTTTGGGTGAACTAACCCTTTAATAACATTTATTTGTAACCTCATGACCAGGCCATGTTAAAGTTTGCGGAGCATAGATTGATCTTATGTCCTGTGTGCTTCAGGGTCATGCGCGTGCGGTTCTGTCGTGCGAGTGCTGTGTGGGAGCGGATCTGGAGCTGCTGCCGTTCGTGGCTCATGCGTTCTGCAGTCTCTGGGGGGATCTGGGCTTCAGGACCGCAGTGGCCCGAGGACACGAGTTCCAGCTCAACGACTCCGCTCGTTAGTGAGTACTGGTGGTGTACGTTCTCTTAATTACACAAAAGTAAAGTAAGGTTCTTAAAGTGTAACTCCACCCACTGGTCAGAGCCTGACTTCACCCACTGGCAATATTTGAAAAATGCTGTAAAGTGGGTGGGGCTGAGCAGAGACAGAGGGGATGGGCCGAGGGCGGGGCTGAGTGTGGGGGCGTGACGGAGTGATTGACAGCTGTTAGACTCTCAAAGATGGAGAGTGACTGGAGTGTCGCCAAGTAGCTTTGCAACAGAGCGGTCCTTTGAAGTCGAGGACTTTTCTCCCGCACCCTCACCTGAGGTGGAGGAGGGTGAATTGCCTGTGGACACAGGGCCAGAGCCTTATCAATTCGAGCCGCTGGCTTAACTCTTAACTCCCGATGCCAAGGATGTTGGCGAAGGGCGTGGGAAGTGAGCCGTTGCAGAGCCAGCACAGGTCACGTGGGGAAACAACTTCCAATAGGAAAATTCAACTGCAGTAGCCACCGTTCAACCTGAAGAGGGCAGCACTCAGACGCTTTTACACCATATATTGTAGAATTAAAACACTCAAATGTCAAAACATTTACTCGAGTCAATGAACAGCACTAATAAAGCCCCCAGTCTTACAAATCATTAACTAAAAAAAAAGTTGTTTTAGGGTTTAGTTACCCTTTAAACTCTAGTTTTAGAAAATGAAGAACAAAGAAATGTGCATCAGGTGTACTTTGTTTTTTTTTTATGTTTTTAATAATTTATGATGCCATTGCAAACTTTCTCGTTACATATTACAGTGTTATATTATAATGCCTTCATATTCTGTAGCTTACTTTTCTGTAAATAGAAAAGCGTAACAATATCACTGCTAAATACCTTAAGTGTTGTGTTATTCCGCCATGTTTCTCACTGATACGACCAAAACTCGTACAGATCGGGGCTTAAAGAAAATCCCGAGCTTCCCACTCGTATTTACGACATTGAGGTGGCGTTCAACTTGTAAATACGATCTTTACAAGATGACTTGAACGCACCATATTTTACCACCTCTCTGTCTTTGTATCAATACACAGCGAGGCCATAGAATGTTAAACTGTTTCCAGTAATTTACTTCCCTGAATGAAATCTTCGTTTAACCAACTCATCTTCCAATTTTAACGTTGGATTTGAAGTCTTTTAGAATCCATATTGTCTTACATTTACACTTATTCATTTAGTAGACAGTTTTAACCAAAAGCAGTAAATGTAGATCATCGCAAGTGACTTGCCTTGGCATTGTGCACTACAAACCATTTTTACAGTATAAACTGGAGTAGTACACAAGCTAGAAGCAAAGGTAAAATAAAAAAGAGAACATTTCTACTAATTCTAGTGCCTCTGTTTATGGGTGTGGATTAGTTGCGTTCTTGTTGAAGAGTTGTCAATGTGTGTGAAATTGGACTAAGCGTGTTGTCTGGTTTTGTTCTTTTGTTTTCCCCTCTCTGTTGCATGTGCCACATCTCTAGTTTCTTCGAGAACATTAGTCGTATCATCGCACCAAACTACATCCCCACTGAAACCGATGTTCTCAGAGTTCGAGTGCGGACCCGTGGTGTCGTTGAAACCCAGATCAGAGTCAACAACTTGCTCTACAGGTAAACATTTCTACAATATCATCATAGCTGTCATGCTTCATATTTAAAATGGCCCGTCCGATGTTAGAACCAAACCTATAACCTTAGTGGTTCGCTTGCAAAGACCAAGATGAGAAACAAAGACCTTTATCCATATTTTCCTCAGTGGTTCAGATCACCACCAGCTCTTTACAGAGATGCACTGCCACACATATGTTTAATAAACACTAAAACTGCTTGGGAAATATTTGAACGATGACGGGCTTTTGAAACCTCATCCCACTCATCCATTCTCAATGGCTCTTTTAATAGGATCTTGATTGAGCCCCAATTTTAATTGAGAGTAGCCGCATTTCCATTACCCTTCAAATTGCGCAAATTGTAATTGCGAATTGAAAATATGGCCAATGGAAACGCGTCAATTTCGCAAAACTCTCCCATTTATCGCAAAAAAGTTTTTCCGCTCGCATGAGGTGCTTTTTCAGGCAATTCGAAAAAGAAATATTTCGCAAAACTGCAATGGAAACAGTTTTTGCGCATTTACGGGTCACCTGACGTAGATGACGCGGTGTGTTTGGACAGAATACGAGACAGAGTTCTTAAGAATTCATATAAGACAAAATAATTACTGGAATAACGGATTCTAAACCTCAAATAAATGCCACTATCAAGACCTCGAAGCAGAAATGAGGGAGAATCACCTCATATGTGCCGCTCACAAGTATAATATAAGGGTCGTTCCTTACCATTAATGCTTGGAAAACACACATACATCTCCTTTGATTAATAATAATGGCCAGTGCAGTGGCTGGGATATAGTACATAAACCTACTAACGTCTGTTGCCATGGTTTTTGGAATGATTTTACTGATCGCGAGAGGAAAAAATTCAGTTTTAGTCGCACAAGATCGGTTAATGGAAACGCCGTCATTTCGCAATAGTTTTTTGTAGACATTTAAAAATCGCAAAAGTTTTGTGCAAATCTGTAATGGAAACGTGCCTAGTTATTCGTTGCAGAATCTTTCCTATGGATCTGATCAAATTAAATATAGGCATGTTGTTGGACGACTTCGAACATTGTTATCCCCAAAATTACCTTTATTTCCTATATGTGACCCTGGACCACAAAACCAGTCACATGGGTCAGTTTTTTTTAATTGAGTTTTATACATCATCTGAAAGCTGAATAAATACGCTTTCCATTGATGTGTGGTTTATGATAGGACAATATTTGGTCGAGATACTATTATGAAAATCTGGAATCTGAGGATGCAAAAAATCGAAACATTGAGAAAATCTCCTTTAAAGTTGTGCATTTATGTTGGTGATTGTGCTGCATTCACTCACAAAAATACATGTTTTATATATTTACAGTAGGAAATTTACAAAATATCTTCATGGAACATGATCTTTACTTTAATATCCTAATGATTTTTGGCATAAAAGAAAAATCGATAATTTTAACCCATACAATGTATTGTTGGCTATTGTTGACTGGTTTTGTGGTCCAGGCTTACATATTCACTTTAATTTTCATAACAGATGGTGTTAATCAGAATGTTTGTTGCTTATTTCTATACAAAGACAGCATGCAGTGACCAGGGTCTGTTAGCGCCAAAGAGGATAAAACACAAAATAATCAACAACAAAATAATTGCCTTTAAGACACACGCACTCTATCCCAAGTCTTCTGTGCTAGTCACATGATCGCGCTTTGTGAGGAACAGGCTGTTGTATTGTATAAAAAGTAGTAGGCGAGTGAAAGGCAGCTCATTGTATATGTATGAGGATCTTACTGTGAGGTTTTCTCAAAGGGATTTATTGTTCATATGTGATGTCTATACAAATTATGCAGACAAATACAGTCCTGTTCTTTTAAGTTATTTTACCTCTTCTGCTCTTGGGGTGAAGTAGACCACTTGACTGATTTCTGTGTAAATAATCTTTTGTTTATAGGCTAATCGATGTTGGTGGCCAGCGTTCAGAAAGAAAGAAGTGGTACAGTTATTTTGACAATGTCCAGGCCGTGCTGTTCATGGTGGCTCTCAGTGGATACGATCAAAACCTCGATGAACATCATTCCACGGTGAGAAACATGCCGGATCTTCAGAGGACAGGAGCGTTTAACTCTACTCTGTAACTCTATCACTTTTTCTCTTTCCCCCAACAGAACCGTCTCCATGAAAGCCTGGAGTGCTTCAGCTCCACATGCCACAGTGCTTTCTTCAAAGGAGCTTCACTGGTGAGCTTCACTTCAGGCCCTACATCATGAAACCGGTGTACATCTGACATCTCTATACTTAATCCTGCTCAAGTTCACCCACAAATGAAAATCCTGTCTTTTACTCGCCCTCAAGTTGTTCGAAAGCTGTATGAATTTTTCCTCTGCTGAACACAAAAGTAGATATTTTAAAGAATGTTGGTGACCAAACCGTTTCTGGTCCCCATTGACTTCCATTGTATTTATTTATTTTTCATACTATGGAACTCAATGATGGGTCATTTGTGTGGTTTCAAATATTCTTTAAAATATCATCTTTTGAAAAGAAATGCATGCAGGTTTGGAACAACATGAGGATTTGCATTCAAGAATTAGGATCCTGTCGCTCTTCTCACAAACACGCCAGTGGGATATGGGATTAATTTAATCTCAAAATGATTAATAAATGCATGCACAATTATCCATGAACTTGATAAATGTTCAAGGTGTGTTTTACTATCCACAACCAAATGCCTTTCAACTTGCGTGTGCAAAATATGAGAATTAATGTGCAGCAATTTGTACAAACAGAGACATTTTTGTTAATGCAAATGTATTAGTGATTCATAATTTGTGCAAGCAACAAAGATGTGCATGTGTGGATCAGGTGACACACGTTCATTCATTGACATCTTTTCTGTGTCGATCTCATTTGATTTCATTTGGATTTTGAGACTTTATTTTCATGGTTTTCAAGCATTTCACAACCCACACACAAACAACTATAATTCAATAGGCCTGGTGCTATTCATTAATGTGTGCACAACTACCTATCTATTTGACAAATGAGCATTTCTACATTTAAACTAATACTTTACAACTTGTGTGAGCAAAATTCAGAATTGCATGAATTTGCAGCATTTTGTACAAATAAAGACATAGTTGTAAATACAAAACCTCGATTTTATATTAATGTAGGTCAGAATTTAGTTCATGAGAATTTTGTAACTCTTTTTCAGGTTTTGTTTATGAACAAAATTGATCTGTTTGGTGAGAAAATACTGTATTCTGGGAGACATCTGCGACTTTATCAGCCAGACTACAAAGGTAAACTTTTTTTATTTTTTTTTACACAATCTGGTTTCTGTATGATTATTTAAATCGTGAAATGTCCTTAAATTACAAAAATAAACTGCTAAATGTTACATTTTATAATACACTTATTTCATGCACAGATTAGCATGTTAGCCAGGGTTCAAAGAGCCAAATGTGAGTAAAAATCGGCGTTGAAACGGTTACTCGCCAGTTGCCTGGTAACTTTTTTTTTTTTTTTTTTTTTTTTTTTTATGAATTTTGACAATACATGGATGTGAGAATGTGAACCACGGCGCTTGTGATGTAATCATATAAATATAGATATAGTCTGACTCGCTGCATGTTTCAGAGTTTCGATTCACAGTAAATGCTACTCTGCAAGTGCTGCGTGTTTGGTAAAGCAACATGCGCCAATCGTCGTCCCAAATTTGTAATGAGAATCTTTTTAAATCTGTTGAAGCTTTAAGATCTTTCTGCTGTTTTCCTGCTAAAATAAAAGTGGTTCAATGTTTGAAAGCAAAGAAATTAAGACAACCATAAATGCTAGTATTGTAATTTTATTGTTCTGTAAAATGAAAAAAATTAAAAATGATGATTATTATTGCTAATAACAATTCTATTAATTAAAAATAAATTATGTGCAGCAGAAAACATGGAGGGAAGCGCTTTTGAGTACCAAAATTACACGTTTACTTACTGGAGTAGGGAGATGTGTTTTCAAGTCCTGTCAGTTTAAGCATATAATATATCATATATGAACGGACACATGCGCACAAAATTAAGTCAAAATGCCTGTCTTGGCGAGTTTCCTCATAAACACAGTCGGTTATGTGTTGTAAACAACTGAGAAAGAAAACCGGGTGTGTATCAGTATACTGGATCTGTGCATTCGTCTTAAAGTGACAGCAGGCTAATAAACCCACGGCTGTTTGTCACCACCAATGCTAATCAAACAGACGAGAAAGAGAAAATCACTTGAATTAATTATATTTAATTTGAATACTTTGATTATTCAATGTCTGTACCGAATACCGTTAGATTTACCTGAATAAAACCATAAAGCAGAAGATGGTGAGGAGGACAGCTTGTAGGAGAAGTGTCGCGTAAAGTATGAGTATCAAGCAGCATCTCCTTCAGAACCAGACCAAAACAGTGATGTCTATAGCATTACCTTTATAGGGTTTGCTGATAAACTTGCTGAAGTTGCCAAGTATGCAATTAATGACCATAGAAGGTTTTTCTCAGCAGTCTTTTATTGTTTTGTTATCCGTCCATGTCTAGTTGACAGATAAAAACTGCAGAGACTGCAATGTATCCTCTCTGGATCGCTTGGAAGAGCCCTAGAAACTACATTTAACCATATTTTCATTTCATTTCTGTACAGCTGAGTTTATAACACATCCAGACACACACTTCAATAGACTGGTATCAGAGAAAAGCTTTTCCGATGGGTCAAATGGTTCCTTATTTAGCTCAGTGTATACTGATAAAGTGACATCAGCCTAATAAACCTGCAGCTTTCTGTGTCCCCGATGTTAATCAAACAACAAGAGACCAAGAGAAAATGACGCTTGTAGCACTAACAAAGATAAATTGTATTAATTATACAGCATACTGAATGTACTAGTAGTATAAAAATGCACAAACGCACAAGGCCTTCATTGTCTGTCGTCACTTCTTCTTGATGTTCAGTACAATTTGAAGCAGAGAAACTGATATTGATGTGTTTGTGTGTGTGTTGCAGGCCCTGAGCGTGATGTGAGTTGCGCTGCTCAGTACGTGACGGATCAGTTCGTGTCGTGTGCCTCCGCCTCAGGAAAGCTGGTGTTCCCTCACTTCACCAACGCCACGGACCGCTCCAGCGTACAGGACGCCTTTCAGTTCACCGTCAGCACTGTCCTCAAACACAACCTTCACGCCGGCTCGCTTCTCTGACCTGTTTATCTAGAACATTTTTATTTTTGTCTTTTACTGTGCCCATTGTAAGATTTCTTCATTTTAATTGATCATGTAAAGCATATTTTAAAGCAATAAATATATTTTAAGATTTTAATTATGGCTATCTTTGATTTGTGGATCTGCTCAAAACAAGACCAAGTATTGGCGTTGTTTAATGGAAGGTGAAAGTGACATGTGAAGGATAAGTATGGTAACTCTGCATTTAACCCATCAAAGTTAGTGCACTCACATTAGGAGCCATTTTTGCCTTGTAAAATAAGCAAGTGGCTGCTGAATAAACTAAAACACACCAGCATAAGTGTCCCAGGTCTGGTCCTCTCTCTCGACACTCCTCTTATCCTTCAGGAGTTCCTCCGTGGGACTCGAGACCGGTGATGAAACTGCACATCTGTGGTTATTCCAGGACTCCTGTCTGAGCTGGACTTCATGATCCACAGGCCAGAGTCTCGAGTCCAGACTGAGGAAAGCTGCGGTCCTGGATAAACTCTGCAGTTTCAGGAAGACAGTCTTCACACTCATGCGCTACAGAGAGAAAAACACTCATAGGACATGATGATAATGCAGATTATAAAATACTGCTTAATATTGTAACACGCTGTGATTGGATCAGGGTTGCCTTATGGTTCACTCATTTTTAATTGCACCTTTTGTGCGCTTAATTACACACTTACTATGAAATTAAGCATACACCATTTACCTTGTTTAACATGTTCATTTTGTCATCATTTGCTATATCCAGCAAAGTAAGCATCAGATTGAAGGGTGATTCCCACAAAACTGTTTTCTGCCAGCTTTTTTGGTTACACTTTATTTTAAGGTGTCATTGTTACAGTGTAATTATATATCTAAGTACTGAGTAATATTAACTACATGTACTTACTATAGGGTTAGGGTAGATTAGGGTTTGGTTGAGTTGCATGTAATTATGCATAATTTAAGTACATGTTACATATGTAACAAGGACACTAAAATAAAGTGTTACTGCTTTTTTCAAGTAAATTTAGGTGTCTTTCCAAAAAAAGACACTTTGGAGACTCCAAAAGGGCACCTAATTATACTGTATAAGGAGTCCATATAATTCTTAAATTTATGCACACATGGAAACAAATACAGAAATAAATTATTTTCAGAATTCACAGTGTATTATGTTCAGTACAACAGCAAAGAGATTGTTCACATTTTAGCCAAACAAAAATTAATGAATGACACACATACACTAACACACATAACACCATGTTTAGGTGTGACTAATATTGTGAAATAATTGCGAAACAATTATACTTCTATTAAAAATAAAATTCTAAACAAAGTCGTTTTTTATTGTTATAATGATTTTATAATGTTTAAACAACATTGAAATGGCGAATAAGCCAATAAGTGATGCTCTGTAGACATCTAGTGGCGGCTTACATTAGTACAATTTGAGGAAAATACATAAAAAAATGCCAGAAATTCCCATAAAACTGCAAAACTGTACAGTCAAAACATTAATAAAGTGAGTGGCATTACATTTTTTAAAAAACATTGTTTTGATAGAAAACACATTTTACTGTGTGTGATCTGGGGAGATATATATATAAAGATTACTATGAATTTAATTTTACACATGAATTAAAATAAATAAATAATGATGAGCACGGATAAACCATGCAATTTATAATAATGCATAAAATAAAAAATAAAAAAGAAATGTCCATTTTATTTCATGGTGACTTTAAGTGCATTTATTAAGTAATCCTATTAATCACATTTATTCTGTTTATTTATTTATTTATTTATTATTTACATTGCATTATGTTTTAGTTTATGTTTAGTTCAGAAGCTGAGGGCCTCCAACCACAGTAAGCGGAACATGTAGTATAAATAACTGTCTTTAAATAAGGCAAAAAAAAAAAGAAATATAGTTTATTTTCAGTCAATGGGTTTCACTTTCACCTGTCTGGAAGATTGTTTTTTTGTTGTTGTTGTTGTTTTTTTTGCCAGTTTTATAATTGGGGGGAAATAATACATTTAATATACTTTAACCTGAATGAAAAATAACTGAGGGGAGTGTGGGGGTATTTTCTAAAGGAACTGTAAAGGAGCAATTATAAAATATTATATAACATAATTATGAGCAAGAATTTGACCGTTTTAGCAGCCGGTGTATTAAAATATCAGTTTCATCTCATGATTTCTGAAGAAGCCATGGTGTTATTGACTTGTAGTTTTTGGATGATCGTGAAACTCACGCCCATTTTTCACGAAACGAAAGTTCAGAGATGTTGAACTTCCTCAGTGTCTTCACTGCGAGACAGCTGGAGTGTGTGGACGTGATCAGATCTGTGTGTGTTGTGATGGCATGTGTGTTGACCTGTGACAACTGAGCACACCTGCACTACAGGTAAGACGCAAACCTCAGGGTCCACTTGCCTCCTTTATAATAATAATCATCTGTGTGTGTGTTTAGCTTTAGCATGTCACACACACAAGGAAGAGCTCAGCTGCTAGTTCGTCTGGATCGGCCATTAATAATAAATCATACATCATATCGTCTCTTCAGCTAAAATAACTCTCGCACTGGCTCTTTATTATTGTAAGTAAGTTAAACTTGTCAGAGCTGATTTCTGGTTAGCTTGCCTGTGAACTAGCGGTGTCGTGTTTGTTCATTTCGGGCTGTTGTGCAGTTTTACTGATATAATACTAGCTTATTATGCACAGACCGCGATGTTAATCTGTCAATAGATGTGAGACGTGTAAGTTTTGTGTTGTTTAATAGGTTAGATAGATTAGAAGATGGTGAAAGATGTGAAATACAGCTTCACCATTCAGACACGTCATGTCTGACGTCAAATAATATAACAGTTATGTGTAAATATTATATATCCATCTACGCTTGATGATTAAACTCGTAATGTCTGTAAATTATTATAGTTTCATTTTATGGTCGTTTTCTTCTTGCTCGCAATACTTTTAATTCACGGTGAGTTGAGCGACAGCGGCCTCTATTGGGGACTTGTTGCAGTCAACAAGTTTTTTTTTTTTTTTTTTACTCATTTCTATATTAATTTTCGTTCAATTCATGTGTTATCCGTTTTAATTTATTTGTTTTAATCGGTTCTTAGTTTCGATAATGTTTCTGTTGTGAAAATTTCCACGGAAGTCGGGACAAAAAGCGCGGGCTTTTCCCACAATTCCCAAAGAGGGTTGAGCAAGACTAGGTGAAGCAACATATGCGGCTTGGTACTTTTATAAAATCACTTATCTGTTAATGTTTGATAGGAAACATAATTTAAAAAAAATCACAATTCGAATGATTGATGCTTTGATATTCAGGTGTGTGTGTGTGTGTGTGTGTGTGTGTGTGTGTGTGTTTGTCACGACTCATCCAAACAGAACATAGAGACGGAAATATGTGTTTACAAAATGCTTTCCAGTTAACAATAGCAGTGCAAAATATATTGAATAATGATGATGTAATGTAGAAAAAATAAACAAAATCTCTCTCTCTCTCTCTCTCTCTCTCTCTCTATATATATATATATATATATATATATATATATATATATATATATAGGGTCAAATCAAAAGTAGCGGTCTGTATATGGCAAGCCGTTTTGACTTTTATTCATTCCCAGGATATGAATTACTGATATCAACATTAAAATTTTCACTAGTTAAAATGTTAATTCTTGATATCAACAATGACATTTTACATTCTATAAATATATGTACTTTTACATTTATTAATTTCTGATATGTGAAATTGGAATAGGAAGAAATCAGTTCCTGATAAACAACAACTGAATTTGAATGGCAGCTCAGGGTGACATTTAACTAGTGAACACACAATTACAGATATCAAGAATTATAGTTTTTACTAGTTGAACTGCAACTTTTGATATCAAGAATTTGTATTTTTGTGAGTGACGTCATGATTGAATGAGGGTCAAACGGTCTTGCCACAGTGAGTGTCTGGTGTGTGTGTGGCCTGCAGTATTTTTCCATTCTCGCTGTGAGATGTTTCCCACTTTCCCTCCGAGTTCCCGAACACTGGCGGGAGTGGGACATGTGCCTACTGACTTACTGAGTTTCTAGATGATGAACTTTGATTTATAAGCAAATGGAAATTGAAAGCAATACGGAGTTCTTAGAAATCATGTGACCTTTTGTGTGTGTGTGTGTGATTATTATGTTATTTAAAAGTGGGCACATCCCCTTAAACCTCATGCTTTTGCTCCTCAGCATGAAGTGTCCCGATTGCAGTCATGAGTCTTTGGACAAGACACCCAAATTCTGCAGTGAGTGTGGCTGTAAGCTGATGATGTCAGAGTCATGTGACACAGCACCGGGTGAGTCATACATCACATCTCTCTCGCTACGATTGTACCTTCTGTTGCACTTTACAATAAGGTTCATTAGTTAACATGAGCTAAGAATGATCAATACTCCTACAGCATTTATTAATCTCAGTTAATATTAATTTAAACATTTACTAATACGTTATTAAAATCAAAGGTTGTATTTGTTAGCATTAGTTAATCCACTGTGAACTAACATGAACAAACAATGAACAGCTGGATTTTTATTAGCTAACATTAACAAAGATTAATACTGTAACAAATGTATTGCTCAGTGTTAGTTCATGTTCGTTAACTAATGAACCTTATTACCATTTGTTCCTTTCCACACAGCTGTTATTTATCAGTTGTTGTTGAGGAAAGTCTCTTGTTATTGTGCTGATGCTTAAAGTCAACATGAAATCAATACACGTGTTTCTGCTCTTCTTGTGCGTGATTCATTCAAACGGCTTTTTCCAAAGGGGGGACAATTTTCCTTTGCAATCTCCATCAAAATATAGATTTTTCCCACAAATTTCACTTTTCAACCCCTCCCCCAACCACATGTCAGAGTGAAGTTTACACAGAGATGATAACGGTATCGTTTCCAAAAACTTCTCAACTTCTCAAGGCTGATGTCGTGTGAAGTGAACGGCCAGAACGCATTCAAAGTTTTCTGTTTTTGCCACTAAATTATAACCAATTATTTATACAATGGAAATGAATTAAATGCTGAACTTACTTTAGCTGGACAATAACTTTATTCTAGATCTGCTGTGAAGCCAAATAAAGCTTCTTCGAAACAATCTGTGTTTTGTTAGAAGTGTGGTATAAGTAAAGGTGACTTGACTTGACTAGTATGTTAGGGTTAACTAATATTATGCATAATATGTATAATTTGAATGGAAACGCCCCTCATGTGTTTCCAAACTTGATTTGCTTTCTTCTGCGGACCACAGAAGTTGTTTTTGTCTGTACAATGAAAGTTTTCAAGCTCCAAAAAGGACATAAAGGTTTCATGAAATGAATTCATACAACTAATAACATCAAATTGGTTCTTTGTGTCACATAAATTAATTAAAAAAATTGATGTTATTGATGTGACACCAGGGGCCGGTTTCACAAAGCTAGACTTTGACTATGGCTTAGATATAGTAGATAGTCAGACTTCAGATAGACATCTAAATCAGACCGTTCCACAAAGCACTGAAGACTCTGACTATCTTAAAAGTAGGACTACACTGCAATGCATTCTGGGTAAAATAAGACACTTTTCAAAACAAAAAAACATGGCGGATCGAGTAAGCGCATTCAACCGCTCGGTGCAGTTTACCCCAGTGGAAAACATGTGTTTGTTGGAGGAGTATAACAGTTACAAGGACATTTTACTTGGGGAATTTAGCGGAGAATGTAGTAACAAGAAGAAATGTTTACATTATGAGCCATTTTCCCTTTTCTTTTGGCTGTTTGTAATGTAACTGATTGTTACTGCTGGTTGCCAAGGTACCAGAGTCTTAGACCTGAGTTAGCCTGGGGGTCAGGGGTCTAATGTTTTTGGTCTAAATTAAGTCAGTCTATTTTTTTTACTTGCATTAGACTAGTCTATGAGCACACGTTAGACTTGTCTAACACTATAGACCGGACTAAAATAGCTTTGTGAAACCGGCCCCATATTTTATTTGGGCTCTGTGTACATGAGATGAACAATGCTTAAATTTAATTTGAGAATGAATAACCATTTAAATTTACTAAGTGATTGAAGTTGCATTTGGTGTATAGGTCACGTTGTATTATTACATTCAGAAAGTGTGTAAACTACCAGTGCATATTTAACATAGTGGTGTTCATTTAAACAATATTTATTCTAAATGCCAAGCCTAAACAAATTTCTGAAACGAAAGTACCGTACAGCGGACACACCTCTGCCGGAGGCTGTGTGTGAAGGCAGATAAGTGTGTGTGTGTGTGTGTGTGTGTGTGTGTGTGTGTGTGTGTGTGTGTGTGTGTGTGTGTGTGCTTTAAGTCAATAGCATTAATGGTTAACTCGCTTTGGAATATAAGTTGCCGCACGTTTCAGATCAGAATCTGGAAATATAGTATCTTCTCTTTGGTGCTTGAAACTGGAAACGCAAAATATTTAGCATTTTATTCAGTCAAATTTTCAGAAATGTGCTTTAAAGGAGTCATAACCTAGTATTACATTGGATACCTACTGCTGTATTATAGTCTTTCAGGCCCTTCTAAAAAAGAAAAGTGGAAAAAAAATAAACACAGACCTACTTTTACCCTTATTTCTGAAGGCATTATTGTCTCGCGAGATCAATGCGATGTTTTGGCTGTCGTGGACGCTCTATATGGCTCTGCACGCCAGTTGAAAGGGTTGTTGGGACAGCGTCATTAAAAATGAATTTCATCCACTGGTCCCTGATAGTTTCGTCCGATTTTGGGAGATAAAACACATTTACATGTTTTTTATGGCAATCAACCACAGAGCAAGTCCGGTGTGCACTCGGTTTCTCCATCTTTCTCGACTGAACTGAATATGAGGGGGAGAGGGGAAGGGGGGCTTCCTGCTGCGGTGTCCATATATGGTATATCCTACTACCTCATGACGTCAAGAGGGAGCTGAAATCAAAATCTCGTATTTGAGTGCGCGTGCGGTTTATTTACCCTGAGGGAAACAAACGCTTCACTTTTAAATATCGGCTTCCCGGCCAGTGTTTAATCGTTAGTCGATCATAACATACATTGATTCTCGTGGAAAAGTGAAAATTGCAGGTTATGACTCCTTTAAAATATACAAAGCATTTAGACGGAAACCCAACAAGACACTTTTCATCATTCAGTGAATTCCAGAGGAGTGAAGTCAGGTCTTGCCCTACATGTGTTTTCTGTTGAACATCCAGTTCCACTTAGAAATACTTCACATTACAGAACCAAAATGGGTTGAGAACGATGTTTCACGTGTCAGCTTTTTTTATATAGCGCTTTTTACAGTGCACAGTGTACACTACACACCAAAACAGGAGAATAATGCAACAAAGTTTGTCACAGTCCAGCTTAAAGGGATAGTTCACTTTGAAATAAAATTTTTGTATGTTTTAGCTTACCTCAAGGGCATCCAAGATGTAGGTGTCTTTGTTTCCGCAGTAGTTTCAATTTTGATATTTTTAGGTCAAACCGTTCTTGTCTGTCAGTCATATAATGCAGGTCTATGGTCACTGTCTCAAAACACAAGCACAGAGTCCAAATTAAAACAATTCCCCATCGTCCAAATGAAACAATTCCCCATCATAAGTACACATTGATGGCCTAAGACACGAAACGAGCGGTTTGTGTGAGAAAACGAACAGTATTTATATCGTTGTTATCTCTTGAACACAGCACACGTCCAAATGATCTGACGGCGCTGGCGGGTATAGATATATAAATAGATGTCGCCTTGGCTACTGCAGTTCATTGGAACGAAACCGTAGCCAAGCGACATCTAGTGTATACATCTATACCCGCCAGCGGACGGGTATAGATGTATACACTAGATGTCGCCTTCGCTACTGCAGTTCATTGGAACGAAACCGTAGCCAAGGCGACATCTATGTATATATCTATACCCGCCAGCGCCGTCAGATCATTTGGACGTGTGCTGTGTTCAAGAGATAACAACGATATAAATACTGTTCGTTTTCTCACACAAACCGCTCGTTTCGTGTCTTAGGCCATCAATGTGTACTTATGATGGGGAATTGTTTCATTTGGACGATGGGGAATTGTTTTAATTTGGACTCTGTGCTTGTGTTTTGAGACAGTGACCATCGACCTGCATTATATGACTGACAGACAAGAACGGTTTGACCTAAAAATATCAAAATTGAAACTACTGCGGAAACAAAGACACCTATATCTTGGATGCCCTTGAGGTAAGCTAAAACATATCAAAAATTAATTTCAAAGTGAACTATCCCTTTAAGTAAGTTCAGTAATGGTTCATTTCTGTTGTAAAAAAGTTATTCATTTAGTTAATTTATATATAGTACAGTCCAAAAGTTTAGAAACATTACTATTTTTAATGTTTTTGAAAGAAGTTTCTTCTGCTCAAGCCCTGCATTTATTTGATCAAAAATACAGAAAAAAATGTAATATTGTGATATATTATTACAATTTAAAATAATTGGTTTTCAATTTATTATACTTTAAATTATCATTTATTTCTGTGATGCAAAGCTGAATTTTCAGGATCATTACTCCAGTCTATCACATGATCCTTTAGAAATCATTCTAATATTCTGATTTATTATCAAAGTTGGAAACAGTTCTGCTGCTTAATATTTTTTCATAACCGTTGATACTTTTTTAGGATACTTTGATGAATAAAAAGTAAAAAAAAAAAGAAAAAAAAAAGAAAATGTTTTAAAAATAGAAATCTTTTGTAACAACAATAGACACTACTGATCAGTAATTTTTTTTCTTTCTTTTTTTGAAATAAATCAATACTTTTATTCAGCAAGGATGTGTTAAATTGATAAAAAGTGATAGTAAAGAAGATTTATATTTTTAGAAAATATTTTTTTATTTTGAATAAATGCAGTTCTTTTTAACCTTTTATTCATCAAATATATTAGTTTCCAACACTCATAATGAATCAGAATATTTGAATGATTTCTAAAGGATCATGTGATAGACTGGATGTCACATGTGACACTGAAGACTTGAGTAATGATCCTGAAAATTCAGCTTTGCATCACAGGAATAAATTATTTTTTAAAGTATAATAAATTGAAAACCAATTATTTTAAATTGTAATATATTACAATATTACATTTTTTTTTCTGTATTTTTGATCAAATAAATGCAGGCTTGATGAGCAGAAGAAACCTCTTTCAAAAACATTAAAAATAGTAATGTTTCCAAACTTTTGGCCTGTACTGTATATATATATCTGCTCTGGAGAAAACAGTGATTAGGTGAAGTGTGAACAAAGCCTTCGTAAGAGGATATCAGTAGTTTTAGTCAGAGTGTGTGTGTGTGTGTGTGTGTGTGTGTGTGTGTGTGTGTGTGTGACCTTTGCTTTTGTGTTTATCAGCCAAGGCACAAGACGAGTCTCAGTCATCCTCAAGCATTGACACGGATGCAGTAATGACTGATCTCAGACCTGAGTCTGAAGCGCTGGATCTCCAGAATGCCAATGTTTCTCCGAAGCGTCCAAATGAAGATGCCCTCCCGAGCCCGAAGAAAAAGGTGCCGGAGATGAAAATCAGTTTAACATTTAAATAGTCCTGGATTAAGTTTTCTTCTTCTTAAGGTCCTTGCACACCGAGTCCGAAATTTTCACAGGTTTAAAAAAAAAACACGACCTCACGTTGTGTCAATCACGTTTACTCCGTCATAAAATAATTCGGATCGGGTTCGATTTTCTGCGTTTTTCACATCCATATCGCAGGCATTTTGAGAGGAGTTTTGACAATTCAGAGCCACCGAATCATGAATACGAAAAAACACATACTGTACGAAAATTTCAGATTCAGTGTGCAAGGAGTTTTTTTTTAAATGTTTTTTTATTCTGAGGTTGTGTTGTTGGTGATTAATTATTTTTCTTCATCGTGCTCCTACAGAAAAGAAAGAAAAAGAAGAAAAAAGCTGGTGTTGCAGAGGAGCCTTCGTCTCTGAGCTCTGAACTCTCTGATATATCTCTGACTGATAAAGAGAAGAAGATGGAGGAAGATCACTCTTCTGACAGTGATGGCTCTTACTGCGCTGCAGAGGACATGCCTAAAGCAGCCGAGTCCTCCTCTCATCTGAGCCCGCCTGAGACCCACACCACTGGGAGAGCTCGGTCTGATAGTAGTGGAGCGACTGAAGAGCTGATCAGCACCAGCGCTTCTACACCAGCGTCAGAAGAAGCAGATCAGCACACCGAGAAAGAGAAAGCTGAACAGAAGACGAGTAAATCCACTGCTCTCCATCAGAACACCAACATGGACCAGAATGCCAACGTAAAGAGCAGTCAGATGGAGACGGACCGTCAGGATGAGGAACCGTCCAGTCAACAGAAGAATACAGAGCCTGAGAAACACACTGACAGTGGGGAAGCAGAAACCAATACAGGGGTTCAGCCTGGTAAAACAAAGAAGTATGGAAAAGCCTTTGTTTTTTTGATAAATGCTGCTTTTTTCATTGAAATGTCCAATAAAACTGTATACTTTGACTTTAGAAATGACAGAAATCAGAAGAATGAAACACAGAAGCCATCACAGGAAATGGTATTTGGCCAACAGGGTAAACCCAAGGTAAACATGTTAATACATTTTTGTTTTATATATAAATATAAATGTATATATATAAATCAGACATGGTTATCAGCTAACATTGTCAACCTCAACGAGCCCAAATGTTAGTTGATTCTTTGGCCAGACTGTTACTGG
This sequence comes from Rutilus rutilus, assembly GCF_951802725.1. Taxonomy (NCBI): domain Eukaryota; kingdom Metazoa; phylum Chordata; class Actinopteri; order Cypriniformes; family Leuciscidae; genus Rutilus; species Rutilus rutilus. The sequence continues at coordinate 70,770,584 of NC_140209.1, forward strand.
AAATGGCAAACATGGAGTTAAACGATGACATTGTGTGTTTATTTTGCGTTTAGAAGAGTCCAGGTTCCAGTGGAGATTCGGTGATGAGTGAGAAGCAGAAGTCTGACCAGAAAACTGAATCTGACAAACACAATGAAAGTGGGGAAACAGACACCAATAAAGGAGTTCAGCAAGTTTCATCTAAAAACAAAAAGTATGACAGAGCCTTTGATGTATTTTGATAAATGCTGCTTTTTTATGTCTTTTTTCATTGAAATGTCCAATAATACTGTATACTTTGACTTTAGAAATGACAGAAATCAGAAGAATGAACAACAGAAGCCATCACAGGAAATGGTATTTGGCCAACAGGGTAAACCCAAGGTAAACATGTTAATAAATATATATTTTATATATATATAAATATAAATGTATATATATAAATCAGACATGGTTATCAGCTAACATTGTCTACCTCAACGAGCCCAAATGTTAGTTGATTCATTGGCCAGACTGATGTATTTGGTCTGTTACTGGAAATGGCAAACATGGAGTTAAACCATGACATTGTGTTTATTTTGCGTTTAGAAGAGTCCAGGTTCCAGTGGAGATTCGGTGATGAGCGAGAAGCAGAAGTCTGCTGAATCTGACAAACACACTGAAAGTGGGGAAACAGACACCAATAAAGGAGTTCAGCAAGTTTCATCTAAAAACAAAAAGTATAACAGAGCCTTTGATGTATTTTGATTAGTGCTTCTTTGTCTTCTTTTTAAAATGGGTTTTTCATGTCTTTTTTTTTTATTTTTTATTTTTTTATGTCAAATAATAATGTGTACTTGCACTTAAAAAATACAGAAATCAGAAGAATGAACCACAGAAGCCATCACAGGAAGGGGCATCTGGCCCACAGAATAAATCCAAGGTAAAACCGAACAAGCAAATAAATATAATAAACAATAGGATAAAAACACAAAAATGTGTTTTATTATGTATTTATTATTTAATATGGAAAAGCACATACTCTTTCTCCTGCTCTCTCTCCCACTCAAACGCACACACACTCACACAGAAACGTGTTGTCAGCGCTGATCTGACGATTTTATCAGTCAAATAGTTTATCAGTCAAATATTTCAACCCCTTCAGTGTCATGCAGGACCCATGCGCTTCACGTCCTGATCACCCTGTCGGGGTTTATTCTGAGATAACAACCGGCTGGATGTACATTATCCCGCTTATTACACGGCTACTTGCCACATAAGTAAATAATTAGACATGAAATATTGATCTGAGTTGAAATATTTGACTGATAAAATCGTCAGATCAGTGCTGACAACACGTTTCTGTGCGAGTGTGTGTATGTGTGCTTGCATAACATACCACACTGGATGGCGCAATTGACCAATAAGAAACAAGTATTCCACAGAGCCGTGTAATAAGGCTCTATATCTATATTTGGTTACACTTTATTTTAAGGTGTCATTGTCATTGAAGTACTGAGTAATATTAATTAACTACATGTACTATAGGGTTAGGGTAGGATTAGGGTTTGGTTGAGGATTAGTTGCATGTAATTATGCATAATTTACTGTTATTACTATGATAAGTACATGTAACATATGTAACAAGGACACTGTAAAATAAAGTGTTACCCAATATAGTTGATTCATTGGCCAGACTGATATATTTGGTCTGTTACTAGAAATTACAAACATGGAGTTAAATGTTTTGTGTTTATTTTGCGTTTAGAAGAATCAAGGTTCCAGTGGAGATTCATCAGTGAAGGTTGAGCAGAGTCAGAAGCAACAGTCTGCCCCGGGAAAGAAAGATTCTGCTGCAGACCAGAAAGGCAAAGAAAGTGGTGATACAGAGAGTCAGTGTGTTGAGCCCCCAAAAAGGTTGGTTTTCATAGCACTTAAGGTATAATTTTTCTCCCCCTGTATTATCTCATTCATATTTTTGAAATTGCAGAAATCCAGCATCAACTCAACATATAAGTTCCAGTGACAGACTCACCATTTACTTTCATGCAGTCCTGTCAAAAGACTTCAAGTTTAACCCAGAAGAGGATTTTGTTTTTGTAAGGGCCGGTAGTCACATTGGTAACTGGGATAAAGATCTTGTCGAACTGTCTGTGTCACGGTTAGTAAAGATTTTCAGGATACGTTTTTGATTATTCATTACTATAACCAGTTTTTTTAAGAATAATTTGATTTCAGGAATCTCGGAGAGCATGGATTTCTTGTTGAAGGGAAATTTGTTTGCAAAAAAGCTGACGTTGAAACTGTGTCCATCCCCTACAAGTACGTAGTGTATAAAGCTAAAAAGCGTCAGAAGTTTGAATTACATTATGAATACATCTACAAACTGGATTCAAATGAAACCACCAACCGATGTCTGTTTGTCAAACCACATTTCCTAAATGATGAAGGTAGGTGAAGCTCACCAGAACTTTTTTTTTTTTTTTTTTATAAGAGACTTGATTTGTTCTTTTGGTGTGTTTCAGGGGAATGGCATCAGTATGATGATATCATCTGCGCAGAACCATCTAATAATATGTTTGAATGGATCAAAAAGGCTGTTTGGCCTGATCAGAAGAAAAATGTTCTCCAGGGAAGAAAAATCGCTGGTACAATCATGCTTGAAAATATCTTTGACCTCCTGACAAGCTGGAGCAAAGTGAACCTCAACAACTTCTTTAGTCAACTCCGACAGTTTTATGAGATCTATGGAAACCCTTATGTATATGAAAGGAAACAGACGCAATGGTACCAACTCGAATACAGTAAAAAAGATGTAAGTAAACCATTTGTATCTTGACATATACTGAACACATGCAAAAAAGTACTACATATTATTCAAAGTTGTGTTTATTACATACACTCACTTGAGCACTGAGAACAACGTATTCTTGCGAATCAGCCAGTCGGGTAGCAGCAGTGTATAAAACTATGCATATATGGGTCAGGAGCTTCAGTAAATGTTCAGAATGGTGATCTCAGTGGTTTTGACAGTGATGATTGGTGCCAGACAGGCTGGCATGAGTGTTCCTGCTGATCTCCCTGGGATTTTCATGCACAACAGTCTCTAGAGTTTTCTCAGAATGGTGTAACATCCAGTGAGGGGCAGTTTTGCACACCAAAATGTCTTGTTGATGAAAGAGGTCGAAGGAGAATGGCCAGACTGGTTGGAGCTGACAGAAAACTTAGGCTTCGGCAACTCGGATAATCAATCTGTTATGGTGTGCGGAATAGCGTGTCAGAACACAAAACACATCAAACTGTAAGGCGGATGGCCTACAACAGCAGAAGACCATGTTGGGTTCAACTTCTGTCAGACAAGAACATGAAACTGAGACACTGGAGTGGGCTGAGGCTCACCAAAACTGTACAGTTGAAGACTGGAAAAACATAGCCTGATCTGAAGGACAATAATGTAAATAAGAGCACAGACCAGAAGACGTAATCTAGTGTTAAAATGTAAAAATGTCTCATTTCATCCTATCAGGTGAGCAGGCTTCTGAAGCAGTTCATGCTGGAGCGAGTGACCCCAGAGCTACAGAAGGACAGCGAGGGAAAGGCTTCTTTCATCAAGGAGCCACTGAAGGCTGCCCTCATCATGCTGTATGTGTGGAGACAGTATGGTCTGGAATTAGACAATGGAGCTCTTTCTTGTCTCTGCACTGCCCTCTGCCTGCCCAAATTACCTAAGGATGAATTCCTGTCCTTCTGGACTGACTTGACAGAATCATTCTCAGAAATAAAAAAGTGAGTACAGTTATTTTGGTTATATAGAGATTGTGTTGCAAAGCAAAACACCTCTAGATTAAAGAGGTGCTATATGTGCTATGTTCTTTTTAATTCTTTAGATAAAGGTAAAATATATATATATTTTACCTAATTTTTACTTAAATAAGTTTGACATGTTGACAGTTCAAATGATAGTTTTTAGGGAAGAATTATTCCTCAACAAAAACATTAGCTTTTTTTTTTTTCATGGAATACAAAATGAAAGGTTCAGCAAAATCTTTACGCTGCTTTTTTTGTGTGTGAAATTATACTCAAATACTACAAAAGCAGTTCTTGCTTGTTATTTTTAAGTCTTCTTTAATACAATAGCTTTGTGTGTGGATCAATCTGAAATTTAAGTGATTATTTCCATTCTAGTTATGCCTCGGGTAGATTAACAGAAAGACCATAGGTTGCATTTTGGCGAAAGTTACCCTTTAAACCTTGCAACAGCATCGCTTGTATTTATTGATTTGCATGGATGTTTATTTAACTGGAACAGTTCACATTTATATGTAAGTATTAATAAACATCCATGCAAATCAATAAATACTCACTTGCTGTTGCAAGGTTTAAGATTACAGAGATATGTGGCGATTAACGAGAGCCATCGTTACCGCTGCCCGCATGGAACACTCACTACTTCCTGATTCACATGAATCCTGGAATTCGCAGAATTAAAGCAATGTCAAACTTGCCACTAGCTGGAGCTCCAAACCATAAATAAAGTGAATAGGAGAATTAAAGCCAAGAATTACAGACATCAAACAATTCAATCTGTTATCAAATTAAACAAAATATGAAATCTTTTACAGCAAACTTGTTCCAGCACAATTTGTTTTTTACAAATTGCCAAAATTATTTTCTGACAACACGTCACAAATGCTGTCAAGGAAGCTTATACAGTTTAATGTACCAAGAACAGACCTGGGTCCAGCTTGTTTTGAGAAAAGTATCAGTATCTAAAAGGTCTTGATAACATTGATTACATTCTTCAGCTTGCCTGACATGGTGGAAGCGCTGATCAACCGAGTGAGAGCCGAGGACATGCCTAGATGGATCATCGTAATTCCACTTCTGCACCTTCTCAAAGGCACTTCAAAACCATTTCAGCCAGTGTTTACTAAGGTCAGCTCAAAGTCTGAGCTGAGCTGGGCTGGACTGCAGGGACTCAGGGGATCAGCTGCTGGACCTTCCCTCAGAACACAAGATAGAAGGTATTACATTTGTCTTTAGGTTTCCAAATGTTTTTTCTGTGCTACTTCCAGGTATAAAAATTTTGGTTAAACAGTTAGGTTTCATTTTTTGTGATTTTATTTTTTTTAAATGTACGTCATTGTCGAATCCTTCTACTTTAGGGCAATGTTCAATCTCATGAAGACATATGGACATTTGGTTGAGGTAGATAGACTGCTGGCCCGGTCTTGGATGTATCTGATGACTGTAGATGAGTGGGCAGAGTGCAGCTCCATCATCCATGTAGAGCTCCTGGACATCCTGCAGCTTTTCTCCATGAAATGCCCCAATGATATAAACTACAGCACTTCCACCGTGAGTATCAAGCCATATATATATATATATATAATGTGTATATATATATATATATAATGTATATACAGCTCTGGAATAAATTAAGAGACCACAGCAAATTTTTCTTAAATCAGCATATCTACATGTATGGCAGACATTCCATTCCAGTGTCTGTTGAAATCCAACATAGGCACAGTAGAATGAGGTGGTAATTAGGTGATCACCTGAACCAAATATTATACACTGCTGTGGTCCTCACTATCCTCTTTCAGTAGGACCAGCTGGATGGCAAAAACAGTGGTAGTAGTACCTCAAAAGTAATTGGAATCGAATAATAACTATTGACCATGCCAAAAGAGTTGAAAAGGAAAGTTTTGAGTGAGGAAAAGAAGGGTTCAATTCTGGCTTTACTGGCAGAGGGATACAGTGAGCGTCGGGTTGCTTCCATCCTTAAAATTTCAAAGAAAAAAATTTCCAACTCATTCGAATGTCACTCAACAACCGTAGGATGACATCAAGTGACCTATAAAAAGAATGGCAAATGGGGTGAATGGCAAACTGGGGTGAAGTGCACGGTGAGCATGGTTCGAAACCAGCTCCTAGGGGCAAGGCTGAAGTCGGGCGAAGCTAGAAAAAAAACCCTTCATCAATGAGAACCAAAGAAGAGCCAGGCTGAGGTTTGCAAAAGGCCACAAGGATTGGACTGTAGAGGACTGGAATAAGGTCATCTTCTCTGATGAGTACAGTTTTCAGCTTTGTCCAACACCTGGTCGTCTAATGGTTAGACGGAGACCTAGAGAGGCCTAGAAACCACAGTGTCTCGCACCCACTGTGAAATTTGGTGGAGGATTGGTGATGATCTGGGGGTGCTTCAGCAAGGCTGGAATCGGGCAGATTTGTCTTTGTGAAGGACGCATGAATCAAGCCACGTACAAGGTTGTCCTGGAAGAACACTTCTAGGTTCCCCAACTCTGAGGATTGGTTTTTCCAGCAGGACAATGCTCATGCCACACAATCAGGTCAATCAAGGTGTGGATGGAGGACCACCAGATCAAGACCCTGTCATGGCCAGCCCAATCTCCAGACCTGAACCCCATTGAAAACCTCTGGAATGTGATCAAGAGGAAGATGGATGGTCACAAGCCATCAAACAAAGCCGAGCTGCTTGAATTTTTTCTCCAGGAACTTATTTTCTTTCCATTATTCGAGGTCTGACAACACTGCATCTTTTTTGTTATTTTGACCAGTTGCCGTTTTCTGCAAATAAATGCTCTAAATGACAATATTTTTATTTGGAATTTGGGAGAAATGTTGTCAGTAGTTTGTAGAATAAAACAAAAATGTTAATTTTACCCAAACATGGACCTATAAATAGTAAAACCAGAGAAACTGATCATTTTGCAGCACTTGGTCTCTTTTTTTTTTTTTTTTTTTTTTTTTTTAAGAGCTTGTATATATATATATATATATATAAATAAAACAAATAAAAGGAACTGTAACCGAGAAAAATGGTGCCGTTTGGAGTGTCCATATTTAATTATTATTTTTTTCCCTTAGAGTGTAGCGGATACTCTGGCACTCATTCAAAGTCACTTGCTCGAACAAAGATACAGGTAAAGTTTTTCCACTAAAGGTACAATTAATTCATTTCCATTTAAAAATGACTTTTATATTTGAATAAGTTCAGGTTTCATTGCCTTTTCTGTCAATAAAATATTTGTAATAATTTGGTGTTGAAGTTGCAATTGGAGAAGTGGAGAAAGTTAACTTTTAAGTTAAAGTTAAAAAGAAGAATAAAATAAAAAATGGGGGCTTTTTGCAAGAATGCAAGAAAATGCAAGAAAATACAGAAGAGAAATTTAGATCTAATAGCCTGATCAAGTTGTACTGGTTAACTTGCTTCCATTACTGTTGCAGCTGTCTGAATGAGGATTATGGCATTCAGTGCATACAAGCAACTTGCAAACTTCTCGAGAAGATCTGCAATCTAATTCATTACTACGGCTATGCACATAATTACACTGATATTCCTGTTGCTTGCATGAACCTTGTGGCCTCTGTATCAGGATTTGCCCAGGTAATCCATCCTAAGATCATATTATCTTTGTTTAAAATTACTGATTAAAGCCAATAAACATTTAGAAGACATCAAATTGATTCAATGTCAATTTCAAATTCAACCCTAAGGCAACGCAAGAAGCAGACACTTTTTCTGAGAAGACTCTTGCGTTACTCAATGATGCCAAGCGGACCATGAGAGCGTGGATCAGACAAACTTTCAAAAACAGGCTTTTGAACAGAAGTTATGTTACAGGTAGCAGCTTCACTACAGAGGTTGAGGTATGCAGAACATGTTCATCCAAACTAACCAATTTAGTCAACAAATTTTAAATCTATATCATTTATTGTGATATTTTATGTTCTGTTTTACAGATTTGGAATAACATTATTGCCATAGATTTCATGAGTAAGGACTTCATTAAAGAATGGAGAGAGACATTTACAATGGACTTTGAGGGGAAATATCAACAGGTAATACAACACTGTTCCAGTGTACACATCTAGTTTGGTTGGGAGTCAAGTAATTACATATTTCAATAAAATAAAATAAAAATACTAATAATAAAAAATGCTTGACTTTCTTGACTTTTTTTTTTTATGTTGTGTTAACATTCTGCATAATTCCACTGTACAGGGAATAATGTACTAAAATACTCTTGACAGTGTTTCCTGCACACTACTGAATCTACAGTAAAATGGCAAAAGAAATTATGTCTTAGCTTTAGAGTTCTGAACTTGCAGTATGAATTGATCATATTAATATATTATCGATTTATATGAACTTAAGGCTCATCAGATGTAAATCACTGTAATTGTTGATATTAAAAAGTTGCAGATTTTCTGTATTTGTTAATAAGCTATTTGTTTTCACTTTTATTAGGAAGATAAGCTGGATCAAATCCAGGTTTATTGCTCAAAGATTGAGGAACTTAACGGCTCCCAGCCATTTTTGGTGGATAGTGTAGAGAAGTGTGCTCTCCAGGCTGTTACCACAATATGCCAGGTAAAGGTCTTGCACTTCATTCTCACTGACATTATGAGTCATACAACATCATACACGCATACATTGGGACACTTAATTAAATGAGATTAGGACCAAAACCTAGTCTGACCCCTGAATGCTGCAATAGGCTACGTGCACAAGCGTCGTGACGAACTTCCGCTATTGTCAGAAGTCGGCATATCAGTTTCTGGTTTACGACTGTCTTCATCAGCATCTGCTATAAACGAACAAGATGAGTGCTGCTGTTGTAGGCTACGAAACAAAGAGTTATAATGTGCGTGACACAGCTAAGTTTATAAGAACTGTAGGTGGATCTAACGCCCGTTTCACACATACTCCGTGTGCAGTGTGTGTGTGTGGTGCAGGCGCTATAGTGCTTCACATATGATGCGTTTGCATGATTCACGGCTGTACCACAAACACTTACTTGCTATTCTTATTTCAAATCCAGAAGTTATGCTGCAACTTTTATTTAAAAAAAAGTTTTGTCAGCATTGCGATTCTCTTTGTACACATATAGCCTACACTCTTTAATGGACGCATGCACGTTTAAACACAATTTAAACAATGTAGGCCTATTATTCCATGCATTACTTATATTAAATTGCTCAAGCAAGTGGTCAAATATTTAGCTGTAAATTGACAAAAACAGCCGACTCTCATGCCTTTTCTTTTGCATTTAAATTTAAACGAATGAGACGAGTGTTGTTCATAATGTCGCCTTGCTGAAGTAAATTGTAGTATTCCTTGCTTTACCCCGGTCTTCTAAAAGTAAAAAGATGACTGTGAAAAATAGTAGTATATAATTAAATTAAATTTTGACCACACGAAACATGCGCTGTCACTTTAATTCAGCGTTTGCAGCACAGTAAAAATAGACTCGGTGCAGAAACGATCTCTGATCTCTAAACTAGGCTACAATTTACTTCAACAAGGCGACATAATGAACAACACTCGTCTCATTTGTGGAGGTGGAAAAACAAGTTCTTTGTGACATGCAAGATTTATTTTATTAAAATTTAAATGCAAAAGAAAAGGCATGAGAGTCGGCTGTTTTTGTCAATTTACAGTTAAATATTTGACCACTTGCTGGAGCAATTTAATATAAGTAATGCATGGAATAATAGCCCTACGTTGTTTAAATTGTGTTTAAACGTGCATGCGTCCATTAAAGAGTGTAGGCTATATGTGTACAAAGAGAATCGCGATGCTGACAAAACTTTTTTTTTAAATAAAAGTTGCAGCATAACTTCTGGATTTGAAATAAAAATAGTAAGTAAGTGTTTGTGGTACAGCCGTGAATCAGTTATTCACTGCAAACGCATCATATGTGAAGCACTATAGCGCCTGCACCACACACACACACTGCACACGGAGTATGTGTGAAACGGGCGTTAGATCCACCTACAGTTCTTATAAACTTAGCTGTGTCACGCACATTATAACTCTTTGTTTCGTAGCCTACAACAGCAGCACTCATCTTGTTCGTTTATAGCAGATGCCGATGAAGACAGTCGTAAACCAGAAACTGATATGCCGACTTCTGACAATAGCGGAAGTTCGTGACGACGCTTGTGCACGTAACCTATTGACGAATCAGAATCATGTATCACGTTGATAGCTGTGTAATTAAGTATTTTAAAACCTATTATTTCGCAGAATTTAGTTGTGAATGTGTGCTTGTTTGACATGCTTGTGCTAGGAGTGGGCTATATGGCCAATATATAGTATATACAGTTACAAATTTTGACCCCCATTGCAAATCAGGTTTATTGGCAAAATGTACAGACTTTCAGCTGTTTGCAATGAACAAATCAAACAAAAGTAGTTGAAATAGCTCAACACAACAAATGTTTCAAGTGGTTTCCCCAAATTCAACTCAAAATGCAACTTTTAATGACTCAAAATTAATCAACCCCTTCATGTCAAGCATCTTTAGTACTTAGTTGAACACCCTTTTGCTGTTATGACCAGCTGCAAACAAGATGTAAAGGCTGAAAAGATCCAGTTTTGTTTCACCGCTCCACAGAACAGAATCCCAAAACCTCTGCGATTTGTTTATATGATTTTGAGCAAATTGGAGCCGACTTTTCTTGTGCTTTTGGGCTTGTGGTGTAGTCTTGGAGTTCTGGGATGCGTTTAGTAATCGCCTATATGAAAGCTGAAACTTCAGTGCCTGTTGCCACCAAGTCTTGCTGCAGGTCTTTTGCAGTCAAGGGTTCACTCGAGGGAACCTACCTTCTCAGTTGCAGCCGTTGGTGGCTTCCTTTCTCTGCCCCGTCCAAGTAGTGTAACCACTGTTCCTTTAACTTTGAACTTGCGGACTATGCTTCCAACGGTGTCTCTAGGAACATTTAGTCCCTTCGCTCTTTTTGTATCCTGTTCCTTGTTTGTGAAGGGCGATGATACCTTCTCTTAACTTTTTAGACCATTCTTTTGACTTAGCCATATTTCTAACATGCAGTCAAACGTGACACTCAACAAACCTAGCCAGTTTTTCATGTGTTCTAACTCAAGCAAACCTAGTGCAACTAATGAAGCCCTTGATTAATGAGACAACACCTGTTTAGCAGATTTGTGCTGTTGTGAGGGATTCTATTCAGGGGGTTGAATAATTTTGAGACTGCAGAAGTTATTAAAAGTTGCATTTTCAGTTGAATTTGAGGAAACCACTTGAAACAGTTGTTGTGTTGAGCTATTTCAATTACTTTTGTTTGATTTGTTTATTGCAAACAGCTGAAAGTCTGTACATTTTTGCCATATACCAGATTTTCAATGGGGGTTGAATAATTTTGATTACAACTGTATGTGTTCATGGAAAGGAATAGTTCACCAAAAATGAAATTCACTTGCCCTCATGTCGTTTCAAACACTTTTCTTTCTTTTTGTACTAGTCACTCTTTTGCATGCAGTTAGGAAGGTTATTTTTTAAGCTTCTAAAAGGGCTTTTTTTCCTTTCTTTTTTTTAGTAGTCCATATAGCTTGCTCAATATATTTTAAAGTCTAATGAATGCATAAGGCAACCTTGTGAGATGAACAGACCGAAATTTAAGTCATAATGTCAGGGATAAAGTCGGTCTGTAATTATCTCTCTCGACGCAGAGCATGAGCAGGTCTGATATGCAGCGTTGCCTTGGAAAGTGGTCAATATTCAGAAATATCTGACCTCTGAATGCTGCAATTGACAAATCAGAATCATGTAATCTAGGGAGCTGTGTAATAAACTATTTTAATTCACAACATGGAGGCCACTTGATGCGACACGAAAACCACATGATGCGAAGTGAAGTAAATGGTGATAATAGCTATGTTTCCATCCACCTATTTATATGTGCATTTTTGGTATATCGCATAAAAAACTACTGGATTGAAATGGCAAGTTGCGCATAAAGTCTAAAAATGCGCATTAAAAAAACGCATTATGCACTCAACTGAGTCGGATAAAAAAATGTATCCAATAAACAAACATGCATAAACTACAATGGAAATACTTACTGAATAAATTCCTCGAAATACTTACTGAATAAATTCCTCGATATGCATAAAAAAAGACGTGACTTTGCGATTGCACGGCATAACCGGATCTCGTTGCACAGAATCTGAAATACTGTCTTGGTTATTATAAAATGCCTGAGCAACATCTGTCATCAAAGTGGTTCAGTATATTTACCTCCCAGAACTGTCTAATACAACTGCGATCCCAAACAGCAGCATCTGCCTCCGACAGCAAGTTCACATGACTGTGTTTATTACGTTTGTCTGCGCGATCTGAGGAGTAATATATTTTATACGAAAATTATTATATACAATGGCTTCTCCTACTGCAGCAACTTCCATTTTTTCTAGAGATATTTATCACCAGTTTATCAGGAAGTGATGATTTTGTTTTCTTCGGCTCAGTGGATGGAAACGGTTCTTTATTCGCAAATGTTTAAGGCGATATATTCCAATTTTGAGCATAAGTTATATTCACAACTTTGGATGGAAACATAGCTAGTGTTCACTTGGGTGAACTATTACTTTCAAAAGTCATTAGGACATAGAGATGGAAATAAATTTGATGTAGACTTTCCTGTTCTTTGGGAATTGCAGTGTCTGTTTGAGCAAATCTGTTTTAAAGTACACTTTCAAATTACTTTGTTTTATGCATTTTAATAAGACAAATGTACACTTTAGTTACTGTTCAGACTTCTTTTAACAGAATAAATCTGAGGGAAAACTTTTTGATACATTAAATAAATACCGGATAAACTGGAAATTTGGAAAGCTTGTGTCCACCATCATCCTAAAGTCCTGGCCAAAAGATGACAAAGGAAAATATCTGGAGGAAGAAGAAGCTGTTCTCAAACATCTTCTGGACTGGACAGCAGCCAAAAATATCTTTCAGCTTCATGGTAATTATATGGTTTCCATCCACATGTCATTCTAAGTTTAACCCTCTGGGGTCTGAGGTGTTTTCTGGGCCCTGGAGGTGTTCTGACATGCTCTGACATTTGTGCTTATTTCTGTTACTTGTGACATTTTCATGGCTAAAGTCTGATTACACTGTATTCAGCTCAAACTCTGCTACAATAATATGTCAGCAGCATGTATGTAAATGTTTGTAGTTTTGAGATAATTTTTTTGCGTGGTTTGTGAAAAAATAAAAATAATTGTCACTGAAATAAGGTGTGAGGCGTGAATCATCATGAATATTGATGTGTTTCACACCTGAGAAAGACAAAGACCCTCCCATAATGGCCCTATCAGGTGCTATCAGGCCCTATCATTTTGAAGAACCTTGCACAAATAATGAGGAGAGATTTAAAAAAGAATGGACTGAAAGACTGAAACAGTATGATGACGGAGATATTATTTATGTTTTGGCTGCAGGTGCTGATGAAAAACTGATCGATAAGCTTTCTGAAGAAGCTAAAGAGAGATTAGCCATGGCAACATCATTATTCACAAGCATTTTACATCAACTTGTAACAGGGAAAATGAAGATAAAGCTTCTCAATCTCATCCTGCTGAAGAGGAATGCGTTCTTTGAGCTGCTTAATTTAGGTAAAATACCACACACATGAGATTTTACCCGTTTAACATACTATAATGTGAAGAGTCATGACCCTACTGTTTTTTCAGAGTGTTTTTGTGAAAATGAACAATACAAGGACACCAACGCCATGAAGAGGCTTCTTCATTGTAGACAAGAGGAGGTGAAGGCTATCAAGCATGAGAGTGCATTGGTGGATTCTCTCATTACAATGTGCCGCAGTCTAGAGGAGCATGTGACTGGTAAACGCCGTCTATTGAACACCTGAGAATAACAGATTGTTTTTATAGAGAGATGTTAATACTATAATATTTGTTGTTATTTACAGTTGATTTTGAAGAGTTGGAAGAAAAACACCATATTGACATAGATGAGATGGACCTGGACGAGTTCATGGACGTTCAATCATTAAATCAAATTCCCTCTCCAGTGTCACAAGGAGTCACCTACTTTGAGCTTGATGATGATGTTCGATCTATGGCGGAGGTCCTAAATACCTATAAAGACAGCTACATTTTCAAATCTTGTTGGGTGAATAAGGCAAAAGAGTTTGCAGAGAATGAGGAGGAATTGGAAATCACTCTCGAAGATCTTAACAGAGAAATATTCGAATCATGTCATGATTCCTACAGAAACATATACACAACCCTCAAAGACGGTAGCATAACTTTTGAAAAGGTTGATGCAACATTCAAGGCCTACAAGGGAAAATATGAAGAACTTGCAGCGGAAGTTGCAATCATTTGCAAACTAAATCTCAGTGATGATCAGCGTTGGGTCCAGACAAGAATCCTGCAGATCAAGCAGTACCATGAGCTTCATCTGGCAGTAGAGTCGGCTCAGGTGGTCATGTTGGTCAAACAGACGCTCTGCCTACAAGGAGACTTTCAAGTCTTGGAGAAGTTGCTTATTACTGTAAGTCATCTAATTTTTGCCAATATGCTTCCTGTTGTTAAATTAGTTAATTTTGATTAAAATAAGTAAGGGATATGTTTAACCCATGAGGCTTTCTTTCCTTTAGACACAGGTGGATTTTAAACAAGAGCGTCTTGACAGCATTGACAATGAGTTGATGCAGGCAAAGACTGTGCTTGTGGACATCACAGATTCCCGTAGACTGTGCCTTCATGAGCTTGGCCTAAGGAAGAACTTTGTTATATGGGTTAAAGAGGCTCTTGAAGGTAACCAAATAAGTGTTTGCACTGGTAATTGAATGTGATTTTATTATTTGAATGCTCTTTTGTAAGCAAATGTTATTCCTCTTTATCACTTCAGACATCAATGAGTTGAAAGTCTTTGTGGATTTGGCTTCCATCTCTGCTGGAGAGAATGATTTGGATGTGGATCGGGTGGCCTGTTTTCATGACGCAGTTCTTGGCTACTCCTCAATGCTCTATGATTTAAAGCCAGAGACTGACTTCAGGCTTTTTAAAGATATGCTGAAAAAACTTTGGAAGGCACTTGACAATGACCCCAACCTCCCCAAAAAATTGGTAAGAGTATCTGCCAGCTTTGACAAGGAAGAAAACAAGATTGTTTGTATTTTTGTTCATCAAAAACATTTTCTTTTTTTCAGTGTGACTCTGCAAGACACATTGAATGGTTGAAGACAGTCAAGGATAGCCATGGGTCAGTGGAACTGTCCTCTCTATCTCTGGCATCAGCTATCAACACAAACGGCATCTACATTATCAGTGCACAAAACCAAAAGAAGGTTTGTCATTACTGTTTGAGTTCAAATAGATGTTGCACAGATCATACACACAAACAGTTTGAAATACTCATGAATATAAATTGATTTTACGGTAGTCAAAAATCTTGTTGTGTGTTTTGGAACATGCTAACTGGTTTCTAGTTGGTCCAAGCTGGTTGACCATTCTTTGTCAGGGGCATTGCTGGGAAAATCAGGTTTCTAGTTAGTCCAAGCAGGTTTAGGCAATTGACAAGCAGGACTATAAGCTAATAGAGACCTCGTCATTATGATCAAGGTCCTTGCTCGAATAAATCAGGTGGGATGAAAAGCAGTCATGCCGATTTTTGACAAAAATGGCAGCTGATTAGTTGCTAGACCAAGATGGGTTACCAGCTCATCCCGGTCCCCATCCAGGGGTGCGTTTCCCAAAAGCATTGCTTGCAATTTCCATTGAACTCTATTGGTAACGACGGAACTTACGACCGTAATTGGCTTTGGGAAGCGCACCCCAGGCTAATAATCCAGCAACTTACTAACTAACTAGCTTGGACCAGCTACAAAACCAGTTATTAGGTTCCAAAACACTGCTTAAGCTTTAGCTAAGTTTCCTTCAGGAGCAATGACATGCCTAATTAGCACAATGCTTATTTTTAGCTGTCTTTATCATCATCGAATAGCCTAATTGATACAGATAATATTTTAGAAATATCAGCCCATGAATATTGCTTCTTTTTTTTTCAGTTATGCTTGGAAAATATTCTGAAGCTTCAAATTATGGAAGAGCACGATGAGGGCTATGAGACACGCACTTATTCTCTTGAAGACCTCAGGGATCTTCAGAATAAATTGATGCTAATGTCTGGCAAAGGAGATCAAGGCCAGTGTGAAGTCGATCAGTTTGCAGAGGTGACCTTTCAGCTTTTAGCTGTTTTACTCTGTTATATTTCACAGTGCTATTGTAATTATCCCTGAATTAACTTCCTCCTTGTTTCCAGGTCTTTGCCAATGTACAGAGGTTGGCCTCTGCTTTTATTGATTTGTTTGTTGCTGGAAATCCATTGTTCAGGCATTGGGAGGCAAATATCAACTCTAAAAGTAAAGATGCATGCATCGTAATGGACTTCAACTTAGGGAGTGTTGTCAGTACCATCGTGGTGGAAGGTGATGTCACAGAACAGTTGCCTGAAGTCTGTAAGAAAATCGAGAGGTGCCTACACTTCTGGAAGATTTTTATGGCCAAGCAGAGATCTCAGCATTACTACTTAAACTATTACACTGCAGAACAAGTAGTCTACATGTGCCGTCAGCTCAGCCAGAACAATCTGACCGAAATGGAAGATCAAGTTCTTATGATGCTCTCCTTTATCAAACCTGATTGCTCCACTTCACATTTAAGACGGGCTTGGCACAGGCTTCAGTATGAAGCAATTAAGAGGGGTCCTGAGCAAAATGATGACTTAGACTTCCAAACCTTTGTTGAAGTCCCCAGTGTGATTGAAAATGATAGTACTGAGGAGCCATGCCCAACGTTTGACGACTTGGAAAATCTCTTGGGTAATGCTAATGGATCGGAAAAGCTCGATGTGATTTGGAATGCGTACATGCGAGACATGAAGAATTTTCTGCCAGACTCCCTTGATGTCGGTAGTCTTGGAAATCTTCTTGAAATTTTGGCCAACAGCCCCAGTGAAATTGAGGGTGATGGGTTTTTACAGGATGAGAGAACAAGGAACATCCAGAGGGAACTTCCAAATGGATTGGCTACTGGAAGACCAAATCTAATCATCTGCCCTTCTGAAGAAATTCTGACATCATGCATTTCAATTTACATGAGAAGCAAGAATGAGCCTCTACCAACCTATGATGAAGTACTCCTCTGTAGTTCTTCCACTCCTTATGAAGAAGTGGAACTTTTCCTCAGGCGCTGTCTTTCTGCTGGCTACAGGGGAAAGAAGATATACACAATGCTCTATGTGGACCAACTCACCTACGAAGTGAGCTACAAAGTGGAGCAATTTTTTCAGCGTCAAAATGCACTGAGCAGAAATGATTACAGGCTGGTGTTGGTCTGCAGCTCTAATAGAGAACATGCATACCTTCCCTCAGCTTTTAGTCAATTTAGATTGCACTTGATTCCCCAAGAACCAATAATCGTTATTCAACGATACCTTGCTAGGCATTTTACAGTCCCAGCTGACATATCCAGTGCTGCTGCTGTGTTCAAAAACAGACAATGTGTGGGAATTGTATCCTCAGAAAGATCAGGAGTTGGTGAGTATGCATTCAAGTAATGGATTTAAATTAATTAGTTTTCAGAATTCATGTTAGTTGACTGTATAGCTTCAGATTTTCTGACACTTACAGAAAAAAAGAGACTTTGTTTTCTGTGTGTGTATGAATATAAATATATTTTGCAAAACGTGTAAGATGCAGAATTATAATCTATATGGTTCATTTTAGGAAAATCACTTTACATTAAAAGAATGTATGAGAACTTGAAGAAGAACACCAAGAAGCCTTCGCAGCTGAAGTGCATCAGGTTAATTGACCCAAGAATTGATGAAAATGTCATCCTTCAGTCCTTGCTTAACAGCCCCAAGAAAAAGGAGCTTTCGGTCTATCATTTTGATGTCACCACCATGGTAGTTACTTTATTTATTAATTTAATTCGATGAACAAATAGAAATATATGTTGCTGCTGTTTTTCAATATGTTTTATATACTTACAGGTAAAAAAAGGACTTCATGAATTTCTGTTCAGGCTGTTGATCCTTGGATACCTCACAGACTCAGAAGGAAACATGTGGAAAACAAGTAATAAGCACTTGTATGTCATTGAGATCCTGAGACCTGATGCCAGCACATCCCGAAATGACCGAAGAGCTGTAAGTAAATGGATATAAATCATTTCATTAAATCACATAGGAATTTTTTGTCATTAATCAGACAAATGCCTCATGTATTAATGTGCCTTTTTATCTTGGTAGGGTGCAAAAGCTCCATCTGCTTACTTGGATGTGTTCCCAAGTGTCTATTGCCGTCCTCCCAAAGAGGTACTTGAGTTGGAAATGAGAATCCAGGAAAATCCATCAATAATGGAGGATGAAGGTCCTCTTATGGATGACCAAGAGTTCCGAAGTGAAGCTTACCAGCGGCCTTATCAGTACCTGCGACGTTTCTACAATGGTGAAAATTTAGATGCCTTCATGTACCAAGGAGTGGAGGGCAGTCATGTTGAATGCCTGCAGATGTTGTTCGTGTACTGCGGCATCATAGACCCCTCCTGGGCAGAGTTGCGTAATTTTGCTTGGTTCCTGAACTTACAACTTCGGGATTGTGAGAGAACGGTTTTCTGTGATGTGTCTTTCATTGGGGATACTTTGATGGGATTCAAAAACTTTGTCGTTGATTTCATGATTCTTATGGCAAAGGATTTTGCCACTCCTTCACTTAGTATCTCTGACCAGAGTCCAGGAAGACTGCACAATGACCTTTCTTCTGCCAATGAGGAGGATCTAGCTCCCTTTAGGATAAGAAAACGATGGGAGTCAGAACCACATCCATACATTTTCTTCAATGATGACCATGAGTCCATGACATTCATTGGCTTTCATCTTCAGCCAAATGCACAGAATGGGATTGATGCGATTGATCCATCAACAAATAGAGTGATCAAGCAGAACATCATGACCAAAGAGCTCTATGAGGGCCTTAAACTTCAGAGGGTCCCTTTCAACATCGATTTTGACCAGCTCCCAAGATGGGAGAAAATTGAGAGGCTTTCCAGGGTGTTGGGAATACAGTGGCCTCTTGATCCAGACGAAACGTACGAGCTCACCACAGACAACATATTGAAAATGTTGGCAATTCACATGCGCTTCCGCTGTGGGATTCCTGTTATAATCATGGGTGAGACAGGATGTGGGAAGACCAGGCTAATCAAATTCCTTTGTGAGATGCACAGAGGTGGAGTTGCCACTGACAACATGAAACTAGTCAAGGTTCATGGAGGGACAAGTTCAGACATGATTTACACCAAAGTAAGAGAAGCAGAGGCCATGGCGTTAAGAAACAAGGTGGATTATGGGTTTGAATCTGTGTTGTTTTTTGATGAAGCAAACACAACAGAGGCCATTAGCAGCATTAAGGAAATTCTCTGCGACAACACTGCTGATGGCCAGCATTTGACAGGTGACACTGGCTTGCAGATCATTGCTGCTTGCAACCCGTACAGAAAACACACAGACGTGATGATCAAGAGATTGGAGTCCGCTGGTTTGGGATACAGAGTTCGTGCTGAGGAAACAGATGAAAAACTTGGATCCATTCCACTTCGCCAGCTAGTGTACAGAGTGCAGGCTTTACCACCTAGTATGATTCCACTAGTTTGGGACTTTGGACAGCTCAATGACCATACTGAGAAAATGTACATCAAGCAAATAGTCGAAAGGGTAGTTGAAACCAATTCCATTAGTTTAGATTACATCACAACCATCACTGATGTTCTTTCGTCCTCGCAGATGTATATGCGAACAAGAGAGGATGAATGCAGTTTTGTGAGTCTGAGGGATGTAGAGCGCTGCATGCAAGTCTTTGGCTGGTTCTACAAAAACCACCCAATGATACTCTCAGAGCTTGACCAGTTTGAGAGCATGCAGCGGACAGAGAGAAATGAAAATCAGAGGAATACTGATGACAGAAACCCAATTCTTTGGTCATTACTGATGGCTGTTGGTGTGTGTTACCATGCCTGCTTGGAGGATAAAGAGAAATACAGAAGAAAAATTTGCAAGTGCCTTCCAGAGACCTACACCCCATTGAAAGTGATGCAGGAGATTTCAGTCATTCAGGATCTCTTTCTGAGTGGAGTTCCATTGGGTGAAACCATTGCCCGAAACAATGCCTTGAAGGAAAATGTCTTCATGATGGTGATTTGCATCGAGCTACGAATACCTCTCTTTTTGGTTGGAAAACCTGGGAGCTCCAAGTCCTTGTCTAAAACTCTGGTTGCAGATGGCATGCAAGGCCAAGCAGCCCATTCGGATTTGTTTAGAAAACTGAAGCAGATCCATCTCGTTTCCTTTCAGTGCAGTCCTCATTCTACACCAGAGGGGATCATCAATACATTCAAGCAATGTGGTCGTTTTCAGGAAGGCAAGAATCTAACAGAGTATGTATCGGTCGTAGTGCTAGATGAGATAGGCTTGGCTGAAGATTCCCAGAAAATGCCTCTGAAAACTTTACATCCTTTGCTGGAAGAGGGATGCATAGATGATCAGCCAGTACCCCACAAGAAGGTGGGATTCATCGGCATCTCGAACTGGGCTTTGGACCCTGCCAAGATGAACAGAGGGATATTTGTTTCACGTGGCGATCCCGATGAAAAGGAATTGATTGAGAGTGCAAAAGGAATATGTTCCTCGGATCCCATGATCCTTGAAAGGGTGAGAGATTTCTTTCAGCCATTTGCCCGTGCTTACCTGAACATCTGTAGGAAACAGGGAAGAGGTTTCTTTGGTCTGCGAGACTATTACAGCTTGATAAAGATGATGTTTGCTGTTGTCAAAGCTTCTAATCAGAAGCCTAGTGCAGACCAGATTGTGAAGGCTGTGCTAAGGAACTTCAGTGGGAAGGATAATGTGGATGCTGTCTCAGTTTTCACCAGCAGACTAAGTATCCAAACGAAGCTTGAGAATATCAGTGCCATTGAGCTTGTAAGAGAGAACATCACAGCCATTGGCCAAGATGAGGAATGCAGATACCTGCTTGTTCTGACCAAAAACTATGCAGCCCTTCGAATTCTACAGCAGACGTTTTTTGCAGACCAATGCCAACCAGAGATTATCTTTGGTTCAAGCTTTCCAAAAGACCAGGAGTATACTCAGATCTGCCGCAACATCAACCGTGTGAAGATTTGTATGGAAACTGGTCAAACCATCGTGCTTCTGAACTTGCAGAACTTGTACGAAAGCTTGTATGATGCTCTCAACCAATATTACGTCAGCCTTGGAGGTCAGAAATATGTGGATTTGGGGCTTGGAACCCATAGAGTCAAATGCAGAGTGCACAAGGACTTCAGGCTCATCGTCATTGAGGAGAAGGATGTCGTGTACAAGCAGTTTCCCATTCCACTGATCAACAGATTGGAGAAACATTATCTTGACATCAATACTGTACTAAAGAGTGAGCAAAAGGACCATGTTGAGAAGCTTAAAGAGTGGGTTAAATGGTTCATTTCTGCTAGAAGCAAGCTCCCAATTGCTCCCCAAGCACGTCATTATCATCCAGCTGATGCTTTCATTGGCTACCACTCGGACACATGTGCATCTGTTGTACTGCAAGTCACAGAGCAGCTCAAAGGGAAAATGGAGCTCTCCGATCCTAGAATCTTAGATGAGGCCAAAATGATCCTTTTGAACTGTGCAACACCAGATGCCGTGGTTCGGCTAGACTGCACTTCCCTGTCCAGTGTAGAAACTGATCACTTGTCAAGGATGTACTTTGAAGAGCAGAAGCATAGTTCCCTTGCTGACTTCATCCTTTCCCACATACAGCAAGCAGGGCCTAGCCATGCCTTTTTCACAGAGGTAAAGCAATACTTTGACTATTACTCTAGAATAGTGGTTCTAAATCAGGGCTGACAAGATGGTTTAAAACAAGCTTTAAAATAAGCCAAGCCACCTAAAAATCAAAACAATATTTCTTATTTTAATTAATTCCCTCAACAACTGTCAATTTTAAGGTCTTGAAAAAACCTGGATATATGCTAGAATTTTAAAAGCATGATTTCTAGACTTGGAAATAATGAAGTAATGAAAATATATAACATTTTAAAAGGTCATGAACATTTCTATAATGAGTATTAGGGCTGAACGATATTCTGTTTTAACACCGACATCGCGATGTGCGAATGAGCGATAGTCACATCGCCGGAACATGCGATGTGAAGAGTAACGTTAGTAGCACACAGTAAACATAGATTGTTGTATGGCTTTTTGCTGGGGTGACATACGCGTTCCGCGTGCCTGCACAGTGATTGGTTCGCTGTGCCGCAGCTCACCGCTCACAGCCAACATTCACTGGCAATCCTATAGCTAAAAATGCGCGACGAAGAGGATCCTCCGCAACAAATTCAAAATTTGGGACTAGCCTATTTCGTCTACAAAAAGGAGGATGTTGACCAAAAAGAGGTAGGCTACTTTGCTGGAGTGTTATAAAGTTGTGGATGTTTTTTTTTTTTTTAAGTCGTTTATTTTTCGTGTTCGCATTTATGAGGAAAAAACAATGTTATTAAGGACGCGACCGTTATGAAAGCGGCAGTAAAAGACTGCTTTAAAACTTTCACAGATACCTCAAACAGAAAGCACAAAGCCTTTCTTTAAAACGAATTTCGTTTCGTATTAATTGTATCTTAATTTTAATCAGTATTTCATTATCCAATTTCCTGGATTTAATAAATAAATATTAAATAGCCTATAGCAGCCAGCGCCTGAACTGGAGATTATAAGCTATCATCCATGAACCGCAACTCAGCATAAAAGGTAGCCTACTCGCCTCACACACCTAATAATAATAATAATAATAATAATAATAATAATAATAAAATAGAAATATTACTATTATCTACAGAAATCTCTACTTTTAAACAGAACCATTAAAAAAATTATAATAATAGCCTAATCTGTATGAAAAGTGTATTTCTCCTGATCACTGCTGCGAAGATCGCGAGTCAGTATTGTCAACTTAATCTTTACAGAAAACACTTGTTTATTAATAAACAATTAAAATGTCACATCGCAATATTTTACATATTATTAATCATTACTTTTGCTGGTTCTAGGTGCCGTTTACATGAACGCGTCACTGAATCAGCACAGAAAACATAATTTTTCGGGTCCTAGAACCTGAAGAATGTTAGGTCCTGTGTAGAACGTTCACCGAATTCTGAGAGAAATATGTTTCTGGAATAAAATATTAAGTGGCCTTTTTTTTACTTGTAATGAAGCTTGCTTATTAGTGAAATTATTAATAACATGGAATGGTAATTATTGACTTTAGCCTGGATTGATGGCTCGCAATATCGCGATATATATCGTTGGGAAAAAAAATATCGCAATGTAATTTTTTTCCAATATCGTGCAGCCCTAATGAGTATAATTTTTATTTTAGTTATGTCAAGATGTAAAATATTTTATTGGGTAGAAAGCACTGATAATTTGCTATTTGTGAGTAAAAAATAGCAGAAGTACCCGAAATGTCTTAGTCTACATGGGGGCTAGATGGGGCTTTGGAGACAATAAGGTTGAGAACCACTACTCTTGAAAAATCCATTACATTTCAGTCTTTGTGAGAAGAAATATTGTACACTAAACTTGCAATCTTTGTCCTGATCCTTTAGGTGACCACCTTCTCAAGGCTTCTGACCGCAGCTGAAATTGAACCGCTACAAAACGTGGTCCAAAACGTAGAGCTCCTCTCTCTACAGCAGTTTGACACAGAACACTCATTCCTCAAGAAAATCAAGTATTGTGTTCACAACATCACTACATTTATATCACATCACAACAAAAAGCACACTTATCCTTAATTAAATGAATTAAAACTCATTTTCTGTATTCAGAAATTATTTGGAGAACACCACCGGGGACAAGATACTCATCATCCAAACCGATTTTGATGAAGGCTCCCCAAGTTTAAATGTCATTGCATCTGCGAAGTGAGTTGAATGTGGCTGGTGGCACATTTGTTTGTTCAGTAAATGCAATGAAAGCAGCATGATTTGAACCTGAAATATATTTCCAGGTATTCTTCCATCAATGAGATCAACAAATTCAGGAAAGAGGGCCATGGAAAGACTTTTATGTACTTCGTCACTAAACTGCCAAGAATGGATGGTGGAACTTCTTACATTGGCTTTCATGGCGGTAAGACGAGTTTGATTTCATCACTGACCAAAACTTGTTTGTTTTATGGAAAATCTCATTTAAAATTCTTTTGATTAGGCCCGTGGAAGTCAGTCCACATCGATGACCTCAGAAAATCGAAAGATATCGCCTCTGATATAAAAGCATTGCAGGGTCTGACCATCAGTCAATTGTTTGAAGAGAAAGCAGAGAAAGTACCTGAGCCTGAAGGTGACGTCTCAATCAAATATTGAGAGTTCTCTTTAAGTGATTATCAACTTTCTCAAACAATCCAAATATTTTTTTACTGCTTGCAGCAATGGAGGTTGAGGAAATGTACGCAGAAGAAGGAGAAGAAGAGAAGATGGAAGTAGAAGACAATACTGTGAGTCACAACCTCAACAACAGCAATGTATTTTCAGTACTATTTTCACCCTGTTGAGTTCAGTTGGCTTCTACGTTGACTCAGTAGGTAATTTTCTTGTGCTCTTTAGGGCTTGGAGAATGTTGTGGACACCACAGCGCTGGTGCGCAGCTGTGTTCAGAGTGCAGTTGGCATGCTGAGAGATCAGACCGAGGCGGGCACCCGCAGCACCAAGAGAGTACAAATCCTGCTCATGCTCCTGGCTGACAATGAGACTCTACAAGGTGAGATGTATCGCTGTTTCTGTTATTATTCAAAGCTTTCATTAATTGCTCTGTAAGTGGTTACTCATATTTATATATTTATGTTACCAGCTGAATTTCTGAAAACGTTAAAGAAGCGAATTCATTCTCTATTGATGGCTCACGATGAAAACGCAATCTCCGCCAATAGCTGGGTCTCCAGGGAAGCTCTAAATACTGATGCCTTGCAAGAGGGTGGAACTTTTAGGTAAATTACATTGTATTTTGGATTGTATTTCAGATGTTTCAGATTTTGACTAGGCCTTACTTAGCTCTCTGTGAATCTCTATACCTAATACCTAAAACAATTTTACTTTCAAAGTTTGTTTGTTTTTGTTTTGTAGGCACGCCCTGTGGAGGCGAGTTCAAGCTGTAGTAACTCCCTTCTTGGCTCAGCTTGTTTCAGTTATTGACCGTGACTGCAATCTAGACCTCTTGCTGGATACAAACGCTGAAGAATCCTTGAAGAAACTGTGGTTGAATATTTTTGGAGATGTCATGTTACTGAATGTTCCTCACACAAATGTGAAAAACAAGTATGTGATCATTTGATTTCAAGAGACATTTCGTAAGCCTTTTGTAACACTAATGCTCTTAGCTACACAGGCTTTATTATGTTTTGTTTTACAATGTTTTCAACAGCAATTCATTATGCAAGGCAAATATGCGTTGCATTTTCATCATTATTGGCATTTCAGAAAGTTAATGTTGATATGTTTTTTAGCTAGAATGTTAACATTAACCTTCCATTAACCTGAACCTTTTGGTAACGCAATGTAAATCGCCGTCTCAAATGGAAAGCAAGAACACTGAAGGGGTCCTATTATGCTTTTTCACTTTTTCAACTTTAGTTAGTGTGTAATGTTGCTGTTTGAGCATAAAAAAAAGATATTCAAGGTTACAAAGCTCAAAGTCCATTCCAAAGGTAGATATTTTATTTAACAGAATCCACTTTTCAAGAACTACAAGAAGTTTTTTCCAGTTCACAGCTTGTAACAGGGTGTCCGCGGATCCATAAAAAGTCTTAAAAAGTGTTATTTTTTACTTATGAAAGGTCTTAAATTTTCTAAATATCTAAATGTTTTCCGAATTAGAACCATCTAATTAGCGTACTTTTTTATTTATTATTCTTTCTTTGTGGATTTGCTTGTTCACGTGACATTGCGCGTCACTTTCACGGCAGCGAATAAGGAATTAACTCTGTCTCCTGCACGCGAAACAGGAGGAGAGAAGGAGAAGCAAGTTGGTAAATGTCAGTTCAATTCTAAGTTCGTTCTTTATGTGCGTAGTGGTGTGCGATGTATATTGTCTATTATGATATTGTAATCATTGTTTTTCGAGCTGACATCGCTTTTGTCTCTCATGCTTTCACTGCGTGATGTGTGCAGTTATAGGTAGCCTATGTTCCCAAATGAGTTTTTGTCTTATATTTATATAATATTATGTTGTTATCATAGGCCTACAATATCACATGAGCAAGAGTTCCGTTTTCCCGTGCACAGTTGCAAATGTGATATTTTTATTTTACATACCAGTTAAATTAACAATAAATTAACATTAATAAATTAATAAATTAAAAATTAATAAATTTTATAAACAATATTGTCAATATTGTTTGTTTTCAATTTATTTCGCTGATGAGAATTTCTAAATTAAGCCATAGCAGAGTCTCAATGCAGCAATGATTTTTTGAATGAAATCCGCGTTTTGAATGATTCAATTTAATGATTAAATGAACAATCACTTGCTTCTTTCCCGAATGAATCAGCCGTTTGAATGAATAGGTTGAATGAATGACTCCCTCAACTCACTTATTAAGACAGTGACTTGCCGCCACCTACTGGCAGTTTTAGTTTCACATTTAAAGTACCCTTTAATTAGAACGTTAAAATTAGAAATCAGTTCATATTTAACAATCTCATAGCTTTATTTATGCAATTGTAAATGCAGTGTAAATATATTAATTCCAGATTTGATGTGACTTCTGTGTCACCTCTGCACTGCAAAGATGGATTTTAATGATTTAATTTGATTGGTAACAGTGGTATTGTGTAATTATTCTAATATAATTTAATTTGAATGTTAGAATTTGACATAAAAGGTGATGCATACATCTACAAATGTCCATATATAGGTGAAAATGCCCCTGGAAATCAATTTAAGGTGGCAAATATTACCCCTTAATAAAAAAAAAATAATTTCTGTCACTGCTGTGAACTGACCACTGCATAGAATATGAAAAATATGAATATCTTCGTCAGTCAGCTGTCAACAACAGGCCTAAACCAGCCATGGCGCCAAGCACAGAAACACAATCAGTAAAATATTATCTACTTATTATCAACAAAACTTGACATATTTTGTCAATATTGCACACCCCTAATGCATGGTATTAATTTTGATTTCTTCGGGTCTTAAAAAGGTCTTAAATTTGACTTTAAAAAGTGTGCAGAAACCCTGTGTAAGTATGTCTTATAATTGGAACTGTTAATAGAAAACACAACTACAATAATACATTTTATGTAGCTGCTATGATGTAAATAAAGGGCATTCGCTAGCCTGCTGTCTAACATCACAGCATTGATGTAGTGTTTACTGTAGCTTTTGTAAGCTCTCGCTTTTGTAAGGCTGTTCACCACCCCTTAGGAAAATTTGCCATGTTAGCATATTTTAATACACCCCAAAAACACAATCAAGCCTTTGTAACAGGGCATAATAGGACCCCTTTAAATATATCATGTAAAACAGGATCACATTGCTCATGCCTTGGTGTCTACATTAGCACACGTGGATGGTACAGTATATTTCTGACTTTAAAGCAATGTCATTATTATAACTGAAAACCCTCCATCTTAACAGCTCGACGATCTTGGTTCAGAACTACATTGCCGTTGACAGGAACATGGGTTGCACCATGCCTTTCAGCTGGAGAATTAAAGACTGTCTAGAGGACCTCTGGGTACATGCTTTGCAGCGAGAAGGTAGTTTTGCTTAATTGCTTTCCTTTTTATGCTATGGTTTTTTTTCCCCCTGAGCAATCAAGCTTAAATCAGTGTGGTTAGTTTTCTCATTTTCACAGTTTTCCCATTCCTTAACTCTTTTATTTACAGTTCAAATTAAAAACTAAACAATAAATGCTGTCTTTGCATTTCTGTCACCAGGACACTCTCTAAAGCAATTTGAAGAGTTTTTTTGGAAGACGCCCTTGGGCAGGTACATCTCTGAAGCATCCCAAGAGATGCAGATGGAGTTTTTCCACAGGTATCTCCAGGATTTCGTCTCCATGACCATGAATGTAATATCGAAGGTGGACCTCGAGGTGAGAGTCAGACCCTTTTAAAGATACTTTTTGATACCCACCATCTGCACGTCCAAGCACATACCATAAAATATGTGACCCTGCATCACAAAACCAGTCACGAGTCGCACTGGTATATTTGTGGCAATAGCCAACAATGCATTGAATGGGTCAAAATTATTGATTTTTCTTTTATGCCAAAAATCATGAGGATTTTAAGATCATGTTCCATGAAGATATTTTGTAAATTTCCTACCGTAAATATATAAAACATGTATTTTTGTGAGTAAATGCAGCACAATCGCCAACATAAATGGACAACTTTAAAGCAGATTTTCTCAATGTTTAGATTTTTTTGCACCCTCAGATTCCAGATTTTCAATAGTTGTATCTCAGCCAAATATTGTCCTATCCTAACAAAACATACACCAATGGAAAGCTTATTTATTCAGTTTTCAGATTATCAAATAATTGACCAATGTGACTGGTTTTGAGGTCCAGGATCACATATTTAAAAAGAAGTATCTTGTGTTATGTGCTTATGAATTGAATGTCTTTAAACTGCTGATCTTGTTACCTAATAATAGTATTAATAAAAATAAAATTTACCAATGTGAATGGTTTTGTGGTCCAGGGACACATATGTGAACAATCAAACATGAAAGCATAATTTGTACACCCCAAAAACAAAATCAAGACTTTTTAACAGGGCATAATAGGACCCCTTTAAATATGTAATGTAAAACAGCATCACATTCTGACAATGCATTGCTTATGCCTTGGTGTCTACATTAGCAGACGTGACAGTTCACGTACACTTGTTCATGTGTGTCTGTTTTTACATTTTAGCTCTTGTGTGGAGCCCTTACTTGCAGTGTACATGAGCTTAGAGATGGTGAGGAAGCCCACGAGGATGAAGTCATTTCCCTGCCGTGGGTTCATGCTGCCTACCATCACTTCAAGAACCGAATACAGAACCTCTACCGGATGATCAGTATACAGCCTCAGATAGCTCAGATGCTGCAAGATAACAAACCCGCAAGAGAGGGCAGAGAACTTGTAAGTGCTTGAGGTTTACATGATATTACGGGGATCGGATCTGGATGTTCTTCTTTGCTTACTTCCCTCTGTTTCTCAGGCGTTAGATGCGTACGCCGCTCTGGCCTGTATTGAATACCTGGAGCCCCAGAATCTAAATGGAGATGCTGAAAGTCTGGCCTGGCTGAGGCGTGTGAAAAAGCTCCAGGTGCCGATCGAGCTGGTCTGCTGTGAGGAGAGCGTACGCCACTACGGAGAGAAGAGCAAACTGATGGTCACCCACATCCAGTGAGTTATTATGAGCTAGAAAATATGTTGTCCTATCTTTTACAAGTAACAGGTTATCTGTATATTTCAGTTATATTTATTGCATAATAGCTGTTCTCAGTCTATTTGTGTGGGACTTGGGTACTGTAGATCTTTGGTTTGAACTTCGAAAACTCCCATTTTCCACATTATTTGACCACTTTCCCCCCATAATGTAGGCTAATATGTTTCCTCTGGTGCATCAGCTGTAATGAAAAGTATAAGACTCCTTGGCCATGAAAATATTTTTTTCATGGCCAAGGAAGGAGTCTTATACTTTTCATATTATTATCTAACTTGATGCTGCTGTAAATGTGTGTTGTGTTTTTGTGTGTGAGTGTGTGTATGATAATGCATTTTCTTCTATTCTATTCTGAATTTCACTTGTATATTCCATAGATTCAAAATTTAAATACAATTATGTAATTCCTGTTTGCTGCCTCATTTGGGAAATTAATTGGAATTTTCAAGGTGTTCCCAGTTCATTTCCGAATGACACTCAACCCATGTGCACAGTGCTGCTGCTAACAAAACTTGTAATTATCAATATTATCATGTATGGTCATTTGCATCATTGTATTATTAATTTTCAGACAAGGCTGGCAGCGCATTTACTCTCTGGCCCTGTTTGTGGAGCACATGCTACTGGGCGTTGGAGAGCTGCAGCTGAAACTCAGGCCGCTGGTTCTGGAACACACTCGACGCCTAGCACAAGTGAGTCGATTATACTCCTTCCTCAAGCTGAAATGAAACTCCTGAAGGAACTGTTTATCTCTGATACTCCTCTGTATGCTGAAGGTCCTAGAGAAGAACTCGGACCTCAAAAAGAAGCAGCCGTTCGAGGCAGTGATCACCGTACTCAAAGCCTGCAAAGATGAAGCATCTCAGAGCATTTTTAGGTTTGATTTGATGATAGTTATTCTTTTTTTTTTTGTCGAAGGATTTAGTAAGAGGCTGCTATTACAGGATTTTGGTGATTTGGCTCTAGCTATATTTACATAAACACCCTTTGTTTCAATCAGAATTGTTTTAATCATTCCTATTGATTAATCCAAACGTAGTGTTTACATGAACGTTAAGTAAAGTTGATGTGCTTGTTTATATAACATATTGATCTTTTGACATGCGCACACCTGAAGAGATTCAGATTAATGTTTGGTAACACTTTATTTTACAGTGTCCTCATTACATATGTTACATGTACTTGCCATAATAATAACAGTAAATTATGCATAATTACGTGCAACTAACCCTCAACCAAATCCTAATCCTATCCTAACCCTGTAGTAAGTACATGTAGTTAATTATTATTACTCAGTACTTAAATATATAATTACACCGTAACAATGACACCTTAAAATAAAGTGTTACCAAATGTTTAAACCACCCCTTAACAATCCGGATTAAATTTTAGTCTGATTGACGTGGTTCCATGCAACTTTTGTTTGGATTGTGCTTACATACAGATTATTAGGGTCCATGTAAACACAGCTTCTGTTTGTTTACCCAGGTTTGGCATCCAGCTTTGTCCAGTGTGCATGGGAGACCCTCGGGACCCTTTAAATCTGCCGTGTGACCACATCTATTGCCTGAGCTGCATCAAGCAGTGGCTGGTGCCTGGTCAGATGCACTGCCCTCTGTGTGTACAGGAAGTGCCTGATGACTTTGAGCTCAAGGCCTCTGACACAATACGGTAACCTAATAGTTGTCTGTGCTGAATATTCAACAATATTATTGGTCTGCCTGCATTGACACCATTATATGACTGAACTGAACGGTTTTCTCAAGAGCGGCTATATATATACAGTATATACTGTATATATATATATATATATATATATATATATATATATATATATATATATATATGTATATGTATATATATAAATGATCTAAATTAATAACTTTTTTACAACAGAAATTAACCATCACTGAACTTACTTAAGCTGGACTGTGACGCTATTTTCTTCTGCATTATTTTCCTGTTATCTCTGTAAAGCTGCTTTGAAACACTCTGTACTGTAAAAAGCGCTATATAAATACATGTGACTTGACTTGTGCTGAGTAGTTGCGCTCTGTATCTTTCTGTTTGCCTGTATCTCAGTCAGTCTAAAAGATTGTGTGCTTGTTTTGGTCATTAGGGGTCTCATCAACCAAAACGCGTCGTTCAGAATGCGATGTAATGCGTTCTTCATTGATGTGGTGTCCAGCGTGTGCTTCAAGGACAACACTCCTCCCAGCAGAGACATCATACTCCACCTGCTGTCTCTTCTGATGGTCGAGGCCTGCTCGCTCCCTCAGATTAGAGGTACGTCTGGTAGTAATATGTGTGTGTGTGTGTGTGTGTGTGTGTGTGTGTGTGTGTGTGTGTGTGTGTGTGTGTGTGTGGAGGAATAAATGAGTAAATGATCAGAACGCTGTTCCTCGTGCTCTCAGGGCAAGACCGCAGGTTCCTGACCAAGGCGCTTTCTCCCTTCGATGACTCTGTGGATAAAAATCCAGTGGTGCGTTCAGTGGTGCTGAAACTCCTGCTCAAATACAGGTGAGTGCAAGGACATATCCTTACGCAAAGAAAACATATTTCCATATATTTATGGTCAATATATTACTTTTGAAAAATATATTTCGTTAATATATTGAATAATACATAAGGAATTGCCACTAATGTGCATTCACATGAGTTACTTTAACTCATTTAAGTTATGTTTCTGCTACACCAAGTATTTGAGTTGAGTTTACAGGGAAAGTTTTGTTGGTATTACTTAAGGGTGTAAAGTCTAACTGGTCAAACACAAATTAGTTGAGTTCAAAATACTCAGTTCTGATGCTGGAAGTTGCCTAAATTTTTGGGAGTTTCACTTTAAGGCAGTCAGTTTCAGTGTAAAAAATATTGCCTTAATTTCTCAATTGTTATTATAATTATTAATACTATTATTAGGTAACAAGATCAGCAGTTTAAAGACATTAAATTCATAAGCACATAACTAGGGATGGGGCCGATCCGATCCAGTATCGGTATCGGGACCCGATACCAGCGTAATTCACGTATCGGATTTTCCCGATCCAAACTGCTGAGATATCCGATATCCATGAGTCATGTCTGCGCTCGCTTTAACGTTTGCTGAAATGACTCCATAGTCCAAAAGTGATTCCCGCCGGCGAGTCTGCTAGCTGGCTGCAAACTGTGGAATGGATTTCCTGAACGGAGGCGCGGCTCAATGAGACACAGAGTTATGAGACACGCCCCCGCTCAGGAAATCCATTCCACGGTTTGCGGCTAGCCAACAACGTCCGCTGTGTGGAAATACTTCACACTGGAAACACCGCAGAGCAAGACAGCAAAATGCAATGTTTGCAAAGCTGTAATTCAGAGTCCTTTGAAGCTCCCTCGCGTCGTACAACACAACGAACGCAATCAAACATTTAAAAAAGCACCACGTTACTGTGCGTTCACACCAAACGCGAATAGCGCGTCAAATTCGCGTCTACTTGGACGCTTGAATATTTTGAATCCATTCGCGCGACCGAAAAGTTTGAAGCGAAATCGACGCGCGTCTGAGGCGAAATCCGCTTGTTTGTTTGCACGATGCTGATGTTGATCGAGCATTCATCGAGAGAGTTACTGCATCGGAGCGAGGATCACCCTTCAGATAGTGTGTGTGTAAGATGTTTACACTTGCACTTTTCTTATATTTCAAGACGCAAGTATTTGACATTTTGGGAATGTAATAAATATTGACATGACAATCAATTTGAAACCCTTACAGTTGCATATTTGTTTTCAAAATGGAATTTTTCCTGTTAACAGGATTTCCTGTTTTTCTGACTTCCTTTTCTGACCTTATACTTACCTCAAGTTGCCTTTTGGGACATACATGCATACATACGTACATAACATATCATTCATACTTGCCTGTTAAGAGAAGTTTATTTCAGCAACATAAAATAAACAAAAATGATAATAATAATATTAAATCAAACACAGCTCTGGTATCGGAATAGTATCGGTATCGGCCGATATCCAAATTCAGGTATCGGGATCGGATCGGAAGTGAAAAAATGTGGATCGGTGCATCCCTACACATAACACAACATACTTCTTTTTAAGTATGTGACCCTGGACCACAAAACCAGTCACATTGGTAATTTTTTTGAACATCTGAAAGCTGAATAAATAAGCTTTCCATTGATGTGTGGTTTGTTATGATATGACAATATTTGGCTAAGATACAACTATTGAAAATCTGGAATCTGAGGGTGTAAAAAAATCTAAACATTGAGAAAATCTCCTTTAAAGTTGTGCATTTATGTTGGTGATTGTGCAGCATTCACTCACAAAAATACATGTTTTATATATTTACGGTAGGAAATTTACAAAATATCTTCATGGAACATGATCTTTACTTAATATCCTCATGATTTTTGGCATAAAAGAAAAATCTATAATTTTGACCCATACTCAATGTATTGTTGGCTATTGCCATAAATATACCCGTGCGACTCGAGACCGGTTTTGTGATCCAGGGTCACATATAGTAATTGAACTATTCTAATACACAGAAACTAATATCGCATTAACTCACGCATTCAATCATTCACAGTTGCAGAAAGAAAGCAAGCAAGTGAGGAAAGTTTAAGAGAGTGAAATAATGAAATCCCATGTTTTTAGCAATGTATGCAATTACTAGGACCTGAACGAGCCATCAGTCATTAATCAGCCCTTGCATTGAGTCTTCAGTGAGGCTTTGACTTTCTTAATGCGAGAATCTGGAGGCATTACTTGCGTCTTTGAATGGGGATTCCCTTCTTCGTTGTTGATTCGTTGGAGGTCTTTTCGTATCTTGAGTGACGTCTTAGGAAGCCGATCAGTTGTTGTGTTGGCTGATGAATGGAGCGGAGTCTCTGCAGGTTGAAGTTGTAGTTTAAGGCGAGGAAATGCCATATTGAGTCATGGACTGAAGCTTTAAGGCAAAATAAGATAAGGAAGAAAAGAAGTGAAATGAGGCTAGATGAGTTATTTCTTCATGATGCATTTCAGCATCCTTAGACTCAGTTTAAACTAATGCTTTGTTTATGTCCTGAGTTTTTAAACTCAGATGTGTGTCCAAACCCTGGAGGAGTGCTGACCAATTAGACATCGCCTTTAGTTCGGGCGTAACCATTTCTCCTCTTCATACATAAATCAACATGCTATCTTATTATTCACATGATCTCTTAACTTTTAAACCCTATTAGAGTGGGAAAGTTAAGAGATCAGGTTAATTTGATTCATAACATAATTTGAGAAATGGAAAACCATTCACACCGACACCAACCATACTTCCTTTGAGCTACCAAATAGTTACTCAAAAGGACAATGAGTGATAACAACATGATAGTGTGGGATGTGGACATGATTTAGAATTATGCAGTGAAATGATATTTGATTATAAGACTTTCTAGCATTGTTTTTGAATGATCTGATGCATTTTGATATGTGGGTTTTAGAGAGGATTTCAGTCCTGTGTTCAAGAGGTCAAAACGAAGGTCTGTTTTAAGTCTCTGTCTTGGGAATCATCCTCCTTTCGTGATTTTCCTTGTGAGACTGAAGATGTGCCATCTCCGAACCCATTTGTCGATGTTGAACTGCCTAATTGACATTTCTAATAGCTCTTTGTTTCAAAGTTGTGGAGGAGTTTGTTGGTTTCCTAGACTGGCTGGTGTCACATGAAAGGATCTTCTGATTTTATGGTCATTAGTGTTGATTTGTATAATCAAGTCATTACTGTCTGATGGAAATATATGTTCTTTGAATAAGGCAACCCTTCTTACACATTTATATATGTATATAATAATCATTGTGGTTTCCTATTTCAGCTTTGATGATGTGAAGCACTATCTTCAGCGGCATCTGACAGAGGTTGAGCAAAGCAACATCATGGAGGAGACTGATAAAACTGAGCTTTACTGCTTGTACATAAACTGTTTGGAGGTGTGTATATCCCTGCCCTCACCAACTCAGCTCGCTTGCCATATTTTACAGCTTAGTTGCAGTTTTCTAGATTCTCACTCTGCATATTCTAGGCTTTCTCTTAGAAGAGGAATTGGATTACATGTTACATGTTGTCAAATTCAAGCAACATTTAGATCAAAATGTTTTTAGTCTATGTAAACAATAAATTCAGTCTAGTGTGACTGTTAGTGTAAGTGTAGTTTGTAATTTAAAAATAACCCTAACCAAATTTTACCAAAGTTTATGATTTAAGATGTAAAAATGTAAAGAGAATGTAAGTTCTAAAGAAAATGTATGTTTTTAAGGTTGATTTTGACTGATTTAAGAGTTTTTTGGGGGGTGGGGGGATCAGGTTCATTACAATAAGGTCCATTAGTTAATTGATTGATTGATTGATTGATTGATAGACTTTATTAATCCCACACTGGGGAAATTTCTATGTTACAGCAGCTCAAGAAATAAAGAATAAAGTAAGAAATACAAAATATAAGGAATGAGCAATAAAATAAAATAAAATTAGTTACAATAACAATAATAATAATGATTAGAAAACAACTGTATTCACACAATAACCAACCTTATGTAAACCGACAGTATATAAATACAAATATACAAGTATACAAGTATACAGATAAGTGTAATGTAAATGAACGGAGGTAACATATTGCACAATTGTAGATGACACAAGTAATAAATAGATTAAAGAAATACACATAATGCAGAATAATTGTCCGGTGCTGCTCGAAGTTCAGAGCAGCTAGCAGTGCTGCATTATGATGTTGCATTAAAAAGTCTGACTGCTGCTGGAATAAAGGACCTGCGGAAGCGCTCCTTCTTACACTGAGGGTGCAGCAGTCTGCTACTGAAGGAGCTGCTCAAGGAGATCACAGTCTCATGCAGGGGGTGAGAAGTGTTGCCCATAATAGATGTCAACCTGGCTAACATCCTCCTCTCCCCCACCTCCTCTATGGTGTCCAGAGGGCAGACCAGAACAGAGCTAGCCTTCTTCACCAGTTTGTTAAGCTTTTTCCTGTCCCTTTCTGTACTCCCAGCTCCCCAGCAGGCTACTGCATAAAAAATTGCAGATGCCACCACAGAGTCATAAAAAGTTTTTAACAGAGACCTGCACACACCGAAGGAACTCAGCCTCCTCAGCAGGTGGAGACGGCTTTGGCCCTTCTTGTACAGGACATCTGTGTTTGTGGACCAGTCAAGTTTCTTGTTAAGGTGAACACCCAGATATTTATATGTCTCCACCATCTCAATGTCAACACCCTGGATGTTCACTGGTGTAGCACCAGGTGGCCTCCGGCGAAAATCAACTACCATCTCCCTTGTCTTGCTGGCGTTGATGTGAAGATGGTTTGACTCACACCAGTTGACAAAGTCCCAGATGACCTCCCGGTACTCTTGGTCATTCTCCTCTGAAACCCTCCCAACAATGGCAGTATCGTCGGAGAACTTCTGCATGTGACAGCTGTTTGTGTTGTGCCTGAAGTCCGCTGTATACAGGGTGTAGAGAAAAGGAGCGAGCACTGTCCCCTGTGGTGCTCCTGTGCTGCTCATCACTACATCAGACACACAGTCCTGGAGCCTCACATACTGTGGTCTGTCAGTGAGGTAACTGATGGTCCATGCAGACAGGTGCTGGTCAACACCAGCCCCCAGTAGCTTCCCCCAGAGCAGTGATGGTTGAATTGTATTGAAAGCACTGGAAAAATCAAAAAACATGACTCTCACAGTGCTCCCAGTGCTCTCCAGATGTGACAGTGCTCTGTGTGAAAGATAGATGATGGCATCCTCCACCCCTATGCCTGGTTGGTAAGCGAACTGTAGGGGATCCAATTCTGAACTCACCACGGTTCTCAGATGTCGTAGTACAATCCTCTCCAAGGTCTTCATCAGGTGTGAAGTTAAGGCAACCGGTCTGAAGTGATTGGGCTCCCTGGGATGTGCAGTTTTTGGAACTGGAACAACACACGAAGTCTTCCACAGGACTGGAACTCGCTCCAGACTCAGGCTCAAGTTGAAGATGTGCAGGATGACTTCGCTGAGCTGATCTGCACAATCTTTAAGCATTCTGGGGCAGATTCCATCCGGGCCTGGTGCCTTTCTTGCCTTGATCTTTTTTAGCTCCTTCCTCACCTGATTGACTGTCAGAGAGAGGCTGCTAGAGGGAGGTATAGAAGTTCCCGACAGGTCTGAAGACGGGTTAGAGGTGGGAAGAGGAGAGGGTGTAGAATCAAATCTATTGAAAAAAAGATTTAATTCATTTGCCATGTCACAGTCACCAGAAACAAAGCCTCTTCCACTGACTTTGTTCTGACCAGAGATGGTTTTCAGACCCCTCCAAACCTCCCTTATGTTGTTTTGTTGGAGGCGTGACTCCAACTTCTTCCTGTAACTGTCTTTTCCTTTCCTAATCTCCCATCTTAGTTGTTTTTGGACCGTCCTCAACTCTTCTTTTTCCCCAGATTTAAAAAGTCTTTTCTTTTCATTCAGCAGGGCTTTAAGTTCTGAAGTCACCCAAGGTTTGTTGTTGGAGAAACACCGAACCTTCTTCTTAGGTATGGTGTTCTCCACACAGAAATTTATGTAGTCAGTAACACAGTGAGTGAGAGTGTCAATGTCCTCCCCATGAGAATTACAGAACATTTCCCAGTCTGTGGTCTCAAAGCAGTCTCTCAGTGCTTCACTGGCCTCCTCAGACCATTTTCTCACATACTTAGTGGTGGGAGGTTGTTTACTCACCAAAGGTATGTAAGCAGACAGAAGATGGACCAGGTTATGATCTGAGCGGCCCAGCGGGGGGAGGGGAAAAGAGTTATATGCCTCTTTAATGTTGGCATACAACATATCCAATGTTCTATTGTCCCTTGTGTGGCATTTAACATACTGGGTGAAGGTAGGAAGTGTTGAAGACAAGAGAGCATGATTAAAGTCTCCGGAGATGAGGAAGAAGGACTGTGGATGTGATGTCAGCAGCTGTGACACAAGTAAGTGAAGAAGCTCGCATGCAGCTGAAGCATCAGCCGAGGGGGGGATGTAGACAGTTATCGCAATAATGTGTGAAAACTCCCTCGGGATGTAATATGGCCGCATGCTAACCGCTAGCAATTCAATGTCTTTAGTGCAGAGCTGTTCCTTAACACTGATGTGCCCAGGGTTACACCATCTATTGTTCACAAACATCACAATTCCCCCACCTCTCCTCTTACCGCTCTCCTTTACTCTCCTGTCTGCTCTCACAAGTTGAAAGCCATCCAGTGTAACCAGTGAGTCCGTAGTGAGTTCATTCAGCCACGTCTCCGTGAAGCACATGACACTGCACTCCCTGTATTCCCTCTGCAGCCGGGTTAGCGCCGTTAGCTCTTCCATCTTATTGGGGAGAGATCTCACGTTCCCCATAATAACAGACGGGATGCATGGTTTGTACCGTCTTTTCCTTTCTCGACGCTTAACTCCACCTCTGCATCCCCTTCTTCTTTTAAGTAAATCCTCCGGGATCACCTGTCTTTCAGTAGAAGATATCCTTGTGTGCCTCAGTGCTAACAGCTGTTCCCATGTGTAAACAATGGAGCCGCAGCCGAATGATTCTCCCATTGCAAAGTTACATCCATGTGCCCATACATTAAAGAAAGAAAATTTTAAAGAAGAAGAAGAAAAAAAAAAAAAAAAAAAAAAGCTCAGAGCTGCAGCAACAGGCTACCACTCGCGCAGCGCCATCTTGGAGCCTTCTTGGAGTTAACATTAATTAATTTCATTAGCTAACATATACTAAGAATGAACAGTACTTTTACAGCATTTATTAATCTTAGTTAATGTTAATTTCAACATTTTCTAATACATTATTAAAATCAAAGGTTGTATTTGTTAACTTAGTTAATGCGCTGTGAACTAACATGAACAAACAATGAACAGTTATATTTGTATTAACTAACATTAACAAAGTCGAATAAATACAGTAACACATGTATTGCTCATTGTTAGTTGATGTTAGTTAATACATTAATGTTAACTAATGAACCTTATTGTAAAGTTTTACCAATTAACTTACAAAGCATTTTGGTTACTTTCTTAAGAATCAGTATGAAAACACATAAGTTTGGTTATGAGTACAGTACGTTCCTCCTGTGTGTGCAGGACTCGATGTACGACCGAACACAGTGGCACTCCGTGGCGGAGCAGCAGACCTGTTTGCAGGAGGAAACACACTTTCTCCTGGAGTTCGCTGGCTCTGACTCCGTGTCTTCACACACCGCGTCTATAGAGCACCTGCAGCGGGTGGCCAGGGTTCGACTGGGCCTGGATGTGGCCGCTGACCTGCTGGTCAACAGAGGGACCGGTGCTGCAGAATGCAAGTCTTTAGTGCTTGTGCTTTAATAATCATGCAAATAAATGCTGTTCTATTAAAGGTGCATTGTGTAATATTTAGGAGGATCTGTTGACAGAAATGCAATATCATATATCATTTTCAGTGGTGTATAAAGACCTTATATAAGCCGTTTCTATCTACACACACATCCGCTTACATCGACATGTTTCTACAGTGGCCCTAAACGGACAAACGCGTTTCGTCACTATGTTGTTCTTCGTGCAAAGAAGCTATAGCTAAAGTCAGCGAATAAGACACTGACACAATGATGAACAGGTAACAATAATAATCACAGTAAAAGTAAACCTAATTTCTTGATTTATCTTTGTAAAGAAACCTCATTGCTTAACTGGCTACTCTTTGCTGTCTCAGACGACGACATCACTTCCTGTCAGCCACCATAACTTCTGTTGGGTCCAATTCACAACCTCACCACTAGATGCCGCTAAAAATTACACACTGCACCTTTAATTCATTTAGTGCCTGACATGATCTCACCAACCCTGTCAAGAACATATCCAAGTCACATTTTTTTTCACCCACAAATCGACAGTTATATTGTGCATAAAGTAAATGAACCTTCTTTTACGACCTTGAGAAATCTTTTTGGTAACACTTAATTTTACAGTGTCCTCGTTACATATGTTACATGTACTTACCGTAGTAATAACAGTAAATTATGCATATTTACATGCAACTAACCCTCAACCAAACCCTAATCCTACCCTAACCCTATAGGAAGTACATGTTAATTAATATTACTCAGTACTTAAATATATAATTACACCGTAACAATGACACCTTAAAATAGTGTAACAATCTTTTTTTCTGTTGGTATTGATATTGGATCTCTCGTTTTAGGTGTACACGATGATCCTTCGGCTTCTGGCACAGAGTTTTTGAACAGTGTGGTTAATCTGTGCTGCCGGAGCAGGAACGACTGGTACAGGGTTTACCTCATCAGGAAGATCTGCAGTCTTCATGGGGTGGAATATGTGCAGAAACTTCTGCCACAGGAAAGCTTCAGGTGGCTGTTTCCTCAGGAGATCCTTGAGTCGGTGGGTTTTAGTCGGATTAATTTCATAATGCTGATATGAGTATTTGTGCTTATTTTGTGCTTTAACCGATACATTTCTTTCTCTCAGGATCAAGATGGCAGCCAGATTGACCAGTATCTAGCATGTGGAATGGACTACAAAACTATCAGAGATGCTGTAGCCAAAGCCATGCTAGATTGCAACATGAATGGAATACAGAAAGCCATAGAGGTATTTATTTACTCCTTTACACACACACACACACAGTGAGACACAGCGTATATACACATATATCTATTGATGTTTCTGTTTCTGTTATGAATGAAATGTTGTAGTACTCGCGCTCACTGGCTGTATTCTGCAATCTTATGAATTCTATTATCGTAAACATTATAACTAATCACACGTTTCTGTTGAGCTTATGAATGCAATGGCCAACTGGAGGTGCTCATACGAGTCACAGCTGAAAACACCATCAATATCAAGAGCAATAATCGACTATCATGATTTTGATCATGATCATATTATTGCAGCCCTACCCAGTAATTAGTTTCTGTTTTTCAATTTGATAATTTATATACTTTATGTAGGCTATTACATTATGCAGTTGTTGTGTTAACACATTTATACCACCTTTTACAATCTTTTAAACAATCATACAGTCAAACATACTGTCAAAAGTTTGGAAATGTTTTGTAATGGTTTTGAAAGAAGTCTCTTCTGCACTCCAAGGCTGCAATTATTTAATCAAAAATACAGTAAAAATAGTAATATTGTGATATATTATTACAATTTAGAATAATTTTTATCAATTTAAAACTAATTTATTCCTGTGATCAAAGCTGAATTTTCAGCATCATTACTCGAGTCTTCAGTGTCACATGATCCTTCAGAAATCATTCTAATATGATGATTTGATGCTCAAGAAACATTCATTATTATTATCAATTTTGAAAACATTTTTGTGGAGGCAGTGATACCATTCAACAGGAGATAAATTTAATACTTTTAATCAAGTGACAGTGAAGACATTTATAATTTTACAAAATATTTCTATTTAATAAATGCTTTTAATAAATTGAATAAATAATTGTATTAAATGCTGTTCATTGAACTTTCTATTCGTCAAAGAATCCGGTAAAGAAAAGTACCACCATTTCCACAAAGATGTTAAGCAACACCACTATTTTCATTATTGATAATAATAATAATAATAATAATAAAGGTTTCTTGAGGAGCGAATCGTCATATTAGAAGGATTTCTGAAGGATCATGTGACACTGAAGACTCGAGTAATGATGCTGAAAATTCAGCTTTGATCACAGGAATAAATTACATTTTAACATACAGTGTATTTAAATAGAAAACAGTTCTTTTAATTTGTAATAATATTTAGCAATATAACTGTTTGTACTGCATTTGTGACCAAATAAATGCAACCTTGGTGATTTATAAGAGACTTCTTTCAACAAAATCAAACATTTTTAGTGTTTCCAAACTTTTGACAGGTGCTGTAAATGTCATGTCAGTTGCAGTTTCGGTTCCACCTTTGCAGTGTAATGATGGCTTTTGTTGATGTTGGTAAAATTGTACTGGTAACATATAGTTCTCTGATTAAAGTAATTGGTTAAATTCAAGTAAAAGAGAGCACAGATACATTTAATGCAGTCATTATAAAAATTGCCCCTGGATGTCAGATTGGCCCTTAATAGAAAAGTTTATTTCTGACTCTGGCAGTGAACATTAACAGAGTCTCAGTTCAGTGACATGTGAAGTCCCAGTTGGGTTAGGACGCCCCATTAAGACAGTAGTGAGGTGGTTCACTGGGGATTGGAATGGAGCAATTATGTCCACTACATGAACACTGTAATTAAATGCTTATTATGCAGTCAAATTCTTGGCATTTCTCTACCTCACTTTGTTAAACTGCTTTATCAGCGCTGATCCATTGACATGTCTTTCGAAACATCTTTGTTTGAAGGATTGCAAGTGCACACCCATGAAGAAAGCTGTTTATCTGCTAATGGCTTTGTTCAGAGAAGTCACCTCCCTGTACAGAAGCGCAAACAGAAACATGCACCCTAAACCTGAGGTAAAAACACCAACAACAATCTGTTAGAGTTCTGCTTCATCATCTTGGAAAAACAGTTTATAGATGCTCAAACGTACAAGGGAATAATAATTAATAATAAAAAGCCATGATTTAAAGTCATATGGGGAATTATCATAATATGTCATATGGGGAATTACTTTAAAAAAAGTAATAATTATTGTTTCATATTTTGAGATTAAAGAGCATGATGTCTTATGAAAACATACTGTAAGTTCCAGAATTCAAAACTCTGGTCCCAATTTGGACCCCAGTTCAAAAAGATGAATACTTTTTGACAAATGTTTATCCCCATGCCTCTGATATTCATGTTGCGTTTGTTTTCTGTAGCAATGTGCTGGCCTTGGAGGTTTTATCAGGAGCACAGACGTCTTCGTCAATGATGAAATGCGAGGGTTTGCTGAAGCGCTGGTGAATAATCGACTGCAGGCTCTGCAAGTTCAAGCGCAGACGTCAGGCAGAGAGTTCGTGCTGGTGGAGGTCACAGTTCATATGGCTGCAGTCCTGCTGTGTGGAAATCTGCCTTTACTGCAGCCACTGCAGCGACTGGCGTTGTCCCCGAACAACATGATGGTACGAACGCTTCACGCCGTGGCATCATGTAGTCACATGGTGACAGGAATGTGACCGAGTTGTGATTATTTCTGTCATGTTCTCCTCACAGGCTTCATTCATCCCAACTATGCCTGATGACATGTTGGTAGTTGCCCAGCAGGCCATGGGACAACTTCATTGGTATTGTAAGTGGCAGCACCACAGAACACACATATACACAAGATCCAGTGACATGCAAAACTCATGACCTGTCAAAATGAATGTTAATGCCTGATCAGAAACGCGATAGCCTGTTGTACCTCATGTTAATGTAATCATAATTAAACAGAACGTCATTATCAGAATCATAATAGAGGAGAATGGTTGAAAGTTGGCGATTTCTGCGCACTGTGAATCTCAGCATGCGCTGACCCCGCTCTGGGATTTTCCGTGGCTGTTGTTCCCAATTGCTTTTATGGACAATGTTAATACTGTGGAATATTTAGTAGTTTAGTTTTTAGTAATTTAGTAGGAAATTTCGCAAATGGACTTATTGCACAGGTGGCAACCTATCACGGTACCACGC
This sequence comes from Rutilus rutilus, assembly GCF_951802725.1. Classification (NCBI taxonomy): domain Eukaryota; kingdom Metazoa; phylum Chordata; class Actinopteri; order Cypriniformes; family Leuciscidae; genus Rutilus; species Rutilus rutilus. The sequence continues at coordinate 70,814,516 of NC_140209.1, forward strand.
CTGAATTCACTGAGCTCCTCAGACCGACCCATTCTCTCACAAATGTTTGTAGAAGCATCTGCATGCCTAGATGCTTGATTTTATACACCTGTGGCCATGGAAGTGATTGGAAGACCTGAATTCAATGATTTGGAGGGGTGTCCCAATACTTTTAGCAATATAGGTGTATATTAATAGTTATTTGAAGCGTATTGTATGTTTTATACACAGCGAAAAATAGCCTGTGATTATGTATAATTACTTGTGGCAGAACATAAAACTGTTTTTCCAAGCCATGAAATTGGATATTCAAAAAAAAGAGGGGAAAATGTACGGCAGGATTTTGAAAAAGCATTTTTACTGAAGAATAATTTACAAGACTAGAAACATGTATTTATAAAGTAAAAGGGAAAACCTTTTTGATGTACACATTTAGACTGTTAAGAGTGCATAGACAAACATGTGATTATTGCAGGATTTCTACTCAGTTGCACAAGTTAAATCTCCAAAAATGTCTTTGAGCCAATAGAATTGATTTAAGCTCTAAAGGTGGGGAAATTTTGACAGGTCTTTGACATTGACAAGGCTTTCTGATTTGGGAGGATTAGATATAACTTTTTTTGATCATTTCCTAATCTCTGTTGTTCTTTTTATCTTGACAGTCTGTCCTAATGGTCATCCATGCACTGTTGGTGAGGTAGGGTCATGTCTTAATTCCTATGATTTGGCTTGTGCATTGACTATATATTAAGTCACAGAACACAGAATTAGATTTAGTCATCGAATCTTTATTTATTTATTTATTTATTTATGTCACCTCAAATTAAAGATATATGTATTTTCCTCCCGCATCTGTCCAGTGTGGTCAACCCATGGAGCTTGGTCGCTGTCCAGACTGTAATGCAGAGATAGGTGGCAGCAACCACATCCCTGTTCAGGGCTTCCAAACCATGCAGACACAGTACGTTTTAGTTTTTTTCTTGCAGCGAATGCTTGTTGTTCCTCTTTTATTCTTGCTAGTTTTGGTAAATATAATGTATTACCTGTCTCTCTGAAATATTGATTCTGACTGCATTCTGCAGTTAAATATTTAATATAATAACCTTTAAACTGTATAATTGACCATTGTCACAGACAGCCAATATTCTGCCATTAAATTTGTTTCTCATGATCTTAAAAACCTTTCATCCAAAGGTTTATACTTAAATGCTTATAAATAGTTGTGTGGACAAATATATTTGTGCCCTAGTATGAATTTCTGGTAACACTAAACAGTAAAGTTCAGTTTGTTAACATGCATCATGAACTAACAATGGACAACATATTTTTTTCTATCATTTCTTAATATAGGTTATTATTAATTTATTAATATACTGTTGTTCTTTGTTATTCTTGTCTGTTCATAATACATTTACTAATGCAAATGTATAATGTTTTAGGCCGTGTTTCACAGACAGGGTTTAGATTAAGCCAGTATTAGGATTTAGTTCAATTAGAGCATTTAAGTAGCTTTAATACACGGGCCTTAGAATAAAACCATTACTGGTGTGAATTTTGAGACAAAACAATGGCACTGTCATATTTTAAGATTTGTCAGTGTAAGTTGCTCAACAGCTCAAACATAGCTAAAGCCTTGTCTGTGAACCCGGGTGTTAGAGGTAATTGTTTAAGCCGTTTGTCATTAAATTTGAGGCTCTTGTTCCTCTTTGCAGAGGGGACCGCACCAAGTCGGGACACATCCTGGGCGACGCACACCGTCGTGATCACCCTGACATGCAGGACACCAAGAACATGTCTCCGGCCCCCTTCGCTCTTCTCAGACTGCTCACACACATGTCCATGCTGCTGGGAGCTCAAAACAACCCTCAGGTGCTTCATTCCTTCTGCCTGCCATGCTTTTCATATTTTTTTATGTGTTTTTAAATATTTATGAAAGTATGCTTATTTTGGTTTTGAGTATCGATACATGTAGGACTCTCTCACATGAGACTTTACACTTTTGTCATGCTCTCACGCCACACATCCATTTTCTCACGCAACGAGGACACTGACACCGACAGAAAAGGAGGGTTACTCTGATATGAAATAACATCTCAGTTTTCCAATTATGTTCATTTTCTTATGAAATTCAAGCAATAAATACTGTTTTGGCGCTCTTAAGGCGAGACACGGCAGACAAAAACATTGATTTTTCATGCAGTGGTCAGTTTTGAGATTTTGGGCTAGTTTACTCCTTCAATATGTGTTCTTTCAAGCTGCTATAAAGAAAACGTTGAAAATATACATTAAGATGTTTATTTTATTACATTTTGTTTGCTTGCGGCAGTGAGTTTCTCCCGAATTTACCAAGAAGTTATCATTCCAGCGCGACATGCCGAGATCCGTCTGGTCACTGAAGTCTGTCATGACCGGTATCGTTGTAAAGCTCCGAGTCTCCTGCACAACGCTATCCCAAATATGAGCATTTCCTTTCTATCAGTAACCAATCGTGAATGTCCAAAGGGGGATTTAAAGCTAATGACAAAATCTAATTTACAGCTATTTAAATCTTTAACTGCTGTTTTCTCAAAATGAGTTTTTTGTCATTCTTCAGTACAAACATCTCAACCTATGTAGCACCTGTGTACACCAAACTTTCCAGTTATATACTTAGCAGTATTCTGAAGATATTTTCAGAGGGATTTGTTAATAAATCATTCCTGGCCTGATTTATGTGACATTTTAATAAAAAAAAAATGGCGAAGATCTTTTTTTTTTTTTTAAGGCTATGGACAGTATATTTTGATTTCCTAGGTAATGAAAGCATATATCCTGAAATCCCTCTGAATTTTTATTTTCATCTTGTGTGTAAACAAAATGAAAAAATAATTTTGCGCCTGGCTATATCATATGTTCAGATCTATCTACCGATAATATATGCAAAATCGTGCATATTTAATGAGATAATGCCTAATTTGCATAATTAAACATACAAATCTCTAAAACTTGTAATACATTTTTTTTATATACTTGTGTAAGTGATCAACTGAGGAAGTTTCATGGTGATATCTATTATTTTAAAATTTTACCCTATTCACCGGTAGTGTCTCGCCTGAAACATGACAGATCGTTGTAGCGCCTCATCTTTTCCTCTTTACTACTAGTTAATAGAAGATATGAATGAACATTAGAAGGTGAAAGATACAGTGAATGTTGGAAGGTAAAGTAACGTCACATGTAATTGATCAATCAGTGGAAAGATGTCAATAAAACAGCTGGAACAATCAGTCTATAACACGTACTGTTACATTTACCTCAGGAAAGCCATTTAAAGACCATTTAAATGAATCAATATTGAATCAAACTTATGAATTGAAATCGTGAAATTTGTGTCAAGCACTAATAAAAACAGTTGCCTACCAGTTATTGTACCATGGAAACATTGTAACTTTGTCACTGATCTTAATAAAATTGTTCAGTTACCAAATGTTTTAACAATCACAATACACTTATTATGATGCAAGTTTTTTACATTTCTTACCCGATGCTAAACTCAAAAGTTGGCGTCCCTGTACATGTGAAGCATACAGACATTGAGTTATCTCTCAGACAACTCAATCCAGATCAGAGACACACATGCGATTGAAGAACTGAGGAGTTGCTCATCCCAGGTATGTGCATGTTTGTGTCTAGAGTGTCATGCAGATCATCAAGCCTGCAGTGCAGGATCCTGGTCGGTTCCTGATGGCCCATCTTCTGAAGGACATGGAGCAGCTGAGCAGAGCTCTGGGTAAAGGAGTGGATGATACGGTCAGTACCGTCCATTTGACCATCCACAGTCTACTGGAGCCCCATCACAGCCAGTGTAAGAGCCCACACTACTCACATGACATTCAACACGCGCCATATTGAGCTGCTTCAGAAATTCAAGTAATGTAACATTTATGTTATTCTAAACAGGGCCTGTTCGTTATGATCAAAACCTTTCCACTAAAGATGCAAGAAATGCGTGGGAAACTGCCATGAATACTGATGTCATCACACATCAGCTGAAGGTAAACAACACGCCGTCTTTTAGTAAGTCACTGCACCCCAGAATGAATTATGCAACTTAAAGTTCTTCATTTCTTGGTTCATTTAGTTGTGTTTTTAATGCTTGATTTTTCCTTTTATTTCCGTCATTTTTGTCTTTTGTCTGAAACTAATTTAGAAATGTATCGACAATAAAAAAAGCTTTTTTCTTTGTTGAGTAGTTTGATCACATAACATAAAGCAAAAGCTGAGCCATTGATTAAGAGCCGTTGATTAGTTGTTTCTCTAATTACCTCATTAGCCGAGTACTTCTAATAACCGCTAGATTGGCTGATTATTTAGTTGAAGCTCTGCTTTCCATTATTGTATTTTTCTTTTTCTCTCAGGTTTTGGAGCATCAGCTAAAGGAAGTGAACGAATTCGTCAGGGAAGATGAGCGAGTGTCTTCCAATCAGGTGATGAAGTTGACATTTGGGGAACCAGGGCTTTTCCTGCGCTCTCTTCCAAAGAAATCCCTCATCCATAATTCCTCCATCTGGAGCTGCCGGAGGAAGGTCTCCATGTTGAGTCTGACACACATTGTGGAGCAGAACAACGGCCGGGACACTTTGCCTGTGCTCTGGAGGTTTCTTCAACGGGTAAGATATACATCAACCAGAGTGTTTCTCTCTCTCTGTTGAACAACCAGACACTACAGCTACTTCCTAGATGTAGTCAGACTTTTGGATAATAGCACTAGGGTTGCAATGGATTGCAGTTGTTTAACCATCACAGAGTGAAAGTTTATCATTTGCACGTGTTTTTTATTAGCAATTTACACATTAAAGCGATTTTAAACCATTCAAGCACAAGAAGAGGCGAAAGAGAACTCAATCGCGCACTGTTATCTGAGCGCACAGTCGTACACACCCACACACTCACCAAATTGATTCCTCTTTTGCACCTCCTTGTGCTTGAAGGGACTCATACACACAAAACGTCAATGTTAAAATGCACATCTCAGCAAGTATTCTCGTAAAAACAGTCGTTATGTCTTAAGTGAATGTAAACGGTTGAGAAAGAAATCGGTTGTGTATCATATTTGGATCCATTCATTAGGTCTTAAAGTGACAGCAGCCTATAAATATCTGCTGCTGTCTGAGTCATTAATGTTAATCAAACAACAAAACACATCTTTTACAAAGATTAATCTATGTGTAATTAATACAGTGAACACTATAGTGTTATTTTACATTTAATGATTACATTTCTGTACCTGAATACTGTTAGACATTACATTATTTGTAACTTTAATATATTGTATTTATAAATGCTTGTAATTTGTGTATTTGTTCTTACGTTATTACTGACTGTTCACATAATCTGCCCTCCTTGAGGTTTTTAATGATATTTTATTGATAGCAGCTGATTCTGGAAAGGTAGTTATTAAAGTGGTTTAAATCATACTTGAAGGATAGATCATTTTTGGTTTGCATTGGAAATTTGCATTCTGCATCAGCTAATTTACACTGTGGTGTGCCACAGGGCTCCATACTTGGGCCTCTTTTATTTTCTTTGTACATGTGCCCTTTGGGCAATCTTAAATACAATATTATGTATCATTGAAACGCAGACGACACTCAGTTATATATATTGCAATAGATCCGAAAGGCTCTCAATCTTTTGATGCACTTGTACAGTGTTTAGGTGAGATTAAAGCATGGTTGGCAAGCAATTTTCTTCATCTTAATACCAATTAGACTGAGTGTGTTGTCTTTGGACCCTCTTCTGCCTCTAAGAAAATTATAAGTAGGTTGGACAGTCTGTCGATAAGTTTTTCAGATCATGTCAAGGATTTTGGCGTTATCATGGATTCGGCTTTGGTTTTAGATAAACAGGTCACTAGTGTTGTTAAGGCTGGTTTTTTTTATCAACTCAGAACTATTTCTAAGCTGAAACCAATTCTCTCCTTTAAGGACCTGGAGACAGTTAGTCATGCATTGACTCACTGTTAGTCATGCATTCACTGTTAGTCATGCATCACGCATTAATTACTGTGGTTCTTCATATATAGGTATCTCACAGGGTCAATTATCTTGTGTACAATTAGTGCAAAATGCTGCGGCCAGACTTTTGACCCGTACAAAGAAGAGAGAGAGAGAATTTACTCCAGGTTTGGTTTCTTTACAATGGCTGCCTGAAAAATTCAGAATTGAGTTTTATGGTTTTTAAAGCATTGCATGGTATTGCCCCAAAATATATTGTTGACCTTTTGATACACAAGTAATATGAGATCTTCTAGTCAGATGATTCTTTGTTCCTAAAACTAGATTAAAGTCCAAACTAGGGCTGCACGTTTTCAAGTTTTTCATTAACCGTTAACCGAGGCCCTTAGCGGTTAATACTCGGTTAACCATAGTGTGCGTGCCGCAACCCCGAGATAGGCGTAATTTGCGGGTGAGACATATCCCCACCACTATTTTCTAAGGTCGATATTGTATTGTCCCCACCACTTTTGAAACATCTCGCGGCAGGAATACCAATACAAATAAACAAAACATCTCCAGTTAACTAGCAGAGCATTCATTTCGTTCGTTTTTTTTTTAGGCGATCTAGCGCTGAAATGTTTTGTTTTTTAAATCAAGTGATCAAAGTGCTCGTTGCCGCTGCGATCGAGAAGGGTCTTGTAAAACGTGTTGAGGTATTATTAATTCGTGGCCACGAAACAATTCACCTGAATATTCACCAGTTCACACACACACACACACCAAAAAAAGGAATAAAAAGCTGTACGAGAATAGTCGACCTTCACTGAAGAGCTATCTTCACAGGTAAGAAAAACAGTTTAATAATTATTATTAATTCGTGGCCACGAAATAATTCACCTGAATATTCACCAATTCACAAAAAATAGGTCTTTAGCATTCACTAATTAATTATCAAACTGTTTTTGGCCACGTTGTAATTCGTTAAATCAAAATGAGGGAGGGAATTTGTTCAACGTGTCCACGATTTATTAAAACGAGGGAACAAATAAGTCGTCGTAACAACTAATTATTTAGATCAGTGGACAGGGAGCATAAGAACAAACAGTGAGAGAGCCCCGGCCGCGCGCGCGCGCACTCTCACCGCCTTCAAACAACACGAGCGCTGTATTGCTCTCTCTCCCTCGCGCATATCAACACAATAGTAAAAGGTCGGAAGACCGATTGTGTTTTATAGATTAATAGTTTGTTCAGATAAAGTGTTTGATTAGCAAGTACATGTTTAGGAAATGCATAATACAAATTGTATGGGTTAATGTAACGGTAAACGGACTCTGCGGGTAAAACTGTTGTGATGAAATTGCGCATGCTCGAGGTAAAACTGCTGGGGTAAAGCTGTGGCTCTGCGGCTCTGCAGACAGATATTATTGTGCTGCCATCAGTGGCGCGGATACTATGTTTGTTTCTGGCTCGCGCACAGCCTTCACTCTCGGACGCGCGCTTTCTTTGCCCGCTTCATATTAGAAAACTGGTCTAGCGGTCTCTGGTGGTGCAAAAATGTATTACAACTAAATTCAGTGCTCGCCATTGACGCCACTTAACCGAGCAAAATGTTTCACTCGGTTACGCAATTTTTAACGGTTAATCGGTTAATCGGTTAACCATGGACACCCCTAGTCCAAACCTTATGAAACCTCCTCCAATGCACATTAAATCTTCCCCATCTGTGGATGCTTTTAAGTCTGGTTTGAAGTCGTATCTTTTTAGTATGGCTTTTAATTTTGTTTGTGTGAATGTATGTAATAGCTTTTGTTGTATTATCTATGCTAGTAAGCACTTTGGTCAATGGCAGTTTTAAATGTGCTAAAGAAATAAAATTTGTATTGTATTGTATGTTAACCAAGTGTTTATTTTAGGAAGCAGAGCTTCGGCTGGTGAGATTCCTGCCTGACATCTTGGCTCTCCAGAGGGATTTGGTAAAGAAGTTCCAGAACGTGACAGACCTGACAGACAGACAGACCACCATAGGAGAGTTCCTGAACAGCCAGAGAGCAGGTACTGCCCATATCACACATTTAAGAGATCATTTGCCATCGGGTCAGTGTGGGGCATTCATGATTGAGTTATGATAAATTATTTCAGGAAGCTTGTTGATGGTTGATTTACCCATTTCAGCACAAATGTGCTTGAGTAATCATGCAAGAATATGCCATTTCTCTATAAATAAAGATTAAGTTCATTGCAAACATTGCATGTTTTCATTCAACAGCTTCCCTCTCTGCCTGGTATGAAAAGCGCATAAAAATCTTTTTGTCAACATGGAACCAGATCAGGGTGTCTCTGGCTACCACAGGTAAGCCGACTACTACTTACAGTGGCGAGAATAAGTCTGTGAACCCTTTGAAAATAACTGGATTTCTGCATTGACTACTCATAAAATGTGTTCTGATCTTCATCCAAGTCACAATTGTTTGAACGTTATTAGTTTAGTCAGATTGTATTTGTCTATAATTGTGACGTGGATTTCTGAATGAGGTCTGATCTGAATTTATTTTCATATTGCCCCTGTTTTAGACCACTGTAAAGTAATTTCATGGACACAGATGTGATTTATTGTAATGTTTTATTGTGTGTGTCAGGAGAGCTGAAGCTGCCGGCTGACTACACTCAGGAGGATCTGGGTCTGGACGCTGACCTGCAGGTTTTGCTGCCTCAGAGACACGGTCTGGGCCTGTGCTCCACTGCGCTCGTCAGCTACCTCATCACGCTTCACAATGACCTGGTGTACGCTGTGGAGAAACACACCGGAGAGGAGTCTGGGTAAGAGCTTCAGACGCTGTCCCCTGGCATTCTAGGGTTTGCTAAAGTAGTCACTGCTCATGTGGGGTTACTGAAACCCATAACCCAAGTTTTAATCTTCATGATGCAACTCTTCCTATAACTCTTCCTATAACGTTAGTGGATGTGGGAGATATTTCAAATCATGTGGCTTGTGGATAATAACTATTACTTTTCTGAATGATCACACTCACGATTTCCACCTGGCATATTATATGCTCGATGCAGGATGAGGGATGAGGGAAAAAACACCCTCAGACTTGCTTTAAAGCAGGGTTTTGAGCCATATCTAGAGTCTAGACCAGCGTTATTCAAACGGCGGATCTGGATCGAGGCCTGTTTCCATCCGGACTGCAGGACATAATTGCGCCATTTTACCGTTTCTGCAGATTAAAGCGAGCAGCGCGTCAAAACAAAGGAGCGGTTCACACCACAGGGTTGATTATGGGTCTATAAGAAATTATCTAGAGCCAAAAGTGCTTTATTGAAGCCCTTTCCACTCTATATACAGTGGGTACGGAAAGTATTCAGACCCCCTTAAATTTTTCACTCTTTGTTATATTGCAGCCATTTGCTAAAATCATTTAAGTTCATTTTTTTTCCTCATTATTGTACACACAGCACCCCATATTGACAGAAAAACACAGAATTGTTGACATTTTTGCACATTTATTAAAAAAGAAAAACTGAAATATCACATGGTCCTAAGTATTCAGACCCTTTGCTCAGTATTTAGTAGAAGCACCCTTTTGATCTAATACAGCCATGAGTCTTTTTGGGAAAGATGCAACAAGTTTTTCACACCTGGATTTGGGTATCCTCTGTAAATTTTAAATGTAAAATATAAAAAGGTTAGATCAGATGTTTTAACGGACAATTTTATTTTCATATCCAGTCGGGAGAAATATTTACTTCTATGGTAAATATTCTTGAACATCACTGTTTTGGCTCTCTGGGCCCAAGATTCTCATCTTTGATGACTATTTTAAGTGTTTCGTGGTTTTTTTCTTTTACAAAGTACTATGGCTTCGATGAAAAGTAACTTTTCCAAAAAAGCATTGTTCGGACCTCCTCTGTTCTGAACCTTTGTCCTGTCAGAGCTAGCAGTTAAAGTTTCCCAGTTTCTCCAGCTCATTCTCTGCCCTGTTTCCTCCAGTTACACGGTGAGCCCAGCGGACCTGACCGATCTGCACGTGATCCGCTACGAGTACGAGCGGGACCTGCTGCCGCTGGTGCTGTCCCACTGCCAGTACAGCATGGAGCGCGGGCAAGAGACCCTGCTGGAGTACGACCTGCCCCAGATCCAGCAGCAGATTCTGACCCGCTTCCTACAGGGCAAACCACACATCACCATTAATGTACGTCACTGCACCACTGACACACATCACCATTACTGTACGTCACTGCACCACTGACACACATCACCATTAATGTACGTCACTGCACCACTGACTCACATCACCATTAATGTACACTGCACCACTGACACACATCACCATTAATGTACGTCACTGCACCACTGACACACATCACCATTACTGTACGTCACTGCACCACTGACTCACTTCACCATTAATGTACGTCACTGCACCACTGACTCACTTCACCATTAATGTACGTCACTGCACCACTGACTCACTTCACCATTAATGTACGTCACTGCACCACTGACACACTTCAGCATTAATGTACGTCACTGCACCACTGACTCACATCAGCATTAATGTACGTCACTGCACCACTGACTCACATCACCATTAATGTACGTCACTGCACCACTGACACACTTCAGCATTAATGTACGTCACTGCACCACTGACTCACTTCACCATTAATGTACGTCACTGCACCACTGACACACATCACCATTACTGTACGTCACTGCACCACTGACTCACTTCACCATTAATGTACGTCACTGCACCACTGACTCACATCAGCATTAATGTACGTCACTGCACCACTGACACACATCACCATTACTGTACGTCACTGCACCACTGACTCACTTCACCATTACTGTACGTCACTGCACCACTGACTCACTTCACCATTACTGTACGTCACTGCACCACTGACTCACTTCACCATTAATGTACGTCACTGCACCACTGACTCACATCAGCATTAATGTACGTCACTGCACCACTGACTCACATCACCATTAATGTACGTCACTGCACCACTGACTCACTTCACCATTAATGTACGTCACTGCACCACTGACTCACTTCACCATTAATGTACGTCACTGCACCACTGACTCACATCAGCATTAATGTACGTCACTGCACCACTGACTCACATCAGCATTAATGTACGTCACTGCACCACTGACTCACTTCACCATTACTGTACGTCACTGCACCACTGACTCACTTCACCATTACTGTACGTCACTGCACCACTGACACACATCACCATTAATGTACGTCACTGCACCACTGACTCACATCAGCATTAATGTACGTCACTGCACCACTGACACACATCACCATTACTGTACGTCACTGCACCACTGACTCACTTCACCATTACTGTACGTCACTGCACCACTGACTCACTTCACCATTACTGTACGTCACTGCACCACTGACTCACTTCACCATTACTGTACGTCACTGCACCACTGACACACATCACCATTAATGTACGTCACTGCACCACTGACACACATCACCATTACTGTACGTCACTGCACCACTGACTCACTTCACCATTAATGTACGTCACTGCACCACTGACTCACATCAGCATTAATGTACGTCACTGCACCACTGACACACATCACCATTACTGTACGTCACTGCACCACTGACTCACATCAGCATTAATGTACGTCACTGCACCACTGACACACATCACCATTAATGTACGTCACTGCACCACTGACACACATCACCATTACTGTACGTCACTGCACCACTGACTCACTTCACCATTAATGTACGTCACTGCACCACTGACTCACATCAGCATTAATGTACGTCACTGCACCACTGACTCACATCAGCATTAATGTACGTCACTGCACCACTGACACACATCACCATTACTGTACGTCACTGCACCACTGACACACATCACCATTAATGTACGTCACTGCACCACTGACACACATCACCATTACTGTACGTCACTGCACCACTGACACACATCACCATTACTGTACGTCACTGCACCACTGACACACATCACCATTAATGTACGTCACTGCACCACTGACTCACTTCACCATTAATGTACGTCACTGCACCACTGACTCACATCAGCATTAATGTACACACTGCACCACTGACACACATCACCATTAATGTACGTCACTGCACCACTGACTCACTTCACCATTAATGTACGTCACTGCACCACTGACTCACATCACCATTAATGTACGTCACTGCACCACTGACACACATCACCATTACTGTACGTCACTGCACCACTGACACACATCACCATTAATGTACGTCACTGCACCACTGACACACATCACCATTAATGTACGTCACTGCACCACTGACTCACATCACCATTACTGTACGTCACTGCACCACTGACACACATCACCATTAATGTACGTCACTGCACCACTGACTCACTTCACCATTAATGTACGTCACTGCACCACTGACTCACATCACCATTAATGTACGTCACTGCACCACTGACACACATCACCATTAATGTACGTCACTGCACCACTGACTCACATCACCATTACTGTACGTCACTGCACCACTGACACACATCACCATTAATGTACGTCACTGCACCACTGACTCACTTCACCATTAATGTACGTCACTGCACCACTGACTCACATCAGCATTAATGTACACACTGCACCACTGACACACATCACCATTACTGTACGTCACTGCACCACTGACACACGTCACCATTACTGTACTTCACTGCACCACTGACACACATCACCATTACTGTACGTCACTGCACCACTGACACACATCACCATTACTGTACGTCACTGCACCACTGACACACATCACCATTACTGTACGTCACTGCACCACTGACACACATCACCATTACTGTACGTCACTGCACCACTGACTCACATCAGCATTAATGTACACACTGCACCACTGACACACATCACCATTACTGTACGTCACTGCACCACTGACACACGTCACCATTACTGTACTTCACTGCACCACTGACACACATCACCATTACTGTACGTCACTGCACCACTGACACACATCACCATTAATGTACGTCACTGCACCACTGACTCACTTCACCATTACTGTACGTCACTGCACCACTGACTCACTTCACCATTAATGTACGTCACTGCACCACTGACTCACATCACCATTAATGTACGTCACTGCACCACTGACTCACTTCACCATTACTGTACGTCACTGCACCACTGACTCACTTCACCATTAATGTACGTCACTGCACCACTGACACACATCACCATTAATGTACGTCACTGCACCACTGACACACATCACCATTAATGTACGTCACTGCACCACTGACACACATCACCATTACTGTACGTCACTGCACCACTGACACACATCACCATTACTGTACGTCACTGCACCACTGACACACATCACCATTAATGTACGTCACTGCACCACTGACTCACTTCACCATTAATGTACGTCACTGCACCACTGACTCACATCAGCATTAATGTACACACTGCACCACTGACACACATCACCATTAATGTACGTCACTGCACCACTGACTCACTTCACCATTAATGTACGTCACTGCACCACTGACTCACATCACCATTAATGTACGTCACTGCACCACTGACACACATCACCATTACTGTACGTCACTGCACCACTGACACACATCACCATTAATGTACGTCACTGCACCACTGACACACATCACCATTAATGTACGTCACTGCACCACTGACTCACATCACCATTACTGTACGTCACTGCACCACTGACACACATCACCATTAATGTACGTCACTGCACCACTGACTCACTTCACCATTAATGTACGTCACTGCACCACTGACTCACATCACCATTAATGTACGTCACTGCACCACTGACACACATCACCATTAATGTACGTCACTGCACCACTGACTCACATCACCATTACTGTACGTCACTGCACCACTGACACACATCACCATTAATGTACGTCACTGCACCACTGACTCACTTCACCATTAATGTACGTCACTGCACCACTGACTCACATCAGCATTAATGTACACACTGCACCACTGACACACATCACCATTACTGTACGTCACTGCACCACTGACACACGTCACCATTACTGTACTTCACTGCACCACTGACACACGTCACCATTACTGTACGTCACTGCACCACTGACACACATCACCATTACTGTACGTCACTGCACCACTGACACACATCACCATTACTGTACGTCACTGCACCACTGACACACATCACCATTACTGTACGTCACTGCACCACTGACTCACATCAGCATTAATGTACACACTGCACCACTGACACACATCACCATTACTGTACGTCACTGCACCACTGACACACGTCACCATTACTGTACTTCACTGCACCACTGACACACATCACCATTACTGTACGTCACTGCACCACTGACACACATCACCATTAATGTACGTCACTGCACCACTGACTCACTTCACCATTACTGTACGTCACTGCACCACTGACTCACTTCACCATTAATGTACGTCACTGCACCACTGACTCACATCACCATTAATGTACGTCACTGCACCACTGACTCACTTCACCATTACTGTACGTCACTGCACCACTGACTCACTTCACCATTAATGTACGTCACTGCACCACTGACACACATCACCATTAATGTACGTCACTGCACCACTGACACACATCACCATTACTGTACGTCACTGCACCACTGACTCACTTCACCATTAATGTACGTCACTGCACCACTGACTCACATCAGCATTAATGTACGTCACTGCACCACTGACTCACATCAGCATTAATGTACGTCACTGCACCACTGACACACATCACCATTACTGTACGTCACTGCACCACTGACACACATCACCATTAATGTACGTCACTGCACCACTGACACACATCACCATTACTGTACGTCACTGCACCACTGACACACATCACCATTACTGTACGTCACTGCACCACTGACACACATCACCATTAATGTACGTCACTGCACCACTGACTCACTTCACCATTAATGTACGTCACTGCACCACTGACTCACATCAGCATTAATGTACACACTGCACCACTGACACACATCACCATTAATGTACGTCACTGCACCACTGACTCACTTCACCATTAATGTACGTCACTGCACCACTGACTCACATCACCATTAATGTACGTCACTGCACCACTGACACACATCACCATTACTGTACGTCACTGCACCACTGACACACATCACCATTAATGTACGTCACTGCACCACTGACACACATCACCATTAATGTACGTCACTGCACCACTGACTCACATCACCATTACTGTACGTCACTGCACCACTGACACACATCACCATTAATGTACGTCACTGCACCACTGACTCACTTCACCATTAATGTACGTCACTGCACCACTGACTCACATCACCATTAATGTACGTCACTGCACCACTGACACACATCACCATTAATGTACGTCACTGCACCACTGACTCACATCACCATTACTGTACGTCACTGCACCACTGACACACATCACCATTAATGTACGTCACTGCACCACTGACTCACTTCACCATTAATGTACGTCACTGCACCACTGACTCACATCAGCATTAATGTACACACTGCACCACTGACACACATCACCATTACTGTACGTCACTGCACCACTGACACACGTCACCATTACTGTACTTCACTGCACCACTGACACACATCACCATTACTGTACGTCACTGCACCACTGACACACATCACCATTACTGTACGTCACTGCACCACTGACACACATCACCATTACTGTACGTCACTGCACCACTGACACACATCACCATTACTGTACGTCACTGCACCACTGACTCACATCAGCATTAATGTACACACTGCACCACTGACACACATCACCATTACTGTACGTCACTGCACCACTGACACACGTCACCATTACTGTACTTCACTGCACCACTGACACACATCACCATTACTGTACGTCACTGCACCACTGACACACATCACCATTAATGTACGTCACTGCACCACTGACTCACTTCACCATTACTGTACGTCACTGCACCACTGACTCACTTCACCATTAATGTACGTCACTGCACCACTGACTCACATCACCATTAATGTACGTCACTGCACCACTGACTCACTTCACCATTACTGTACGTCACTGCACCACTGACTCACTTCACCATTAATGTACGTCACTGCACCACTGACACACATCACCATTAATGTACGTCACTGCACCACTGACTCACTTCACCATTACTGTACGTCACTGCACCACTGACTCACTTCACCATTAATGTACGTCACTGCACCACTGACTCACATCACCATTAATGTACGTCACTGCACCACTGACACACATCACCATTAATGTACGTCACTGCACCACTGACTCACATCACCATTACTGTACGTCACTGCACCACTGACACACATCACCATTAATGTACGTCACTGCACCACTGACTCACTTCACCATTAATGTACGTCACTGCACCACTGACTCACATCAGCATTAATGTACACACTGCACCACTGACACACATCACCATTACTGTACGTCACTGCACCACTGACATACGTCACCATTACTGTACTTCACTGCACCACTGACACACATCACCATTACTGTACGTCACTGCACCACTGACACACATCACCATTACTGTACGTCACTGCACCACTGACTCACATCACCATTACTGTACGTCACTGCACCACTGACACACATCACCATTACTGTACGTCACTGCACCACTGACACACATCACCATTAATGTACGTCACTGCACCACTGACTCACTTCACCATTAATGTACGTCACTGCACCACTGACTCACATCAGCATTAATGTACACACTGCACCACTGACACACATCACCATTAATGTACGTCACTGCACCACTGACTCACTTCACCATTAATGTACGTCACTGCACCACTGACTCACATCACCATTAATGTACGTCACTGCACCACTGACACACATCACCATTACTGTACGTCACTGCACCACTGACACACATCACCATTAATGTACGTCACTGCACCACTGACACACATCACCATTAATGTACGTCACTGCACCACTGACTCACATCACCATTACTGTACGTCACTGCACCACTGACACACATCACCATTAATGTACGTCACTGCACCACTGACTCACTTCACCATTAATGTACGTCACTGCACCACTGACTCACATCAGCATTAATGTACACACTGCACCACTGACACACATCACCATTACTGTACGTCACTGCACCACTGACATACGTCACCATTACTGTACTTCACTGCACCACTGACACACATCACCATTACTGTACGTCACTGCACCACTGACACACATCACCATTACTGTACGTCACTGCACCACTGACTCACATCACCATTACTGTACGTCACTGCACCACTGACACACATCACCATTACTGTACGTCACTGCACCACTGACACACATCACCATTACTGTACGTCACTGCACCACTGACTCACATCAGCATTAATGTACACACTGCACCACTGACACACATCACCATTACTGTACGTCACTGCACCACTGACATACGTCACCATTACTGTACTTCACTGCACCACTGACACACATCACCATTACTGTACGTCACTGCACCACTGACACACATCACCATTAATGTACGTCACTGCACCACTGACACACATCACCATTACTGTACGTCACTGCACCACTGACACACATCACCATTACTGTACGTCACTGCACCACTGACTCACATCAGCATTAATGTACACACTGCACCACTGACACACATCACCATTACTGTACGTCACTGCACCACTGACATACATCACCATTACTGTACTTCACTGCACCACTGACACACATCACCATTACTGTACGTCACTGCACCACTGACTCACTTCACCATTAATGTACGTCACTGCACCACTGACTCACTTCACCATTAATGTACGTCACTGCACCACTGACTCACATCAGCATTAATGTACGTCACTGCACCACTGACACACATCACCATTACTGTACGTCACTGCACCACTGACACACATCACCATTACTGTACGTCACTGCACCACTGACTCACTTCACCATTAATGTACGTCACTGCACCACTGACTCACTTCACCATTAATGTACGTCACTGCACCACTGACACACATCACCATTACTGTACGTCACTGCACCACTGACTCACATCAGCATTACTGTACGTCACTGCACCACTGACTCACTTCACCATTAATGTACGTCACTGCACCACTGACTCACATCAGCATTAATGTACGTCACTGCACCACTGGCTCACATCACCATTACTGTACGTCACTGCACCACTGACACACATCACCATTACTGTACGTCACTGCACCACTGACACACATCACCATTACTGTACGTCACTGCACCACTGACACACATCACCATTACTGTACGTCACTGCACCACTGACTCACTTCACCATTAATGTACGTCACTGCACCACTGACTCACTTCACCATTAATGTACGTCACTGCACCACTGACACACATCACCATTACTGTACGTCACTGCACCACTGACTCACATCAGCATTACTGTACGTCACTGCACCACTGACTCACTTCACCATTAATGTACGTCACTGCACCACTGACTCACATCAGCATTACTGTACGTCACTGCACCACTGACTCACTTCACCATTAATGTACGTCACTGCACCACTGGCTCACATCACCATTACTGTACGTCACTGCACCACTGACACACATCACCATTACTGTACGTCACTGCACCACTGACACACATCACCATTACTGTACGTCACTGCACCACTGACTCACATCAGCATTAATGTACGTCACTGCACCACTGACACACATCAGCATTACTGTACGTCACTGCACCACTGACACACATCAGCATTACTGTACGTCACTGCACCACTGACACACATCAGCATTACTGTACGTCACTGCACCACTGACACACATCAGCATTACTGTACGTCACTGCACCACTGACTCACATCAGCATTACTGTACGTCACTGCACCACTGACTAATGCCTGCTCAGTGCGGTTTATAGGAGTTCTTCAGGCTTCTGCAGAGTATATGTATTAGAAAAGTTGTATTTACTGATTTATTTATTCTCATTTTGTTTTTCAGGGGATTCCGACATTGGTGAACAGACAGGACAGAAATTATGAGATCATATTAAAAGATGTGAAGGGCAAAGTTCAACAAGTAAGTCACATTGTTTAATCTGTATCTTATTTAATGCTGGATTCTGATTGGTTGACGGATGTTCTAACGTGTGCGATAGTGTATCATAAAGCAATATCACCCGTCCACGTTTTCAAAGCAGTGCTGGTTTGGTTCCAGAAGTATTTTTCCAATCATTTCGCCCATAGGGATTTTTTAAGAAGTCTTCATTGAAGCATTATCAGCCATGAACCAAGTCTAGCCTAATTTGAGAGCGTAGAGAGGTTGCTTCGATTACGTCTTTCGCAGTGATTCATGGGAGTGGGCGGGGCTATTGAGATCCTTTGGTGCTTTTTGCTTGTTTTGACTCTGATTGGTGGAATTTTCTGTACAGCATTATGGGTAATGTAGTTTTTCAACAAAAATTGTGCTGTTAAATGAAGTTAAAGAAGTTGAAATAATGCGGGCTAACGGCTTTAACAGTAACAAATACTATCGATTAACAACTTCGTAGCTCACAGTAGGGCTGTCTTTAAACCGTAACCGTAGTACAACTGGAATAATTTACTTTTTATTCCTTACTCCAATCATTCCATACTTATATTTTGTGTTGGTTATGTATGTACATCCAGCCGGTTGTTATCTCAGAAAAAACCCTGACGGGGTGATCAGGATCAGGTCTTCATCAGCCTGAAGGGGGTTTATTCTGAGATAACAACCAGCTGGATGTACATTATCCTGCTTATTACACAGCTACTTGCCACATAAGTAAATAATTAGACACATTTAACACATAGACACAAATAATTAGAAGTATTGATCTGAGTTGGGTCTTTAAATGCATAGCTTCCGCGGAGAGAGCAGTTTCAGCGGCAAGTTCAAACTAGACGGACATTTAAGAGATATGGTACAATCATAACACTTATTACACAGCATTTCACAACATAAATAATTATGGAGATAAGAAATATTGATTTCAAAATGAACTGGTTTAAAATCATACCTGTTTGTATTTTATAATCCAACAGTGTACAAAACACTAGTCGCAAAATGTCGCTTTTTTTAAGTCACTGTGTTTGTATGAAACGAGAGAGCGAGATGGCGTAATTAAATAACTGTACACAAAATATTGATTTGACTGAGTTTTAATATTTTATCAGCTCACCAAATGCAAAACTTCCACGAAGAAAACCCGTTCCTAGCAAGCGTATAGTGCGTAATGCTCTTAATGAACATTTCTGTTGTTTAAATGCACCTTTTAAATTGTATATTTAATGAAATCAATGATATTTGTGAGATTTGAAAGCGTTCCTCAAGTTGTGTTGTGTTGTGTGTGGCAGGAGCCATTGCAGCCGCTGACGCAGCACGACCTGGTAAAGGATCTGCAGTCCTACAGCGACGTGTGTGAGGCGTTGTCCACCGTCCAGCTGGCCCTGGGCTTCCTCGCCATGACCGGCGCTGACCCACACATGCAGCTGAGCTCCTATCTCAAAGAGGTGCTGCAGATGACGGACCACATGGGCTCGCACATCTACAAGGTGGGTCATGAGCACAGTATTTACCCGTAACTTCATTTAGCCCCTGGTTCCTTCGGTCAAAACACACCGAGTACCAGCCCAAAGTCCCTAGTTCCTGGGGAAAGACCCTGTGGTGGAAACAAGGCTACAGTCAGAACGTCATCAGAGAAGTGCTGATAATGTCAATAAGCTACAACAGTTAAACATGTCAGCTGTGTGGACACTGGCTCTGAATTGATTGACAATCTTAATATCTCGATTTTAATCGGTAACCATATGGTTTCTTAAATCTAAAATCTTTTAGTCTCTGCTGATTCATCACACTTGGAGTGAACTTGGAGTGCGCCATCCAATAATCACGAAAGGCTTTGTGCTCTGTCGATTTTATTATGAAATTCAAACAGTAAATGTCGTTTTGGCGCTCTTTAATACGGCGTGACGGATCGCTGTAACCTCAGTTCAAGCGGCATGAGAACCGATCATCTCATCTCCTCTTTACTAGTTACAGCACGCAATAAACATGGGTGAACAGCAGAGGGTGTGTAAACAGAGGTAATTGCGACTTTTTAATCTCACAATTCTGACTTTTTATCTCAGAATTACGTGATATAAAGTCGCAATTGTGTGTTATTAAGTCAAAATTGCGAGTAATATACTTGAAATTCAGACTTTTTTTCTCAGAATTGCATGTTTATATCTCGCAATTCTGACTTTATAATACGCAATTGGGAGATATAAAGTCAGAATTGTGAGATATAAACTATTCTGAGGTAAAAAAAAAAAAGTCTGTTTTTTTATTCCTTGGAATTGGACTTTATTTCTCGCAATTCTGACTTTATTTCTCGCAATTCTGACTTTATATCTCGCAATTCTGACTTTATATCTCTCAATTCTGACTTTTTATCTCTCAATTCTGACTTTTTATCTCTCAATTCTGACTTTATATCTCTCAATTCTGACTTTATATCTCTCAATTCTGACTTTATATCACGCAATTCTGACTTTATAACACGCAATTGCAACTTTATTTCACGCAATTGTGAGATAAAAAGTCGCAATTATCTTTTAAAATGTTTTATTCTGTGGCGGAAACAAGCTTCCATAGGAAACAAAGATACATTACAACTTACCAAAATGAATCCTGTCTCATGTAATCGCTGTTTATCAGTGTTTCAACCGGGGAAAGACGTCAGTAAGACAGTTAACCTTACATTCACCTCAAGAAAGCTATTCAGTGTCCATAAACTCATTAGTTAGCTAGAAAACAACTCTAGAGACGAGCATTTTGATAAATATATGCACTGTATTACATATTCATTATATTTTTTACTTAACCTGTCTTCAATATTTTTTTACTTAACCTGTCTTCATTATTTAATGTAATCAGTCATGAAAACAAGAAATAGTTCTGCTATGAAACAGTTGAGATAAAAACTGCCTTATGTGTAATTTAAATGCTTGTATAACTCAGTTTCAGTGTATCCTAAATTATCGGTTTTGGTTTTTGGCCCAGATTTTTCATTTCGGTGCATCTCTGACTAGGAGCACTCGCCTCAAGGAAGCTGTGTATAGTTAGATTGGTTCATAAAACAGTGTGATGGAACTGAATAAAACGTATTGAAACATCGGTAACACTTTACAATATGGTTCATTAGTTAGCATTAGTTAATGTATTAACTAACATGAACTAACTATGAGCAATACATTGGTTACTGTATTTTTTCCATCTTTGTTAACGTTAGTTAATAAAAATACAGCTGTTCATTGTTAGTTCATGTTAGTTCACAGTGCATTAACTAATGCTAACAAGATTTTAATGAAGTATTAGTAAATGTTGAAAGTAACATGAACAAAGATTAATAAATGCTGTATAAGTGCAGTTCATTATTAGTTCATGCTAACTAATGTAGTTAACTAATGCTAACTAATGAACCTTATTGTAAAGTGTTACCGAAACATCCTCACAGCAGTGTTTTACTCATTCATAATTTAACTAATTGACGACTGTGTGTGTGTGTGTGTGCGCAGGCATTGAGCAGGTGCAGTCTGAAACACTGTGTGGCGCTGTGGCAGATGCTCAGCTCTCTGAAATCTGAGACCATGCTTCGTCTGAAGAGGGTGAGACACTCAACACACTAAACCGTGTTCTGCCATATTCAGTGTGTGTGTGTGTGTGTGTGTGTGTGTGTGTGTGTGTGTGTGTGTGTGTGTGTGTGTGTGTGTGTGTGTGTGTGTGTGTGTGTGTGTGTGTGTGTGTGTGTGTGTGTGTGTGTGTGTGTGTGTGTGTGTGTGTGTGTGTGTGTGTGTGTGTGAAAATGACTGTGTTCATCTGCACTTCAGGACCCGTTTGTGGGAATCAGCAAAGAGTACAAGCATCCTCTGCAGGAGGAACACAAGACTCTGCTCAAGAGTTTCTTCACCAAGTCCAGCGCTGACGCCTTCCTGCTGGAGATGCACGAGTTCCTGCTCCTGGTCCTGAAGGACCCCAAAGCCACGGACACCTTCAAGCCTGACTGGGGGTGAGCCCTCATGATGGGATGATAGTAGCTCTGCTGCAACTTTTAGACCAATTTTCGCTTTTCTTCTTTTGCAGGGGGTTCAGTTTTGCCTCAGTTCAAAATTTACATATAATTCCTAAATTACAGGTGTATAGATGCATATATATATGTCAACTTTTCATTCCTATTTGAGAGATCTGAGCGAATCTGTCAAGTGTTCTGAAAAAGTGCATTAAGGATAACTGTATTTTTGTCTTTATTTCTTTATGAAGCTGTTTCACGTTTGGTGAACCCGCACACGTTCTACCTAACAGAACACCGACCCGTTATCCGACAGCACCACTCTTTTAATTCCCGGCCCGTTTGACATAAATACAGCGACCCGGACCATTGAATCTAATACATCCGGGAGACTCAAATGATTTATTTTCTCATGTAACACAAGCAATCAAACCAACATTATGAATTCCGAGTTGATGCATTTTATGAAAAATAGACACGCACCCCAACATGGTAATAATTAACAGAACAAAAATGAGAGTGTGTATCCGTCGTGTAAACAATACAAAATCTGAGCCTGTATGGGCAGATTGATCACATGATGTAGGCTATTTCAAACAAATGTGCATAAATCACACCACAGGCGTGTATAACAAATGCTTAGATGTTTCCATAAATTAAAAGAACATATAGCTAAATATGAGCCTTCACTGTGTTTATAATATTGGGGATATTTTAGCGGATTCACTCTGCAGAGTTTCAGGAGAGACAAACACTTTTAAATGCAGTGTATACGTGGACGTTGGTCGTCTTAGCAGCACGAAAACGACTACAGTTTGTAAGAATATCAGAGTATAAATGTAGCTTTTTTCGTTGATCCATTTTGACAAAAAAAGGACCATTCCATAAAACTGTGGTAATCATGAAGTGGAAAATACTTACTTAAATTACTATAATCAATTTAAGCAAAATATTTAGTAAATTAACACACATTTGGTGGGGAATATGGGGAAATATTCCTATTCTACATAAACTGTGAGCCTGGTTAAGACTGTGTTGATGTGTCTCTAAAGCTCTGGCTGAACTCACTGATCTGTGTGTGTCTGCAGTCTGAAAGACACGGTTGTGTCCTACATGGAGCGTAAAGATCTGGACGTTCCTCCCGAGGTGGAAGAGTTCTTCCCTGAAGAGATCCTGCTCGCGCAATACACCGACACGTGGAAGTTCTCGGTCCACGTCAGACAAGAACGAAACCAAAGATGAAGAGCTTCTGTTGGCTTACCCAATCACTCGTATCAGGGAAAGATTCGCTTTCATTTACAAATGCCATTCTCATTACAGACTTTGGAAAACTGTGCCTTGTATGCACCTGAGGTTCAGTGTTCTGCGGTATATTTACTCATTCATAAACAGCTCTGTCATATGATGGTTCATAAACTGTCATATGACGGTCCGGTCTGTCAAAGTAATCTTTTGATTTTGATTGTAATAAGTTGTGATGTACTTGCTTAAAATCTTTTCAAAGTTCAAAACAATCATGAATCCATTGCTAAACCTGTGCTGTAACTTTTTTTCCTTCCAGTTTTGGGAAGTTGCTAACAATTGTATTACCATTCCTTCTGTATTTGTTTACTTGAGAATCCGTATAGACTGATTTAAAGATGTAAACTGGTTTGAAATATAAACTGCGCACCATGAGCCCAGAACCGGACGCTCTTATGTCCTTACCAACCTCATGTTTTTTTGCACTTTATCTCGTTCTCTGCTAAAAGCAATGTTTCAGTGTACCAACACATATGCTGGAACTATGCTGTGTGCAAAACTGTGTGTTTGTTTGTCTTTTTCTATGATAAACATGGGTTTGAATAAAGTTGTTCAAATAATATTTGGGTCAGATCATCGTCACATGTTCTGCTGTCTCGTCCTGACAGTTTAATATTAAAGGCTGCATGTCTGAAGATGATGGTTTCTTCTCTTCTGTTCTGTTACAACACCTTTCTTGTAATGTCCTCAAACCCATTTCTGCTTTCTCCTGCTACCATTGTTTTTACCATCTTCTCCTCATTTATTGTTGAATTATAATCTCCATCCATCTATTCTCCAAACCTCACTTGTCATATGTAGGGTTGTGGGGATTCTGGAAACTCTCCTTATAAGTGTAGAAACACCTTGGATGGTTGGCTGTTCATTTGAGCCTTTCTATATATTCATTTTTTTGGTTCATATACAGCTCTGTGTACTGTCATATGATGGTTCATATACAGCTCTTATGTTGGTTCATATACAGCTTTGTGTACTGTCATATGATGGTTCATAAACAGCTTTGTGTACTGTCATATGATAGTTCATATACAGCTCTTATTTTGGTTCATATACAGCTTTGTGTACTGTCATATGATGGTTCATAAACAGCTCTTATGATGTTTCATATACAGCTCTGTGTACTGTCATATGATGTTTCATATACAGCTCTGTGTACTGTCATATGATGGTTCATAAACAGCTCTGTACTTTCATATGATGGTTCATAAACAGCTCTGTGTACTGCCATATGATGGTTCATATACAGCTCTATGTACTGTCATATGATGGTTCATATACAGCTCTGTGTACTGTCATATGATGGTTCATAAACAGCTCTGTGTACTGTCATATGATGGTTCATAAACAGCTCTGTGTACTGTCATATGATGGTTCATATACAGCTCTGTGTACTGTCATATGATGGTTCATATACAGCTCTGTGTACTGTCATATGATGGTTCATATACAGCTCTGTGTACTGTCATATGATGGTTCATAAACAGCTCTGTGTACTGTCATATGATGGTTCATAAACAGCTCTTATGATGGTTCATAAACAGCTCTGTGTACTGTCATATGATGGTTCATATACAGCTCTGTGTACTGTCATATGATGGTTCATATACAGCTCTGTGTACTGTCATATGATGGTTCATATACAGATCTGTGTACTGTCATATGATGGTTCATATACAGCTCTTATGATGGTTCATAAACAGCTCTATGTACTGTCATATGATGGTTCATATACAGCTCTGTGTACTGTCATATTATGGTTCATAAACAGCTCTATGTACTGCCATATGATGGTTCATATACAGCTCTTATGATGGTTCATAAACAGCTCTGTGTACTGTCATATGATGGTTCATATACAGCTCTGTGTACTGTCATATGATGGTTCATATACAGCTCTGTGTACTGTCATATGATGGTTCATAAACAGCTCTGTGTACTGTCATATGATGGTTCATAAACAGCTCTGTGTACTGTCATATGATGGTTCATATACAGCTCTGTGTACTGTCATATGATGGTTCATATACAGCTCTGTGTACTGTCATATGATGGTTCATATACAGCTCTGTGTACTGTCATATGATGGTTCATATACAGATCTGTGTACTGTCATATGATGGGTCATATACAGCTTTGTGTACTGTCATATGATGGTTCATAAACAGCTCTTATGATGGTTCATATACAGCTCTATGTACTGTCATATGATGGTTCATATACAGCTTTGTGTACTGTCATATGATGGTTCATATACAGCTCTGTGTACTGTCATATGATGGTTCATATACAGCTCTGTATACTGTCATATGATGGTTCATATACAGCTCTGTGTACTGTCATATGATGGTTCATAAACAGCTCTTATGATGGTTCATATACAGCTCTATGTACTGTCATATGATGGTTCATATACAGCTCTGTGTACTGTCATATGATGGTTCATAAACAGCTCTTATGATGGTTCATATACAGCTCTATGTACTGTCATATGATGGTTCATAAACAGCTCTGTGTACTGTCATATGATGGTTCATATACAGCTCTGTGTACTGCCATATGATGGTTCATAAACAGCTCTTATGATGGTTCATATACAGCTCTATGTACTGTCATATGATGGTTCATATACAGCTCTATGTACTGTCATATGATGGTTCATAAACAGCTCTGTGTACTGTCATATGATGGTTCATATACAGCTCTGTGTACTGTCATATGATGGTTCATATACATCTCTGTGTACTGTCATATGATGGTTCATAAACAGCTCTTATGATGGTTCATATACAGCTCTGTGTACTGTCATATGATGGTCCATAAACATCTCTGTGTACTGTCATATGATGGTTCATATACAGCTCTTATGTTGGTTCATATACAGCTCTGTGTACTGTCATATGATGGTTCATATACAGCTCTATGTACTGTCATATGATGGTTCATAAACAGCTCTGTGTACTGTCATATGATGGTTCATATACAGCTCTGTGTACTGTCATATGATGGTTCATATACATCTCTGTGTACTGTCATATGATGGTTCATAAACAGCTCTTATGATGGTTCATATACAGCTCTGTGTACTGTCATATGATGGTCCATATAAAGCTCTGTGTACTTTCATATGATGGTTCATAAACAGCTCTGTAAACTGTCATATGATGGTTCATAAACAGCTCTGTGTACTGTCATATGATGGTTCATAAACAGCTCTTTGTACTGTCATATGATGGTTCATATACAGCTCTGTGTACTGTCATATGATGGTTCATAAACAGCTCTTATGATGGTTCATATACAGCTCTGTGTACTGTAATATGATGGTTCATATACAGATCTGTGTACTGTCATATGATGGTTCATATACAGCTCTTATGTTGGTTCATATACAGCTCTGTGTACTGTCATATGATGGTTCATATACAGCTCTGTGTACTGTCATATGATGGTTCATATACAGCTCTGTGTACTGATGGTTCATGTACTGCTCTGTGTACTGTCATATGATGGTTCATATACAGCTCTTATGTTGGTTCATATACAGCTCTGTGTACTGTCATATGTTGGTTCATATACAACTCTGTGTACTGTCATATGATGGTTCATGTACTGCTCTGTGTACTGTCATATGATGGTTCATATACAGCTCTGTGTACTGTCATATGATGGTTCATATACAACTCTGTGTACTGTCATATGATGGTTCATATACAGCTCTGTGTACTGTCATATGATGGTTCATATACAGCTCTGTATACTGTCATATGATGGTTCATATACAGCTCTGTGTACTGTCATATGATGGTTCATAAACAGCTCTTATGATGGTTCATATACAGCTCTATGTACTGTCATATGATGGTTCATATACAGCTCTGTGTACTGTCATATGATGGTTCATAAACAGCTCTTATGATGGTTCATATACAGCTCTATGTACTGTCATATGATGGTTCATATACAGCTCTGTGTACTGTCATATGATGGTTCATAAACAGCTCTTATGATGGTTCATATACAGCTCTATGTACTGTCATATGATGGTTCATAAACAGCTCTGTGTACTGTCATATGATGGTTCATATACAGCTCTGTGTACTGCCATATGATGGTTCATAAACAGCTCTTATGATGGTTCATATACAGCTCTATGTACTGTCATATGATGGTTCATAAACAGCTCTGTGTACTGTCATATGATGGTTCATATACAGCTCTATGTACTGTCATATGATGGTTCATATACATCTCTGTGTACTGTCATATGATGGTTCATATACAGCTCTTATGTTGGTTCATATACAGCTCTGTGTACTGTCATATGATGGTTCATAAACAGCTCTGTGTACTGTCATATGATGGTTCATATACAGCTCTGTGTACTGTCATATGATGGTTCATATACAGCTCTATGTACTGTCATATGATGGTTCATATACAGCTCTATGTACTGTCATATGATGGTTCATAAACAGCTCTGTGTACTGTCATATGATGGTTCATATACAGCTCTGTGTACTGTCATATGATGGTTCATATACATCTCTGTGTACTGTCATATGATGGTTCATAAACAGCTCTTATGATGGTTCATATACAGCTCTGTGTACTGTCATATGATGGTCCATATAAAGCTCTGTGTACTTTCATATGATGGTTCATAAACAGCTCTGTAAACTGTCATATGATGGTTCATAAACAGCTCTGTGTACTGTCATATGATGGTTCATAAACAGCTCTTTGTACTGCCATATGATGGTTCATATACAGCTCTGTGTACTGTCATATGATGGTCCATAAACAGCTCTTATGATGGTTCATATACAGCTCTGTGTACTGTAATATGATGGTTCATATACAGATCTGTGTACTGTCATATGATGGTTCATATACAGCTCTTATGTTGGTTCATATACAGCTCTGTGTACTGTCATATGATGGTTCATATACAGCTCTATGTACTGTCATATGTTGGTTCATAAACAGCTCTGTGTACTGTCATATGATGGTTCATATACAGCTCTGTGTACTGTCATATGTTGGTTCATATACAACTCTGTGTACTGTCATATGATGGTTCATATACAGCTCTGTGTACTGTCATATGATGGTTCATATACAGCTCTGTGTACTGATGGTTCATGTACTGCTCTGTGTACTGTCATATGATGGTTCATATACAGCTCTTATGTTGGTTCATATACAGCTCTGTGTACTGTCATATGTTGGTTCATATACAACTCTGTGTACTGTCATATGATGGTTCATGTACTGCTCTGTGTACTGTCATATGATGGTTCATATACAGCTCTGTGTACTGTCATATGATGGTTCATATACAACTCTGTGTACTGTCATATGATGGTTCATATACAGCTCTGTGTACTGTCATATGATGGTTCATATACAGCTCTGTATACTGTCATATGATGGTTCATATACAGCTCTGTGTACTGTCATATGATGGTTCATAAACAGCTCTTATGATGGTTCATATACAGCTCTATGTACTGTCATATGATGGTTCATATACAGCTCTGTGTACTGTCATATGATAGTTCATAAACAGCTCTTATGATGGTTCATATACAGCTCTATGTACTGTCATATGATGGTTCATATACAGCTCTGTGTACTGTCATATGATGGTTCATAAACAGCTCTTATGATGGTTCATATACAGCTCTATGTACTGTCATATGATGGTTCATAAACAGCTCTGTGTACTGTCATATGATGGTTCATATACAGCTCTGTGTACTGCCATATGATGGTTCATAAACAGCTCTTATGATGGTTCATATACAGCTCTATGTACTGTCATATGATGGTTCATATACAGCTCTATGTACTGTCATATGATGGTTCATAAACAGCTCTGTGTACTGTCATATGATGGTTCATATACAGCTCTATGTACTGTCATATGATGGTTCATATACATCTCTGTGTACTGTCATATGATGGTTCATATACAGCTCTTATGTTGGTTCATATACAGCTCTGTGTACTGTCATATGATGGTTCATAAACAGCTCTGTGTACTGTCATATGATGGTTCATATACAGCTCTGTGTACTGTCATATGATGGTTCATATACAGCTCTATGTACTGTCATATGATGGTTCATATACAGCTCTATGTACTGTCATATGATGGTTCATAAACAGCTCTGTGTACTGTCATATGATGGTTCATATACAGCTCTGTGTACTGTCATATGATGGTTCATATACATCTCTGTGTACTGTCATATGATGGTTCATAAACAGCTCTTATGATGGTTCATATACAGCTCTGTGTACTGTCATATGATGGTCCATATAAAGCTCTGTGTACTTTCATATGATGGTTCATAAACAGCTCTGTAAACTGTCATATGATGGTTCATAAACAGCTCTGTGTACTGTCATATGATGGTTCATAAACAGCTCTTTGTACTGCCATATGATGGTTCATATACAGCTCTGTGTACTGTCATATGATGGTCCATAAACAGCTCTTATGATGGTTCATATACAGCTCTGTGTACTGTAATATGATGGTTCATATACAGATCTGTGTACTGTCATATGATGGTTCATATACAGCTCTGTGTACTGTCATATGATGGTTCATATACAGCTCTGTGTACTGTCATATGATGGTTCATATACAGCTCTATGTACTGTCATATGTTGGTTCATAAACAGCTCTGTGTACTGTCATATGATGGTTCATATACAGCTCTGTGTACTGTCATATGTTGGTTCATATACAACTCTGTGTACTGTCATATGATGGTTCATATACAGCTCTGTGTACTGTCATATGATGGTTCATATACAGCTCTGTGTACTGATGGTTCATGTACTGCTCTGTGTACTGTCATATGATGGTTCATATACAGCTCTTATGTTGGTTCATATACAGCTCTGTGTACTGTCATATGTTGGTTCATATACAACTCTGTGTACTGTCATATGATGGTTCATGTACTGCTCTGTGTACTGTCATATGTTGGTTCATATACAACTCTGTGTACTGTCATATGATGGTTCATATACAGCTCTGTGTACTGTCATATGATGGTTCATATACAGCTCTGTGTACTGTCATATGTTGGTTCATATACAACTCTGTGTACTGTCATATGATGGTTCATATACAGCTCTGTGTACTGTCATATGATGGTTCATATACAGCTCTGTGTACTGTCATATGTTGGTTCATATACAACTCTGTGTACTGTCATATGATGGTTCATATACAGCTCTGTGTACTGTCATATGATGGTTCATAAACAGCTCTGTGTACTATCATATGATGGTTCATAAACAGCTCTTTGTACTGTCATATGATGGTTCATATACAGCTCTGTGTACTGTCATATAATGGTTCATATACAGCTTTGTGTACTGTCATATGATGGTTCATATACAGCTCTGTGTACTGTCATATGATGGTTCATATACAGCTCTGTATACTGTCATATGATGGTTCATATACAGCTCTGTGTACTGTCATATGATGGTTCATAAACAGCTCTTATGATGGTTCATATACAGCTCTGTGTACTGTCATATGATGGTCCATATAAAGCTCTGTGTACTTTCATATGATGGTTCATAAACAGCTCTGTAAACTGTCATATGATGGTTCATAAACAGCTCTGTGTACTGTCATATGATGGTTCATAAACAGCTCTTTGTACTGTCATATGATGGTTCATATACAGCTCTGTGTACTGTCATATGATGGTTCATAAACAGCTCATATGATGGTTCATATACAGCTCTGTGTACTGTAATATGATGGTTCATATACAGATCTGTGTACTGTCATATGATGGTTCATATACAGCTCTTATGTTGGTTCATATACAGCTCTGTGTACTGTCATATGTTGGTTCATATACAACTCTGTGTACTGTCATATGATGGTTCATATACAGCTCTGTGTACTGTCATATGATGGTTCATATACAGCTCTGTGTACTGATGGTTCATGTACTGCTCTGTGTACTGTCATATGATGGTTCATATACAGCTCTTATGTTGGTTCATATACAGCTCTGTGTACTGTCATATGTTGGTTCATGTACTGCTCTGTGTACTGTCATATGATGGTTCATATACAGCTCTGTGTACTGTCATATGATGGTTCATATACAACTCTGTGTACTGTCATATGATGGTTCATATACAGCTCTGTGTACTGTCATATGATGGTTCATATACAGCTCTGTATACTGTCATATGATGGTTCATATACAGCTCTGTGTACTGTCATATGATGGTTCATAAACAGCTCTTATGATGGTTCATATACAGCTCTATGTACTGTCATATGATGGTTCATATACAGCTCTGTGTACTGTCATATGATGGTTCATAAACAGCTCTTATGATGGTTCATATACAGCTCTATGTACTGTCATATGATGGTTCATAAACAGCTCTTATGATGGTTCATATACAGCTCTATGTA
Organism: Rutilus rutilus; assembly: GCF_951802725.1. Classification (NCBI taxonomy): domain Eukaryota; kingdom Metazoa; phylum Chordata; class Actinopteri; order Cypriniformes; family Leuciscidae; genus Rutilus; species Rutilus rutilus. The sequence goes on from NC_140209.1 coordinate 70,847,537, forward strand.
CTGTCATATGATGGTTCATATACAGCTCTGTGTACTGTCATATGATGGTTCATAAACAGCTCTTATGATGGTTCATATACAGCTCTATGTACTGTCATATGATGGTTCATAAACAGCTCTGTGTACTGTCATATGATGGTTCATATACAGCTCTGTGTACTGCCATATGATGGTTCATAAACAGCTCTTATGATGGTTCATATACAGCTCTATGTACTGTCATATGATGGTTCATAAACAGCTCTGTGTACTGTCATATGATGGTTCATAAACAGCTCTGTGTACTGCCATATGATGGTTCATAAACAGCTCTTATGATGGTTCATATACAGCTCTATGTACTGTCATATGATGGTTCATAAACAGCTCTGTGTACTGTCATATGATGGTTCATAAACAGCTCTTATGATGGTTCATATACAGCTCTGTGTACTGTCATATGATGGTTCATATACAGCTCTATGTACTGTCATATGATGGTTCATATACAGCTCTATGTACTGTCATATGATGGTTCATAAACAGCTCTTATGATGGTTCATATACAGCTCTATGTACTGTCATATGATGGTTCATATACAGCTCTATGTACTGTCATATGATGGTTCATAAACAGCTCTTATGATGGTTCATATACAGCTCTATGTACTGTCATATGATGGTTCATATACAGCTCTATGTACTGTCATATGATGGTTCATAAACAGCTCTTATGATGGTTCATATACAGCTCTATGTACTGTCATATGATGGTTCATATACAGCTCTATGTACTGTCATATGATGGTTCATAAACAGCTCTTATGATGGTTCATATACAGCTCTATGTACTGTCATATGATGGTTCATATACAGCTCTATGTACTGTCATATGATGGTTCATAAACAGCTCTGTGTACTGTCATATGATGGTTCATAAACAGCTCTTATGATGGTTCATATACAGCTCTGTGTACTGTCATATGATGGTTCATATACAGCTCTATGTACTGTCATATGATGGTTCATATACAGCTCTATGTACTGTCATATGATGGTTCATAAACAGCTCTTATGATGGTTCATATACAGCTCTATGTACTGTCATATGATGGTTCATATACAGCTCTATGTACTGTCATATGATGGTTCATATACAGCTCTGTGTACTGTCATATGATGGTTCATAAACAGCTCTTATGATGGTTCATATACAGCTCTGTGTACTGTCATATGATGGTCCATAAACATCTCTGTGTACTGTCATATGATGGTTCATATACAGCTCTTATGTTGGTTCATATACAGCTCTGTGTACTGTCATATGATGGTTCATAAACAGCTCTGTGTACTGTCATATGATGGTTCATATACAGCTCTGTGTACTGTCATATGATGGTTCATATACAGCTCTATGTACTGTCATATGATGGTTCATATACAGCTCTATGTACTGTCATATGATGGTTCATAAACAGCTCTGTGTACTGTCATATGATGGTTCATATACAGCTCTGTGTACTGTCATATGATGGTTCATATACATCTCTGTGTACTGTCATATGATGGTTCATAAACAGCTCTTATGATGGTTCATATACAGCTCTGTGTACTGTCATATGATGGTCCATATAAAGCTCTGTGTGCTTTCATATGATGGTTCATAAACAGCTCTGTAAACTGTCATATGATGGTTCATAAACAGCTCTGTGTACTGTCATATGATGGTTCATAAACAGCTCTTTGTACTGTCATATGATGGTTCATATACAGCTCTGTGTACTGTCATATGATGGTCCATAAACAGCTCTTATGATGGTTCATATACAGCTCTGTGTACTGTAATATGATGGTTCATATACAGATCTGTGTACTGTCATATGATGGTTCATATACAGCTCTTATGTTGGTTCATATACAGCTCTGTGTACTGTCATATGATGGTTCATATACAGCTCTATGTACTGTCATATGATGGTTCATAAACAGCTCTGTGTACTGTCATATGATGGTTCATATACAGCTCTGTGTACTGTCATATGTTGGTTCATATACAACTCTGTGTACTGTCATATGATGGTTCATATACAGCTCTGTGTACTGTCATATGATGGTTCATATACAGCTCTGTGTACTGATGGTTCATGTACTGCTCTGTGTACTGTCATATGATGGTTCATATACAACTCTGTGTACTGTCATATGATGGTTCATATACAGCTCTGTGTACTGTCATATGATGGTTCATATACAGCTCTGTGTACTGTCATATGATGGTTCATATACAGCTCTGTGTACTGCCATATGATGGTTCATATACAGCTCTGTGTACTGTCATATGATGGTTCATATACAGCTCTGTGTACTGCCATATGATGGTTCATAAACAGCTCTTATGATGGTTCATATACAGCTCTATGTACTGTCATATGATGGTTCATAAACAGCTCTGTGTACTGTCATATGATGGTTCATATACAGCTCTGTGTACTGTCATATGATGGTTCATATACATCTCTGTGTACTGTCATATGATGGTTCATAAACAGCTCTTATGATGGTTCATATACAGCTCTGTGTACTGTCATATGATGGTCCATATAAAGCTCTGTGTGCTTTCATATGATGGTTCATAAACAGCTCTGTAAACTGTCATATGATGGTTCATAAACAGCTCTGTGTACTGTCATATGATGGTTCATAAACAGCTCTTTGTACTGTCATATGATGGTTCATATACAGCTCTGTGTACTGTCATATGATGGTCCATAAACAGCTCTTATGATGGTTCATATACAGCTCTGTGTACTGTAATATGATGGTTCATATACAGATCTGTGTACTGTCATATGATGGTTCATATACAGCTCTGTGTACTGTCATATGATGGTTCATATACAGCTCTTATGTTGGTTCATATACAGCTCTGTGTACTGTCATATGATGGTTCATATACAGCTCTATGTACTGTCATATGATGGTTCATAAACAGCTCTGTGTACTGTCATATGATGGTTCATATACAGCTCTGTGTACTGTCATATGTTGGTTCATATACAACTCTGTGTACTGTCATATGATGGTTCATATACAGCTCTGTGTACTGTCATATGATGGTTCATATACAGCTCTGTGTACTGATGGTTCATGTACTGCTCTGTGTACTGTCATATGATGGTTCATATACAACTCTGTGTACTGTCATATGATGGTTCATATACAGCTCTGTGTACTGTCATATGATGGTTCATATACAGCTCTGTGTACTGTCATATGATGGTTCATATACAGCTCTGTGTACTGCCATATGATGGTTCATATACAGCTCTGTGTACTGTCATATGATGGTTCATATACAGCTCTGTGTACTGCCATATGATGGTTCATAAACAGCTCTTATGATGGTTCATATACAGCTCTATGTACTGTCATATGATGGTTCATAAACAGCTCTGTGTACTGTCATATGATGGTTCATATACAGCTCTGTGTACTGTCATATGATGGTTCATATACATCTCTGTGTACTGTCATATGATGGTTCATAAACAGCTCTTATGATGGTTCATATACAGCTCTGTGTACTGTCATATGATGGTCCATATACAGCTCTGTGTACTGTCATATGATGGTTCATAAACAGCTCTGTAAACTGTCATATGATGGTTCATAAACAGCTCTGTGTACTGTCATATGATGGTTCATAAACAGCTCTTTGTACTGTCATATGATGGTTCATATACAGCTCTGTGTACTGTCATATGATGGTTCATAAACAGCTCTTATGATGGTTCATATACAGCTCTGTGTACTGTAATATGATGGTTCATAAACAGCTCTTTGTACTGTCATATGATGGTTCATAAACAGCTCTTTGTACTGTCATATGATGGTTCATAAACAGTTCTGTGTACTGTCATATGATGGTTCATAAACAGCTCTTATGATGGTTCATATACAGCTCTGTGTACTGTCATATGATGGTTCATATACAGCTCTGTGTACTGTCATATGATGGTTCATATACAGCTCTTATGTTGGTTCATATACAGCTCTGTGTACTGTCATATGATGGTTCATATACAGCTCTGTGTACTGTCATATGATGGTTCATATACAGCTCTGTGTACTGTCATATGATGGTTCATATACAGCTCTGTGTACTGTCATATGTTGGTTCATATACAACTCTGTGTACTGTCATATGATGGTTCATATACAGCTCTGTGTACTGTCATATGATGGTTCATATACAGCTCTGTGTACTGTCATATGATGGTTCATAAACAGCTCTGTGTACTGTCATATGATGGTTCATATACAGCTCTGTGTACTGTCATATGATGGTTCATATACAGCTCTGTGTACTGTCATATGATGGTTCATAAACAGCTCTGTGTACTGTCATATGATGGTTCATATACAGATCTGTGTACTGTCATATGATGGTTCATAAACAGCTCTGTGTACTGTCATATGATGGTTCATATACAGCTCTTATGATGGTTCATAAACAGCTCTATGTACTGTCATATGATGGTTCATATACAGCTCTGTGTACTGTCATATGATGGTTCATATACAGCTCTGTGTACTGTCATATGATGGTTCATAAACAGCTCTGTGTACTGTCATATGATGGTTCATATACAGCTCTGTGTACTGTCATATGATGGTTCATATACAGCTCTGTGTACTGTCATATGATGGTTCATAAACAGCTCTGTGTACTGTCATATGATGGTTCATAAACAGCTCTGTGTACTGTCATATGATGGTTCATATACAGATCTGTGTACTGTCATATGATGGTTCATAAACAGCTCTGTGTACTGTCATATGATGGTTCATATACAGCTCTTATGATGGTTCATAAACAGCTCTATGTACTGTCATATGATGGTTCATATACAGCTCTGTGTACTGTCATATGATGGTTCATATACAGCTCTGTGTACTGTCATATGATGGTTCATATACAGCTCTGTGTACTCTCATATGATGGTTCATATACAGCTCTTATGATGGTTCATAAACAGCTCTGTGTACTGTCATATGATGGTTCATATACAGCTCTGTGTACTGTCATATGATGGTTCATAAACAGCTCTTATGATGGTTCATAAACAGCTCTTATGATGGTTCATAAACAGCTCTGTGTACTCTCATATGATGGTTCATATACAGCTCTTATGATGGTTCATAAACAGCTCTGTGTACTGTCATATGATGGTTCATATACAGCTCTGTGTACTGTCATATGATGGTTCATAAACAGCTCTTATGATGGTTCATATACAGCTCTATGTACTGTCATATGATGGTTCATAAACAGCTCTTATGATGGTTCATAAACAGCTCTTATGATGGTTCATAAACAGCTCTGTGTACTGTCATATGATGGTTCATAAACAGCTCTGTGTACTGTCATATGATGGTTCATATACAGCTCTGTGTACTGTCATATGATGGTTCATATACAGCTCTATGTACTGTCATATGATGGTTCATAAACAGCTCTGTGTACTGTCATATGATGGTTCATAAACAGCTCTGTGTACTGTCATATGATGGTTCATATACAGCTCTGTGTACTGATGGTTCATGTACTGCTCTGTGTACTGTCATATGATGGTTCATATACAGCTCTTATGATGGTTCATATACAGGTCTGTGTACTGTCATATGATGGTTCATATAAAGCTCTGTGTACTGATGGTTCATGTACTGCTCTGTGTACTGTCATATGATGGTTCATATACAGCTCTATGTACTGTCATATGATGGTTCATATACAGCTCTATGTACTGTCATATGATGGTTCATAAACAGCTCTTTGTACTGTCATATGATGGTTCATATACAGCTCTGTGTACTGTCATATGATGGTTCATATACAGCTCTGTATACTGTCATATGATGGTTCATAAACAGCTCTGTGTACTGTCATATGATGGTTCATAAACAGCTCTTATGATGGTTCATAAACAGCTCTGTGTACTGTCATATGATGGTTCATAAACAGCTCTTATGATGGTTCAAATACAGCTCTATGTACTGTCATATGATGGTTCATAAACAGCTCTGTGTACTGTCATATGATGGTTCATATACAGCTCTATGTACTGTCATATGATGGTTCATAAACAGCTCTGTGTACTGTCATATGATGGTTCATATACAGCTCTGTGTACTGCCATATGATGGTTCATAAACAGCTCTTATGATGGTTCATATACAGCTCTATGTACTGTCATATGATGGTTCATATACAGCTCTATGTACTGTCATATGATGGTTCATAAACAGCTCTGTGTACTGTCATATGATGGTTCAAATACAGCTCTGTGTACTGTCATATGATGGTTCATATACAGCTCTTATGTTGGTTCATATACAGCTCTGTGTACTGTCATATGATGGTTCATAAACAGCTCTTATGATGGTTCATATACAGCTCTGTGTACTGTCATATGATGGTTCATAAACAGCTCTTATGATGGTTCATATACAGCTCTGTGTATTGTCATATGATGGTTCATATACAGCTCTATGTACTGTCATATAATGGTTCATATACAGCTCTGTGTACTGTCATATGATGGTTCATATACAGCTCTGTGTACTATCATATGTTGGTTCATATACAGCTCTGTGTACTGTCATATGATGGTTCATATACAGCTCTGTGTACTGATGGTTCATGTACTGCTCTGTGTACTGTCATATGATGGTTCATATACAGCTCTTATGTTGGTTCATATACAGCTCTGTGTACTGTCATATGTTGGTTCATATACAACTCTGTGTACTGTCATATGATGGTTCATATACAGCTCTGTGTACTGTCATATGATGGTTCATATACAACTCTGTGTACTGTCATATGATGGTTCATATACAGCTCTGTGTACTGTCATATGATGGTTCATATACAGCTCTGTGTACTGTCATATGATGGTTCATATACAGCTCTGTGTACTGCCATATGATGGTTCATATACAGCTCTGTGTACTGTCATATGATGGTTCATATACAGCTCTGTGTACTGCCATATGATGGTTCATAAACAGCTCTTATGATGGTTCATATACAGCTCTATGTACTGTCATATGATGGTTCATAAACAGCTCTGTGTACTGTCATATGATGGTTCATATACAGCTCTGTGTACTGTCATATGATGGTTCATATACATCTCTGTGTACTGTCATATGATGGTTCATAAACAGCTCTTATGATGGTTCATATACAGCTCTGTGTACTGTCATATGATGGTCCATATACAGCTCTGTGTACTGTCATATGATGGTTCATAAACAGCTCTGTAAACTGTCATATGATGGTTCATAAACAGCTCTGTGTACTGTCATATGATGGTTCATAAACAGCTCTTTGTACTGTCATATGATGGTTCATATACAGCTCTGTGTACTGTCATATGATGGTTCATAAACAGCTCTTATGATGGTTCATATACAGCTCTGTGTACTGTAATATGATGGTTCATAAACAGCTCTTTGTACTGTCATATGATGGTTCATAAACAGCTCTTTGTACTGTCATATGATGGTTCATAAACAGTTCTGTGTACTGTCATATGATGGTTCATAAACAGCTCTTATGATGGTTCATATACAGCTCTGTGTACTGTCATATGATGGTTCATATACAGCTCTGTGTACTGTCATATGATGGTTCATATACAGCTCTTATGTTGGTTCATATACAGCTCTGTGTACTGTCATATGATGGTTCATATACAGCTCTGTGTACTGTCATATGATGGTTCATATACAGCTCTGTGTACTGTCATATGATGGTTCATATACAGCTCTGTGTACTGTCATATGTTGGTTCATATACAACTCTGTGTACTGTCATATGATGGTTCATATACAGCTCTGTGTACTGTCATATGATGGTTCATATACAGCTCTGTGTACTGTCATATGATGGTTCATAAACAGCTCTGTGTACTGTCATATGATGGTTCATATACAGCTCTGTGTACTGTCATATGATGGTTCATATACAGCTCTGTGTACTGTCATATGATGGTTCATAAACAGCTCTGTGTACTGTCATATGATGGTTCATATACAGATCTGTGTACTGTCATATGATGGTTCATAAACAGCTCTGTGTACTGTCATATGATGGTTCATATACAGCTCTTATGATGGTTCATAAACAGCTCTATGTACTGTCATATGATGGTTCATATACAGCTCTGTGTACTGTCATATGATGGTTCATATACAGCTCTGTGTACTGTCATATGATGGTTCATAAACAGCTCTGTGTACTGTCATATGATGGTTCATATACAGCTCTGTGTACTGTCATATGATGGTTCATATACAGCTCTGTGTACTGTCATATGATGGTTCATAAACAGCTCTGTGTACTGTCATATGATGGTTCATAAACAGCTCTGTGTACTGTCATATGATGGTTCATATACAGATCTGTGTACTGTCATATGATGGTTCATAAACAGCTCTGTGTACTGTCATATGATGGTTCATATACAGCTCTTATGATGGTTCATAAACAGCTCTATGTACTGTCATATGATGGTTCATATACAGCTCTGTGTACTGTCATATGATGGTTCATATACAGCTCTGTGTACTGTCATATGATGGTTCATATACAGCTCTGTGTACTCTCATATGATGGTTCATATACAGCTCTTTTGATGGTTCATAAACAGCTCTGTGTACTGTCATATGATGGTTCATATACAGCTCTGTGTACTGTCATATGATGGTTCATAAACAGCTCTCATGATGGTTCATAAACAGCTCTTATGATGGTTCATAAACAGCTCTGTGTACTCTCATATGATGGTTCATATACAGCTCTTATGATGGTTCATAAACAGCTCTGTGTACTGTCATATGATGGTTCATAAACAGCTCTGTGTACTGTCATATGATGGTTCATAAACAGCTCTTATGATGGTTCATATACAGCTCTATGTACTGTCATATGATGGTTCATAAACAGCTCTTATGATGGTTCATAAACAGCTCTTATGATGGTTCATAAACAGCTCTGTGTACTGTCATATGATGGTTCATAAACAGCTCTGTGTACTGTCATATGATGGTTCATATACAGCTCTGTGTACTGTCATATGATGGTTCATATACAGCTCTATGTACTGTCATATGATGGTTCATAAACAGCTCTGTGTACTGTCATATGATGGTTCATAAACAGCTCTGTGTACTGTCATATGATGGTTCATATACAGCTCTGTGTACTGATGGTTCATGTACTGCTCTGTGTACTGTCATATGATGGTTCATATACAGCTCTTATGATGGTTCATATACAGGTCTGTGTACTGTCATATGATGGTTCATATAAAGCTCTGTGTACTGATGGTTCATGTACTGCTCTGTGTACTGTCATATGATGGTTCATATACAGCTCTATGTACTGTCATATGATGGTTCATATACAGCTCTATGTACTGTCATATGATGGTTCATAAACAGCTCTGTGTACTGTCATATGATGGTTCATATACAGCTCTGTGTACTGTCATATGATGGTTCATATACATCTCTGTGTACTGTCATATGATGGTTCATAAACAGCTCTTATGATGGTTCATATACAGCTCTGTGTACTGTCATATGATGGTCCATATACAGCTCTGTGTACTGTCATATGATGGTTCATAAACAGCTCTGTAAACTGTCATATGATGGTTCATAAACAGCTCTGTGTACTGTCATATGATGGTTCATGAACAGCTCTTTGTACTGTCATATGATGGTTCATATACAGCTCTGTGTACTGTCATATGATGGTTCATAAACAGCTCTTATGATGGTTCATATACAGCTCTGTGTACTGTAATATGATGGTTCATAAACAGCTCTTTGTACTGTCATATGATGGTTCATAAACAGCTCTTTGTACTGTCATATGATGGTTCATAAACAGTTCTGTGTACTGTCATATGATGGTTCATAAACAGCTCTTATGATGGTTCATATACAGCTCTGTGTACTGTCATATGATGGTTCATATACAGCTCTGTGTACTGTCATATGATGGTTCATATACAGCTCTTATGTTGGTTCATATACAGCTCTGTGTACTGTCATATGATGGTTCATATACAGCTCTGTGTACTGTCATATGATGGTTCATATACAGCTCTGTGTACTGTCATATGTTGGTTCATATACAACTCTGTGTACTGTCATATGATGGTTCATATACAGCTCTGTGTACTGTCATATGATGGTTCATATACAGCTCTGTGTACTGTCATATGATGGTTCATAAACAGCTCTGTGTACTGTCATATGATGGTTCATATACAGCTCTGTGTACTGTCATATGATGGTTCATATACAGCTCTGTGTACTGTCATATGATGGTTCATAAACAGCTCTGTGTACTGTCATATGATGGTTCATATACAGATCTGTGTACTGTCATATGATGGTTCATAAACAGCTCTGTGTACTGTCATATGATGGTTCATATACAGCTCTTATGATGGTTCATAAACAGCTCTATGTACTGTCATATGATGGTTCATATACAGCTCTGTGTACTGTCATATGATGGTTCATATACAGCTCTGTGTACTGTCATATGATGGTTCATAAACAGCTCTGTGTACTGTCATATGATGGTTCATATACAGCTCTGTGTACTGTCATATGATGGTTCATATACAGCTCTGTGTACTGTCATATGATGGTTCATAAACAGCTCTGTGTACTGTCATATGATGGTTCATAAACAGCTCTGTGTACTGTCATATGATGGTTCATATACAGATCTGTGTACTGTCATATGATGGTTCATAAACAGCTCTGTGTACTGTCATATGATGGTTCATATACAGCTCTTATGATGGTTCATAAACAGCTCTATGTACTGTCATATGATGGTTCATATACAGCTCTGTGTACTGTCATATGATGGTTCATATACAGCTCTGTGTACTGTCATATGATGGTTCATATACAGCTCTGTGTACTCTCATATGATGGTTCATATACAGCTCTTATGATGGTTCATAAACAGCTCTGTGTACTGTCATATGATGGTTCATATACAGCTCTGTGTACTGTCATATGATGGTTCATAAACAGCTCTTATGATGGTTCATAAACAGCTCTTATGATGGTTCATAAACAGCTCTGTGTACTCTCATATGATGGTTCATATACAGCTCTTATGATGGTTCATAAACAGCTCTGTGTACTGTCATATGATGGTTCATATACAGCTCTGTGTACTGTCATATGATGGTTCATAAACAGCTCTTATGATGGTTCATATACAGCTCTATGTACTGTCATATGATGGTTCATAAACAGCTCTTATGATGGTTCATAAACAGCTCTTATGATGGTTCATAAACAGCTCTGTGTACTGTCATATGATGGTTCATAAACAGCTCTGTGTACTGTCATATGATGGTTCATATACAGCTCTGTGTACTGTCATATGATGGTTCATATACAGCTCTATGTACTGTCATATGATGGTTCATAAACAGCTCTGTGTACTGTCATATGATGGTTCATAAACAGCTCTGTGTACTGTCATATGATGGTTCATATACAGCTCTGTGTACTGATGGTTCATGTACTGCTCTGTGTACTGTCATATGATGGTTCATATACAGCTCTTATGATGGTTCATATACAGGTCTGTGTACTGTCATATGATGGTTCATATAAAGCTCTGTGTACTGATGGTTCATGTACTGCTCTGTGTACTGTCATATGATGGTTCATATACAGCTCTATGTACTGTCATATGATGGTTCATATACAGCTCTATGTACTGTCATATGATGGTTCATAAACAGCTCTTTGTACTGTCATATGATGGTTCATATACAGCTCTGTGTACTGTCATATGATGGTTCATATACAGCTCTGTATACTGTCATATGATGGTTCATAAACAGCTCTGTGTACTGTCATATGATGGTTCATAAACAGCTCTTATGATGGTTCATAAACAGCTCTGTGTACTGTCATATGATGGTTCATAAACAGCTCTTATGATGGTTCAAATACAGCTCTATGTACTGTCATATGATGGTTCATAAACAGCTCTGTGTACTGTCATATGATGGTTCATATACAGCTCTATGTACTGTCATATGATGGTTCATAAACAGCTCTGTGTACTGTCATATGATGGTTCATATACAGCTCTGTGTACTGCCATATGATGGTTCATAAACAGCTCTTATGATGGTTCATATACAGCTCTATGTACTGTCATATGATGGTTCATATACAGCTCTATGTACTGTCATATGATGGTTCATAAACAGCTCTGTGTACTGTCATATGATGGTTCAAATACAGCTCTGTGTACTGTCATATGATGGTTCATATACAGCTCTTATGTTGGTTCATATACAGCTCTGTGTACTGTCATATGATGGTTCATAAACAGCTCTTATGATGGTTCATATACAGCTCTGTGTACTGTCATATGATGGTTCATAAACAGCTCTTATGATGGTTCATATACAGCTCTGTGTATTGTCATATGATGGTTCATATACAGCTCTATGTACTGTCATATAATGGTTCATATACAGCTCTGTGTACTGTCATATGATGGTTCATATACAGCTCTGTGTACTATCATATGTTGGTTCATATACAGCTCTGTGTACTGTCATATGATGGTTCATATACAGCTCTGTGTACTGATGGTTCATGTACTGCTCTGTGTACTGTCATATGATGGTTCATATACAGCTCTTATGTTGGTTCATATACAGCTCTGTGTACTGTCATATGTTGGTTCATATACAACTCTGTGTACTGTCATATGATGGTTCATATACAGCTCTGTGTACTGTCATATGATGGTTCATATACAACTCTGTGTACTGTCATATGATGGTTCATATACAGCTCTGTGTACTGTCATATGATGGTTCATATACAGCTCTGTGTACTGTCATATGATGGTTCATATACAGCTCTGTGTACTGCCATATGATGGTTCATATACAGCTCTGTGTACTGTCATATGATGGTTCATATACAGCTCTGTGTACTGCCATATGATGGTTCATAAACAGCTCTTATGATGGTTCATATACAGCTCTATGTACTGTCATATGATGGTTCATAAACAGCTCTGTGTACTGTCATATGATGGTTCATATACAGCTCTGTGTACTGTCATATGATGGTTCATATACATCTCTGTGTACTGTCATATGATGGTTCATAAACAGCTCTTATGATGGTTCATATACAGCTCTGTGTACTGTCATATGATGGTCCATATACAGCTCTGTGTACTGTCATATGATGGTTCATAAACAGCTCTGTAAACTGTCATATGATGGTTCATAAACAGCTCTGTGTACTGTCATATGATGGTTCATAAACAGCTCTTTGTACTGTCATATGATGGTTCATATACAGCTCTGTGTACTGTCATATGATGGTTCATAAACAGCTCTTATGATGGTTCATATACAGCTCTGTGTACTGTAATATGATGGTTCATAAACAGCTCTTTGTACTGTCATATGATGGTTCATAAACAGCTCTTTGTACTGTCATATGATGGTTCATAAACAGTTCTGTGTACTGTCATATGATGGTTCATAAACAGCTCTTATGATGGTTCATATACAGCTCTGTGTACTGTCATATGATGGTTCATATACAGCTCTGTGTACTGTCATATGATGGTTCATATACAGCTCTTATGTTGGTTCATATACAGCTCTGTGTACTGTCATATGATGGTTCATATACAGCTCTGTGTACTGTCATATGATGGTTCATATACAGCTCTGTGTACTGTCATATGATGGTTCATATACAGCTCTGTGTACTGTCATATGTTGGTTCATATACAACTCTGTGTACTGTCATATGATGGTTCATATACAGCTCTGTGTACTGTCATATGATGGTTCATATACAGCTCTGTGTACTGTCATATGATGGTTCATAAACAGCTCTGTGTACTGTCATATGATGGTTCATATACAGCTCTGTGTACTGTCATATGATGGTTCATATACAGCTCTGTGTACTGTCATATGATGGTTCATAAACAGCTCTGTGTACTGTCATATGATGGTTCATATACAGATCTGTGTACTGTCATATGATGGTTCATAAACAGCTCTGTGTACTGTCATATGATGGTTCATATACAGCTCTTATGATGGTTCATAAACAGCTCTATGTACTGTCATATGATGGTTCATATACAGCTCTGTGTACTGTCATATGATGGTTCATATACAGCTCTGTGTACTGTCATATGATGGTTCATAAACAGCTCTGTGTACTGTCATATGATGGTTCATATACAGCTCTGTGTACTGTCATATGATGGTTCATATACAGCTCTGTGTACTGTCATATGATGGTTCATAAACAGCTCTGTGTACTGTCATATGATGGTTCATAAACAGCTCTGTGTACTGTCATATGATGGTTCATATACAGATCTGTGTACTGTCATATGATGGTTCATAAACAGCTCTGTGTACTGTCATATGATGGTTCATATACAGCTCTTATGATGGTTCATAAACAGCTCTATGTACTGTCATATGATGGTTCATATACAGCTCTGTGTACTGTCATATGATGGTTCATATACAGCTCTGTGTACTGTCATATGATGGTTCATATACAGCTCTGTGTACTCTCATATGATGGTTCATATACAGCTCTTTTGATGGTTCATAAACAGCTCTGTGTACTGTCATATGATGGTTCATATACAGCTCTGTGTACTGTCATATGATGGTTCATAAACAGCTCTCATGATGGTTCATAAACAGCTCTTATGATGGTTCATAAACAGCTCTGTGTACTCTCATATGATGGTTCATATACAGCTCTTATGATGGTTCATAAACAGCTCTGTGTACTGTCATATGATGGTTCATAAACAGCTCTGTGTACTGTCATATGATGGTTCATAAACAGCTCTTATGATGGTTCATATACAGCTCTATGTACTGTCATATGATGGTTCATAAACAGCTCTTATGATGGTTCATAAACAGCTCTTATGATGGTTCATAAACAGCTCTGTGTACTGTCATATGATGGTTCATAAACAGCTCTGTGTACTGTCATATGATGGTTCATATACAGCTCTGTGTACTGTCATATGATGGTTCATATACAGCTCTATGTACTGTCATATGATGGTTCATAAACAGCTCTGTGTACTGTCATATGATGGTTCATAAACAGCTCTGTGTACTGTCATATGATGGTTCATATACAGCTCTGTGTACTGATGGTTCATGTACTGCTCTGTGTACTGTCATATGATGGTTCATATACAGCTCTTATGATGGTTCATATACAGGTCTGTGTACTGTCATATGATGGTTCATATAAAGCTCTGTGTACTGATGGTTCATGTACTGCTCTGTGTACTGTCATATGATGGTTCATATACAGCTCTATGTACTGTCATATGATGGTTCATATACAGCTCTATGTACTGTCATATGATGGTTCATAAACAGCTCTTTGTACTGTCATATGATGGTTCATATACAGCTCTGTGTACTGTCATATGATGGTTCATATACAGCTCTGTATACTGTCATATGATGGTTCATAAACAGCTCTGTGTACTGTCATATGATGGTTCATAAACAGCTCTTATGATGGTTCATAAACAGCTCTGTGTACTGTCATATGATGGTTCATAAACAGCTCTTATGATGGTTCAAATACAGCTCTATGTACTGTCATATGATGGTTCATAAACAGCTCTGTGTACTGTCATATGATGGTTCATATACAGCTCTATGTACTGTCATATGATGGTTCATAAACAGCTCTGTGTACTGTCATATGATGGTTCATATACAGCTCTGTGTACTGCCATATGATGGTTCATAAACAGCTCTTATGATGGTTCATATACAGCTCTATGTACTGTCATATGATGGTTCATATACAGCTCTATGTACTGTCATATGATGGTTCATAAACAGCTCTGTGTACTGTCATATGATGGTTCAAATACAGCTCTGTGTACTGTCATATGATGGTTCATATACAGCTCTTATGTTGGTTCATATACAGCTCTGTGTACTGTCATATGATGGTTCATAAACAGCTCTTATGATGGTTCATATACAGCTCTGTGTACTGTCATATGATGGTTCATAAACAGCTCTTATGATGGTTCATATACAGCTCTGTGTATTGTCATATGATGGTTCATATACAGCTCTATGTACTGTCATATAATGGTTCATATACAGCTCTGTGTACTGTCATATGATGGTTCATATACAGCTCTGTGTACTATCATATGTTGGTTCATATACAGCTCTGTGTACTGTCATATGATGGTTCATGTACTGCTCTGTGTACTGATGGTTCATGTACTGCTCTGTGTACTGTCATATGATGGTTCATATACAGCTCTTATGATGGTTCAAATACAGGTCTGTGTACTGTCATATGATGATTCATATACAGCTCTGTATACTGTCATATGATGGTTCATAAACAGCTCTGTGTAATGTCATATGATGGTTCATATACAGCTCTGTGTACTATCATATGTTGGTTCATATACAGCTCTGTGTACTGTCATATGATGGTTCATATACAGCTCTGTGTACTATCATATGATGGTTCATATACAGCTCTGTGTACTGTCATATGATGGTTCATGTACTGCTCTGTGTACTGTCATATGATGGTTCATATACAGCTCTTATGATGGTTCATATACAGGTCTGTGTACTGTCATATGATGGTTCATATACAGCTCTGTATACTGTCATATGATGGTTCATATACAGCTCTGTGTACTATCATATGATGGTTCATATACAGCTCTGTGTACTGTCATATGATGGTTCATATACAGCTCTGTGTACTGTCATTTGATGGTTCATATACAGGTCTGTGTACTGTCATATGATGGTTCATAAACAGCTCTGTATACTGTCATATGATGGTTCATATACAGCTCTTATGATGGTTCATATACAGGTCTGTGTACTGTCATATGATGGTTCATAAACAGCTCTGTGTAATGTCATATGATGGTTCATATACAGCTCTGTGTACTATCATATGATGGTTCATATACAGCTCTGTGTACTGTCATATGATGGTTCATATACAGCTCTGTGTACTGTCATATGATGGTTCATAAACAGCTCTGTATACTGTCATATGATGGTTCATAAACAGCTCTTATGATGGTTCATATACAGCTCTATGTACTGTCATATGATGGTTCATATACAGCTCTATTTACTGTCATATGATGGTTCATAAACAGCTCTGTGTACTGTCATATGATGGTTCATATACAGCTCTGTGTACTGTCATATGATGGTTCATATACAGCTCTGTGTACTGTCATATGATGGTTCATATACAGCTCTGTGTACTGTCATATGATGGTTCATATACAGCTCTTATGATGGTTCATATACAGCTCTATTTACTGTCATATGATGGTTCATATACAGCTCTATTTACTGTCATATGATGGTTCATAAACAGCTCTGTGTACTGTCATATGATGGTTCATAAACAGCTCTGTGTACTGTCATATGATGGTTCATATACAGCTCTGTGTACTGTCATATGATGGTTCATATACAGCTCTGTGTACTGTCATATGATGGTTCATATACAGCTCTTATGTTGGTTCATATACAGCTCTGTGTACTGTCATATGATGGTTCATAAACAGCTCTTATGATGGTTCATAAACAGCTCTGTGTACTGTCATATGATGGTTCATAAACAGCTCTTTGTACTGTCATATGATGGTTCATATACAGCTCTGTGTACTGTCATATGATGGTTCATATACAGCTCTGTATACTGTCATATGATGGTTCATAAACAGCTCTGTGTACTGTCATATGATGATTCATATACAGCTCTTATGATGGTTCATAAACAGCTCTGTGTACTGTCATATGATGGTTCATAAACAGCTCTTATGATGGTTCAAACACTATGTACTGTCATATGATGGTTCATAAACAGCTCTGTGTACTGTCATATGATGGTTCATATACAGCTCTATGTACTGTCATATGATGGTTCATAAACAGCTCTGTGTACTGTCATATGATGGATCATAAACAGCTCTTTGTACTGTTATATGATGGTTCATATACAGCTCTGTGTACTGTCATATGATGGTTCATATACAGCTCTGTATACTGTCATATGATGGTTCATAAAAAGCTCTGTGTACTGTCATATGATGGGTCATATACAGCTTTGTGTACTGTCATATGATGGTTCATATACAGCTCTTATGATGGTTCATATACAGCTCTGTGTACTGTCATATGATGGTCCATATACAGCTCTGTGTACTGTCATATGATGGTTCATAAACAGCTCTGTGTACTGCCATATGATGGTTCATATACAGCTCTATGTACTGTCATATGATGGTTCATAAACAGCTCTATGTACTGTCATATGATGGTTCATATACAGCTCTGTGTACTGTCATATGATGGTTCATATACAGCTCTGTGTACTGTCATATGATGGTCCATATACAGCTCTGTGTACTGTAATATGATGGTTCATATACAGATCTGTGTACTGTCATATGATGGTTCATATACAGCTCTGTGTACTGTCATATGATGGTTCATAAACAGCTCTTATGATGGTTCATGTACAGCTCTGTGTACTGTAATATGATGGTTCATATACAGATCTGTGTACTGTCATATGATGGTTCATATACAGCTCTGTGTACTGATGGTTCATGTACTGCTCTGTGTACTGTCATATGATGGTTCATATACAGCTCTTATGTTGGTTCATATACAGCTCTGTGTACTGTCATATGTTGGTTCATATACAACTCTGTGTACTGTCATATGTTGGTTCATATACAACTCTGTGTACTGTCATATGATGGTTCATATACAGCTCTGTGTACTGATGGTTCATGTACTGCTCTGTGTACTGTCATATGATGGTTCATATACAGCTCTTATGTTGGTTCATATACAGCTCTGTGTACTGTCATATGTTGGTTCATATACAACTCTGTGTACTGTCATATGATGGTTCATGTACTGCTCTGTGTACTGTCATATGATGGTTCATATACAGCTCTGTGTACTGTCATATGATGGTTCATATACAACTCTGTGTACTGTCATATGATGGTTCATATACAGCTCTGTGTACTGTCATATGATGGTTCATATACAGCTCTGTATACTGTCATATGATGGTTCATATACAGCTCTGTGTACTGTCATATGATGGTTCATAAACAGCTCTTATGATGGTTCATATACAGCTCTATGTACTGTCATATGATGGTTCATATACAGCTCTGTGTACTGTCATATGATGGTTCATAAACAGCTCTTATGATGGTTCATATACAGCTCTATGTACTGTCATATGATGGTTCATAAACAGCTCTTATGATGGTTCATATACAGCTCTATGTACTGTCATATGATGGTTCATATACAGCTCTGTGTACTGTCATATGATGGTTCATAAACAGCTCTTATGATGGTTCATATACAGCTCTATGTACTGTCATATGATGGTTCATAAACAGCTCTGTGTACTGTCATATGATGGTTCATATACAGCTCTGTGTACTGCCATATGATGGTTCATAAACAGCTCTTATGATGGTTCATATACAGCTCTATGTACTGTCATATGATGGTTCATATACAGCTCTATGTACTGTCATATGATGGTTCATAAACAGCTCTGTGTACTGTCATATGATGGTTCATATACAGCTCTATGTACTGTCATATGATGGTTCATATACATCTCTGTGTACTGTCATATGATGGTTCATAAACAGCTCTTATGATGGTTCATATACAGCTCTGTGTACTGTCATATGATGGTCCATAAACATCTCTGTGTACTGTCATATGATGGTTCATATACAGCTCTTATGTTGGTTCATATACAGCTCTGTGTACTGTCATATGATGGTTCATAAACAGCTCTGTGTACTGTCATATGATGGTTCATATACAGCTCTGTGTACTGTCATATGATGGTTCATATACAGCTCTATGTACTGTCATATGATGGTTCATATACAGCTCTATGTACTGTCATATGATGGTTCATAAACAGCTCTGTGTACTGTCATATGATGGTTCATATACAGCTCTGTGTACTGTCATATGATGGTTCATATACATCTCTGTGTACTGTCATATGATGGTTCATAAACAGCTCTTATGATGGTTCATATACAGCTCTGTGTACTGTCATATGATGGTCCATATAAAGCTCTGTGTGCTTTCATATGATGGTTCATAAACAGCTCTGTAAACTGTCATATGATGGTTCATAAACAGCTCTGTGTACTGTCATATGATGGTTCATAAACAGCTCTTTGTACTGTCATATGATGGTTCATATACAGCTCTGTGTACTGTCATATGATGGTCCATAAACAGCTCTTATGATGGTTCATATACAGCTCTGTGTACTGTAATATGATGGTTCATATACAGATCTGTGTACTGTCATATGATGGTTCATATACAGCTCTGTGTACTGTCATATGATGGTTCATATACAGCTCTTATGTTGGTTCATATACAGCTCTGTGTACTGTCATATGATGGTTCATATACAGCTCTATGTACTGTCATATGATGGTTCATAAACAGCTCTGTGTACTGTCATATGATGGTTCATATACAGCTCTGTGTACTGTCATATGTTGGTTCATATACAACTCTGTGTACTGTCATATGATGGTTCATATACAGCTCTGTGTACTGTCATATGATGGTTCATATACAGCTCTGTGTACTGATGGTTCATGTACTGCTCTGTGTACTGTCATATGATGGTTCATATACAGCTCTTATGTTGGTTCATATACAGCTCTGTGTACTGTCATATGTTGGTTCATATACAACTCTGTGTACTGTCATATGATGGTTCATATACAGCTCTGTGTACTGTCATATGATGGTTCATATACAACTCTGTGTACTGTCATATGATGGTTCATATACAGCTCTGTGTACTGTCATATGATGGTTCATATACAGCTCTGTGTACTGTCATATGATGGTTCATATACAGCTCTGTGTACTGCCATATGATGGTTCATATACAGCTCTGTGTACTGTCATATGATGGTTCATATACAGCTCTGTGTACTGCCATATGATGGTTCATAAACAGCTCTTATGATGGTTCATATACAGCTCTATGTACTGTCATATGATGGTTCATAAACAGCTCTGTGTACTGTCATATGATGGTTCATATACAGCTCTGTGTACTGTCATATGATGGTTCATATACATCTCTGTGTACTGTCATATGATGGTTCATAAACAGCTCTTATGATGGTTCATATACAGCTCTGTGTACTGTCATATGATGGTCCATATACAGCTCTGTGTACTGTCATATGATGGTTCATAAACAGCTCTGTAAACTGTCATATGATGGTTCATAAACAGCTCTGTGTACTGTCATATGATGGTTCATAAACAGCTCTTTGTACTGTCATATGATGGTTCATATACAGCTCTGTGTACTGTCATATGATGGTTCATAAACAGCTCTTATGATGGTTCATATACAGCTCTGTGTACTGTAATATGATGGTTCATAAACAGCTCTTTGTACTGTCATATGATGGTTCATAAACAGCTCTTTGTACTGTCATATGATGGTTCATAAACAGTTCTGTGTACTGTCATATGATGGTTCATAAACAGCTCTTATGATGGTTCATATACAGCTCTGTGTACTGTCATATGATGGTTCATATACAGCTCTGTGTACTGTCATATGATGGTTCATATACAGCTCTTATGTTGGTTCATATACAGCTCTGTGTACTGTCATATGATGGTTCATATACAGCTCTGTGTACTGTCATATGATGGTTCATATACAGCTCTGTGTACTGTCATATGATGGTTCATATACAGCTCTGTGTACTGTCATATGTTGGTTCATATACAACTCTGTGTACTGTCATATGATGGTTCATATACAGCTCTGTGTACTGTCATATGATGGTTCATATACAGCTCTGTGTACTGTCATATGATGGTTCATAAACAGCTCTGTGTACTGTCATATGATGGTTCATATACAGCTCTGTGTACTGTCATATGATGGTTCATATACAGCTCTGTGTACTGTCATATGATGGTTCATAAACAGCTCTGTGTACTATCATATGATGGTTCATATACAGCTCTGTGTACTGTCATATGATGGTTCATATACAGCTCTGTGTACTGTCATATGATGGTTCATAAACAGCTCTGTATACTGTCATATGATGGTTCATAAACAGCTCTTATGATGGTTCATATACAGCTCTATGTACTGTCATATGATGGTTCATATACAGCTCTATTTACTGTCATATGATGGTTCATAAACAGCTCTGTGTACTGTCATATGATGGTTCATATACAGCTCTGTGTACTGTCATATGATGGTTCATATACAGCTCTGTGTACTGTCATATGATGGTTCATATACAGCTCTGTGTACTGTCATATGATGGTTCATATACAGCTCTTATGATGGTTCATATACAGCTCTATTTACTGTCATATGATGGTTCATATACAGCTCTATTTACTGTCATATGATGGTTCATAAACAGCTCTGTGTACTGTCATATGATGGTTCATAAACAGCTCTGTGTACTGTCATATGATGGTTCATATACAGCTCTGTGTACTGTCATATGATGGTTCATATACAGCTCTGTGTACTGTCATATGATGGTTCATATACAGCTCTTATGTTGGTTCATATACAGCTCTGTGTACTGTCATATGATGGTTCATAAACAGCTCTTATGATGGTTCATAAACAGCTCTGTGTACTGTCATATGATGGTTCATAAACAGCTCTTTGTACTGTCATATGATGGTTCATATACAGCTCTGTGTACTGTCATATGATGGTTCATATACAGCTCTGTATACTGTCATATGATGGTTCATAAACAGCTCTGTGTACTGTCATATGATGATTCATATACAGCTCTTATGATGGTTCATAAACAGCTCTGTGTACTGTCATATGATGGTTCATAAACAGCTCTTATGATGGTTCAAACACTATGTACTGTCATATGATGGTTCATAAACAGCTCTGTGTACTGTCATATGATGGTTCATATACAGCTCTATGTACTGTCATATGATGGTTCATAAACAGCTCTGTGTACTGTCATATGATGGATCATAAACAGCTCTTTGTACTGTTATATGATGGTTCATATACAGCTCTGTGTACTGTCATATGATGGTTCATATACAGCTCTGTATACTGTCATATGATGGTTCATAAAAAGCTCTGTGTACTGTCATATGATGGGTCATATACAGCTTTGTGTACTGTCATATGATGGTTCATATACAGCTCTTATGATGGTTCATATACAGCTCTGTGTACTGTCATATGATGGTCCATATACAGCTCTGTGTACTGTCATATGATGGTTCATAAACAGCTCTGTGTACTGCCATATGATGGTTCATATACAGCTCTATGTACTGTCATATGATGGTTCATAAACAGCTCTATATACTGTCATATGATGGTTCATATACAGCTCTGTGTACTGTCATATGATGGTTCATATACAGCTCTGTGTACTGTCATATGATGGTCCATATACAGCTCTGTGTACTGTAATATGATGGTTCATATACAGATCTGTGTACTGTCATATGATGGTTCATATACAGCTCTGTGTACTGTCATATGATGGTTCATAAACAGCTCTTATGATGGTTCATGTACAGCTCTGTGTACTGTAATATGATGGTTCATATACAGATCTGTGTACTGTCATATGATGGTTCATATACAGCTCTGTGTACTGTCATATGATGGTTCATATACAGCTCTGTGTACTGATGGTTCATGTACTGCTCTGTGTACTGTCATATGATGGTTCATATACAGCTCTTATGTTGGTTCATATACAGCTCTGTGTACTGTCATATGTTGGTTCATATACAACTCTGTGTACTGTCATATGTTGGTTCATATACAACTCTGTGTACTGTCATATGATGGTTCATATACAGCTCTGTGTACTGATGGTTCATGTACTGCTCTGTGTACTGTCATATGATGGTTCATATACAGCTCTTATGTTGGTTCATATACAGCTCTGTGTACTGTCATATGTTGGTTCATATACAGCTCTGTGTACTGTCATATGTTGGTTCATATACAACTCTGTGTACTGTCATATGATGGTTCATATACAGCTCTGTGTACTGATGGTTCATGTACTGCTCTGTGTACTGTCATATGATGGTTCATATACAGCTCTTATGATGGTTCATATACAGGTCTGTGTACTGTCATATGATGGTTCATATAAAGCTCTGTGTACTGATGGTTCATGTACTGCTCTGTGTACTGTCATATGATGGTTCATATACAGCTCTATGTACTGTCATATGATGGATCATATACAGCTCTATGTACTTTCATATGATGGTTCATATACAGCTCTGTGTACTGTCATATGATGGTTCATAAACAGCTCTGTGTACTGTCATATGATGGTTCATATACAGCTCTATGTACTGTCATATGATGGTTCATATACAGCTCTGTGTACTGTCATATGATGGATCATATACAGCTCTATGTACTGTCATATGATGGTTCATATACATCTCTGTGTACTGTCATATGATGGTTCATAAACAGCTCTGTGTACTGTCATATGATGGTTCATAAACAGCTCTTTGTAATGTTATATGATGGTTCATATACAGCTCTGTGTACTGTCATATGATGGTTCATATACAGCTCTGTATACTGTCATATGATGGTTCATAAACAGCTCTGTGTACTGTCATATGATGGGTCATATACAGCTTTGTGTACTGTCATATGATGGTTCATATACAGCTCTTATGATGGTTCATATACAGCTATGTGTACTGTCATATGATGGTCCATATACAGCTCTGTGTACTGTCATATGATGGTTCATAAACAGCTCTGTGAACTGTCATATGATGGTTCATAAACAGCTCTGTGTACTGTCATATGATGGTTCATAAACAGCTCTTATGATGGTTCATATACAGCTCTGTGTACTGTCATATGATGGTTCATATACAGCTCTGTGTACTGTCAAATGATGGTCCATATACAGCTCTGTGTACTGTCATATGATGGTTCAAATACAGCTCTGTGTACTGTCATATGATGGTTCATATACAGCTCTTATGTTGGTTCATATACAGCTCTGTGTACTGTCATATGATGGTTCATAAACAGCTCTTATGATGGTTCATATACAGCTCTGTGTACTGTCATATGATGGTTCATAAACAGCTCTTATGATGGTTCATATACAGCTCTGTGTACTGTCATATGATGGTTCATATACAGCTCTATGTACTGTCATATAATGGTTCATATACAGCTCTGTGTACTGTCATATGATGGTTCATGTACTGCTCTGTGTACTGTCATATGATGGGTCATGTACTGCTCTGTGTACTGATGGTTCATGTACTGCTCTGTGTACTGTCATATGATGGTTCATATACAGCTCTTATGATGGTTCAAATACAGGTCTGTGTACTGTCATATGAAGATTCATATACAGCTCTGTATACTGTCATATGATGGTTCATAAACAGCTCTGTGTAATGTCATATGATGGTTCATATACAGCTCTGTGTACTATCATATGTTGGTTCATATACAGCTCTGTGTACTGTCATATGATGGTTCATATACAGCTCTGTGTACTATCATATGATGGTTCATATACAGCTCTGTGTACTGTCATATGATGGTTCATGTACTGCTCTGTGTACTGTCATATGATGGTTCATATACAGCTCTTATGATGGTTCATATACAGGTCTGTGTACTGTCATATGATGGTTCATATACAGCTCTTATGATGGTTCATATACAGCTCTGTGTATTGTCATATGATGGTTCATATACAGCTCTATGTACTGTCATATAATGGTTCATATACAGCTCTGTGTACTGTCATATGATGGTTCATATACAGCTCTGTGTACTATCATATGTTGGTTCATATACAGCTCTGTGTACTGTCATATGATGGTTCATGTACTGCTCTGTGTACTGATGGTTCATGTACTGCTCTGTGTACTGTCATATGATGGTTCATATACAGCTCTTATGATGGTTCAAATACAGGTCTGTGTACTGTCATATGATGATTCATATACAGCTCTGTATACTGTCATATGATGGTTCATAAACAGCTCTGTGTAATGTCATATGATGGTTCATATACAGCTCTGTGTACTATCATATGTTGGTTCATATACAGCTCTGTGTACTGTCATATGATGGTTCATATACAGCTCTGTGTACTATCATATGATGGTTCATATACAGCTCTGTGTACTGTCATATGATGGTTCATGTACTGCTCTGTGTACTGTCATATGATGGTTCATATACAGCTCTTATGATGGTTCATATACAGGTCTGTGTACTGTCATATGATGGTTCATATACAGCTCTGTATACTGTCATATGATGGTTTATGATGGTTTATGGTTTATCATATACAGCTCTGTGTACAGCTCTGTGTACTATCATATGATGGTTCATATACAGCTCTGTGTACTGTCATATGATGGTTCATATACAGCTCTGTGTACTGTCATTTGATGGTTCATATACAGGTCTGTGTACTGTCATATGATGGTTCATAAACAGCTCTGTATACTGTCATATGATGGTTCATATACAGCTCTTATGATGGTTCATATACAGGTCTGTGTACTGTCATATGATGGTTCATAAACAGCTCTGTGTAATGTCATATGATGGTTCATATACAGCTCTGTGTACTATCATATGATGGTTCATATACAGCTCTGTGTACTGTCATATGATGGTTCATAAACAGCTCTTATGATGGTTCATATACAGCTCTATGTACTGTCATATGATGGTTCATATACAGCTCTATTTACTGTCATATGATGGTTCATAAACAGCTCTGTGTACTGTCATATGATGGTTCATATACAGCTCTGTGTACTGTCATATGATGGTTCATATACAGCTCTGTGTACTGTCATATGATGGTTCATATACAGCTCTGTGTACTGTCATATGATGGTTCATATACAGCTCTTATGATGGTTCATATACAGCTCTATTTACTGTCATATGATGGTTCATATACAGCTCTATTTACTGTCATATGATGGTTCATAAACAGCTCTGTGTACTGTCATATGATGGTTCATAAACAGCTCTGTGTACTGTCATATGATGGTTCATATACAGCTCTGTGTACTGTCATATGATGGTTCATATACAGCTCTGTGTACTGTCATATGATGGTTCATATACAGCTCTTATGTTGGTTCATATACAGCTCTGTGTACTGTCATATGATGGTTCATAAACAGCTCTTATGATGGTTCATAAACAGCTCTGTGTACTGTCATATGATGGTTCATAAACAGCTCTTTGTACTGTCATATGATGGTTCATATACAGCTCTGTGTACTGTCATATGATGGTTCATATACAGCTCTGTATACTGTCATATGATGGTTCATAAACAGCTCTGTGTACTGTCATATGATGATTCATATACAGCTCTTATGATGGTTCATAAACAGCTCTGTGTACTGTCATATGATGGTTCATAAACAGCTCTTATGATGGTTCAAACACTATGTACTGTCATATGATGGTTCATAAACAGCTCTGTGTACTGTCATATGATGGTTCATATACAGCTCTATGTACTGTCATATGATGGTTCATAAACAGCTCTGTGTACTGTCATATGATGGATCATAAACAGCTCTTTGTACTGTTATATGATGGTTCATATACAGCTCTGTGTACTGTCATATGATGGTTCATATACAGCTCTGTATACTGTCATATGATGGTTCATAAAAAGCTCTGTGTACTGTCATATGATGGGTCATATACAGCTTTGTGTACTGTCATATGATGGTTCATATACAGCTCTTATGATGGTTCATATACAGCTCTGTGTACTGTCATATGATGGTCCATATACAGCTCTGTGTACTGTCATATGATGGTTCATAAACAGCTCTGTGTACTGCCATATGATGGTTCATATACAGCTCTATGTACTGTCATATGATGGTTCATAAACAGCTCTATGTACTGCCATATGATGGTTCATATACAGCTCTATGTACTGTCATATGATGGTTCATAAACAGCTCTATGTACTGTCATATGATGGTTCATATACAGCTCTGTGTACTGTCATATGATGGTTCATATACAGCTCTGTGTACTGTCATATGATGGTTCATATACAGATCTGTGTACTGTCATATGATGGTTCATATACAGCTCTGTGTACTGTCATATGATGGTTCATAAACAGCTCTTATGATGGTTCATATACAGCTCTGTGTACTGTAATATGATGGTTCATATACAGATCTGTGTACTGTCATATGATGGTTCATATACAGCTCTGTGTACTGTCATATGATGGTTCATATACAGCTCTGTGTACTGATGGTTCATGTACTGCTCTGTGTACTGTCATATGATGGTTCATATACAGCTCTTATGTTGGTTCATATACAGCTCTGTGTACTGTCATATGTTGGTTCATATACAACTCTGTGTACTGTCATATGTTGGTTCATATACAACTCTGTGTACTGTCATATGATGGTTCATATACAGCTCTGTGTACTGATGGTTCATGTACTGCTCTGTGTACTGTCATATGATGGTTCATATACAGCTCTTATGTTGGTTCATATACAGCTCTGTGTACTGTCATATGTTGGTTCATATACAGCTCTGTGTACTGTCATATGTTGGTTCATATACAACTCTGTGTACTGTCATATGATGGTTCATATACAGCTCTGTGTACTGATGGTTCATGTACTGCTCTGTGTACTGTCATATGATGGTTCATATACAGCTCTTATGATGGTTCATATACAGGTCTGTGTACTGTCATATGATGGTTCATATAAAGCTCTGTGTACTGATGGTTCATGTACTGCTCTGTGTACTGTCATATGATGGTTCATATACAGCTCTATGTACTGTCATATGATGGATCATATACAGCTCTATGTACTGTCATATGATGGTTCATATACAGCTCTGTGTACTGTCATATGATGGTTCATAAACAGCTCTGTGTACTGTCATATGATGGTTCATATACAGCTCTATGTACTGTCATATGATGGTTCATATACAGCTCTGTGTACTGTCATATGATGGATCATATACAGCTCTATGTACTGTCATATGATGGTTCATATACATCTCTGTGTACTGTCATATGATGGTTCATAAACAGCTCTGTGTACTGTCATATGATGGTTCATAAACAGCTCTTTGTAATGTTATATGATGGTTCATATACAGCTCTGTGTACTGTCATATGATGGTTCATATACAGCTCTGTATACTGTCATATGATGGTTCATAAACAGCTCTGTGTACTGTCATATGATGGGTCATATACAGCTTTGTGTACTGTCATATGATGGTTCATATACAGCTCTTATGATGGTTCATATACAGCTATGTGTACTGTCATATGATGGTCCATATACAGCTCTGTGTACTGTCATATGATGGTTCATAAACAGCTCTGTGAACTGTCATATGATGGTTCATAAACAGCTCTGTGTACTGTCATATGATGGTTCATAAACAGCTCTTATGATGGTTCATATACAGCTCTGTGTACTGTCATATGATGGTTCATATACAGCTCTGTGTACTGTCAAATGATGGTCCATATACAGCTCTGTGTACTGTCATATGATGGTTCAAATACAGCTCTGTGTACTGTCATATGATGGTTCATATACAGCTCTTATGTTGGTTCATATACAGCTCTGTGTACTGTCATATGATGGTTCATAAACAGCTCTTATGATGGTTCATATACAGCTCTGTGTACTGTCATATGATGGTTCATAAACAGCTCTTATGATGGTTCATATACAGCTCTGTGTACTGTCATATGATGGTTCATATACAGCTCTATGTACTGTCATATAATGGTTCATATACAGCTCTGTGTACTGTCATATGATGGTTCATGTACTGCTCTGTGTACTGTCATATGATGGGTCATGTACTGCTCTGTGTACTGATGGTTCATGTACTGCTCTGTGTACTGTCATATGATGGTTCATATACAGCTCTTATGATGGTTCAAATACAGGTCTGTGTACTGTCATATGAAGATTCATATACAGCTCTGTATACTGTCATATGATGGTTCATAAACAGCTCTGTGTAATGTCATATGATGGTTCATATACAGCTCTATGTACTGTCATATGATGGTTCATAAACAGCTCTATGTACTGTCATATGATGGTTCATGTACTGCTCTGTGTACTATCATATGTTGGTTCATATACAGCTCTGTGTACTGTCATATGATGGTTCATATACAGCTCTGTGTACTATCATATGATGGTTCATATACAGCTCTGTGTACTGTCATATGATGGTTCATGTACTGCTCTGTGTACTGTCATATGATGGTTCATATACAGCTCTTATGATGGTTCATATACAGGTCTGTGTACTGTCATATGATGGTTCATATACAGCTCTGTATACTGTCATATGATGGTTCATATACAGCTCTGTCTACTATCATATGATGGTTCATATACAGCTCTGTGTACTGTCATATGATGGTTCATATACAGCTCTGTGTACTGTCATTTGATGGTTCATATACAGCTCTGTGTACTGTCATATGATGGTTCATAAACAGCTCTGTATACTGTCATATGATGGTTCATATACAGCTCTTATGATGGTTCATATACAGGTCTGTGTACTGTCATATGATGGTTCATAAACAGCTCTGTGTAATGTCATATGATGGTTCATATACAGCTCTGTGTACTATCATATGATGGTTCATATACAGCTCTGTGTACTGTCATATGATGGTTCATATACAGCTCTGTGTACTGTCATTTGATGGTTCATAAACAGCTCTGTATACTGTCATATGATGGTTCATAAACAGCTCTTATGATGGTTCATATACAGCTCTATGTACTGTCATATGATGGTTCATATACAGCTCTATTTACTGTCATATGATGGTTCATAAACAGCTCTGTGTACTGTCATATGATGGTTCATATACAGCTCTGTGTACTGTCATATGATGGTTCATATACAGCTCTGTGTACTGTCATATGATGGTTCATATACAGCTCTGTGTACTGTCATATGATGGTTCATATACAGCTCTTATGATGGTTCATATACAGCTCTATTTACTGTCATATGATGGTTCATATACAGCTCTATTTACTGTCATATGATGGTTCATAAACAGCTCTGTGTACTGTCATATGATGGTTCATAAACAGCTCTGTGTACTGTCATATGATGGTTCATATACAGCTCTGTGTACTGTCATATGATGGTTCATATACAGCTCTGTGTACTGTCATATGATGGTTCATATACAGCTCTTATGTTGGTTCATATACAGCTCTGTGTACTGTCATATGATGGTTCATAAACAGCTCTTATGATGGTTCATAAACAGCTCTGTGTACTGTCATATGATGGTTCATAAACAGCTCTTTGTACTGTCATATGATGGTTCATATACAGCTCTGTGTACTGTCATATGATGGTTCATATACAGCTCTGTATACTGTCATATGATGGTTCATAAACAGCTCTGTGTACTGTCATATGATGGTTCATAAACAGCTCTTATGATGGTTCATAAACAGCTCTGTGTACTGTCATATGATGGTTCATAAA
This sequence comes from Rutilus rutilus, assembly GCF_951802725.1. NCBI lineage: Eukaryota > Metazoa > Chordata > Actinopteri > Cypriniformes > Leuciscidae > Rutilus > Rutilus rutilus. Next base: position 70,879,382 of record NC_140209.1, read on the forward strand.
CAGCTCTTATGATGGTTCAAATACTATGTACTGTCATATGATGGTTCATAAACAGCTCTGTGTACTGTCATATGATGGTTCATATACAGCTCTATGTACTGTCATATGATGGTTCATAAACAGCTCTGTGTACTGTCATATGATGGTTCATTTACAGCTCTGTGTACTGCCATATGATGGTTCATAAACAGCTCTTATGATGGTTCATATACAGCTCTATGTACTGTCATATGATGGTTCATATACAGCTCTATGTACTGTCATATGATGGTTCATATACAGCTCTGTGTACTGTCATATGATGGTTCATATACAGCTCTGTGTACTGTCATATGATGGTTCATATACAGCTCTGTGTACTGTCATATGATGGTTCATATACAGCTCTTATGATGGTTCATATACAGCTCTATTTACTGTCATATGATGGTTCATATACAGCTCTATTTACTGTCATATGATGGTTCATAAACAGCTCTGTGTACTGTCATATGATGGTTCATAAACAGCTCTGTGTACTGTCATATGATGGTTCATATACAGCTCTATTTACTGTCATATGATGGTTCATAAACAGCTCTGTGTACTGTCATATGATGGTTCATAAACAGCTCTGTGTACTGTCATATGATGGTTCATATACAGCTCTGTGTACTGTCATATGATGGTTCATATACAGCTCTGTGTACTGTCATATGATGGTTCATATACAGCTCTTATGTTGGTTCATATACAGCTCTGTGTACTGTCATATGATGGTTCATAAACAGCTCTTATGATGGTTCATAAACAGCTCTGTGTACTGTCATATGATGGTTCATAAACAGCTCTTTGTACTGTCATATGATGGTTCATATACAGCTCTGTGTACTGTCATATGATGGTTCATATACAGCTCTGTATACTGTCATATGATGGTTCATAAACAGCTCTGTGTACTGTCATATGATGGTTCATAAACAGCTCTTATGATGGTTCATAAACAGCTCTGTGTACTGTCATATGATGGTTCATAAACAGCTCTTATGATGGTTCAAATACTATGTACTGTCATATGATGGTTCATAAACAGCTCTGTGTACTGTCATGTGATGGTTCATATACAGCTCTATGTACTGTCATATGATGGTTCATAAACAGCTCTGTGTACTGTCATATGATGGTTCATTTACAGCTCTGTGTACTGCCATATGATGGTTCATAAACAGCTCTTATGATGGTTCATATACAGCTCTATGTACTGTCATATGATGGTTCATATACAGCTCTATGTACTGTCATATGATGGTTCATATACAGCTCTGTGTACTGTCATATGATGGTTCATATACAGCTCTGTGTACTGTCATATGATGGTTCATATACAGCTCTGTGTACTGTCATATGATGGTTCATATACAGCTCTTATGATGGTTCATATACAGCTCTATTTACTGTCATATGATGGTTCATATACAGCTCTATTTACTGTCATATGATGGTTCATAAACAGCTCTGTGTACTGTCATATGATGGTTCATAAACAGCTCTGTGTACTGTCATATGATGGTTCATATACAGCTCTGTGTACTGTCATATGATGGTTCATATACAGCTCTGTGTACTGCCATATGATGGTTCATATACAGCTCTTATGTTGGTTCATATACAGCTCTGTGTACTGTCATATGATGGTTCATAAACAGCTCTTATGATGGTTCATAAACAGCTCTGTGTACTGTCATATGATGGTTCATAAACAGCTCTTTGTACTGTCATATGATGGTTCATATACAGCTCTGTGTACTGTCATATGATGGTTCATATACAGCTCTGTATACTGTCATATGATGGTTCATAAACAGCTCTGTGTACTGTCATATGATGGTTCATAAACAGCTCTTATGATGGTTCATAAACAGCTCTGTGTACTGTCATATGATGGTTCATAAACAGCTCTTATGATGGTTCAAATACTATGTACTGTCATATGATGGTTCATAAACAGCTCTGTGTACTGTCATATGATGGTTCATATACAGCTCTATGTACTAGGGGTGTAACGATTCATCAACTACATCGATGTATCGATTTATATTCCTACGATCCAACTGGATCGATCTGTGCTCGGCAAGTTGGCCTTCCGGACGACATATATCGATCTAATATCGTTTTAAAAGGTAATGAATCGATTGTATCGATACTAGGAAATAGCGCATTGGATTTAAGCACGTTAGACTTTATATGGATGTTTTTTCTTTGCACTTTTAATGATAAAGGCGTTAAACGTTACTCGATTAAGTCTGCCTATCTGTGTCGTCGTCGCCATGCGTGACGCGCCAGCAGCAGCGCAAAGACAACAAGCAGCGCAAAGTCTCTCACCTCAGAAAAACGGACTGTCCTGTCCTCTCAGCCGCTATATAGTCCAGGCGTTTTAGGAAAAAAGGGTGAACAAATTGCAACAGAATCAAACTCAACTGATTTTGTATCCTCCATATGTCCTGAGTAAAGAAAAAAAAGCCCCGAAGAATCCCATTAGGGGAAAGTTCCGAAAAAGACCCAAATATCGCCTATTCATACGCCTATTCATTATTTTTCTCACATGAATAGGGTACAAATTTTAACCTTTAGATATCACCATGAAAATTACTGAGTTGATTACTTATATCAAGACAAACAAAAAATGTATTACAAGTTTTTTTTAATTGTTTGTTAACATGGACAAACGGTGCATAATCTAATTACAGATGTGCTAATTTGCATAAATACCACAACAGGTCTAAACATTGGGTCTAGCCAGGTGAAAATATCTTGTTGAATCTTGTTGACAAATAACAGTAAAATACTTAATATTAAGGTCTGAATGAACCCATTTAGGCTACCCATGAGCATTAATACATAGAGGCAGGAAGAAGTACTTTAGAAACCAGCCTTTATTAATTTTTAAGAGATTGGGTTTGGGTCTGGGTCCATGGGACTGTTTCTGGGGGACGAGTCTGAGGCAAGCACAGGAGACAATGGTAAGGAGAATGCAGAAGACAAAAGGTAAGTAAAATAAAAAGTAAATCCCCAGAAACAGTCCCACGGACCCAGCCCCAAACCCCATCTCTGCAATAATAATTAATAAAGGCTGGTTTAAAGTACTTCTTCCTGCCTCTATGTATTAATGCTCATGGGTAGCCTAAATGGGTTCCATTCAGACCTTAACATTAAGTATTTTACTGTTATTTGTCAACAAGATTCAACAAGACATTTTCACCCGGCTAGACCCAATGTTTAGATCTGTTGTGGTATTTATGCAAATTAGCACATCTGTAATTAGATTATGCACCGTTTGTCCATGTTAACAAACAATTAAAAAAAACTTGTAATACATTTTTTGTATGTCTTGATATAAGTAATCAACTCAGTAATTTTCATGGTGATATCTAAAGGTTAAAAAAATTACCCTATTCATGTGAGAAAAATAATGAATAGGCGTATGAATAGGATATATTTGGGTCTTTTTCGGAACTTTCCCCTAATGGGATTCTTCGGGGCTTTTTTTTCCTTACTCATGACATATTGAGGATATAAAATCAGTTGAGTTTGATTCTGTTGCAATTTGTTCACGGTTGACCCCCATTTTGGCTTAAAACGCCTGGACTAATACTGCAGTAGCGCGCACTCTTCAATTGCAAGCGCAAATGCGGTGGAGCGCGCTGTATCACTTCACTAAAGCGCAAAAGAAATACGAGAATGCAACGTCGTAAATTAGTAAGTTAAGAAATAAAAGTAAAATACCAATAAATTACGTTATTGGTACGTCATGTGTGTTGCTATTTATCAGGAGCAGTTTCCATGTTTCTTTACCAGTTCTTCTAAGTATTGTATCACCATGGTAGCCTAATTGTTGTTTGTTTCCATAACAAAATGCCACTTACTGGTTTTGTATATTTTTATATGACTGTGGTGGCTCATACCAAGATTGTATTAACAAAAACTAGTTTGGGACTGCTATTTAATAGCTTAACCTCGCAGTGCCTACTGTCTATCAGTATTTGTCATATTCTTAAAAAAAAATTGTTACGTAAAGGGGGACAGAACTTGTGTGTCAACAATTTTTGTGTAAACAAATGTATTATAATAGGCTTATATAATTCCTAAAAAGGTGGGTCACGGCTTGATGACCATGCGGAAATGTGGGTCCCATGGCCAAACTATTCAAAACATCATTCTATGTTGTGATAATCGTAATTAATAATCACAATTACAATTTCAAGGGAATAATCAACAATTATCATTTTTGTCATAATCGTTCAGTCCTACTTATTAAAATAAAATGTGAATACATTTTACATTAATTGTTGTTTACTTGTTTGTTTATATCTATAATTAATTGATACCTGATTCCCTTACAAGAATTTTTGGCTAAAAAGTTACTGAATCGATTTCAAGTCACTGAATCGTTTCGGATCGGATCGTTCTAAATGAACCAATATCGTCCTTGAATCGTATCGACAACCATGAATCGCGAATCGAATCGAATCGTTGTTAAAACGAATCGTTACACCCCTACTATGTACTGTCATATGATGGTTCATAAACAGCTCTGTGTACTGTCATATGATGGTTCATTTACAGCTCTGTGTACTGCCATATGATGGTTCATAAACAGCTCTTATGATGGTTCATATACAGCTCTATGTACTGTCATATGATGGTTCATATACAGCTCTATGTACTGTCATATGATGGTTCATAAACAGCTCTTATGTTGGTTCATATACAGCTCTGTGTACTGTCATATGATGGTTCATAAACAGCTCTTATGATGGTTCATATACAGCTCTGTGTACTGTCATATGATGGTTCATAAACAGCTCTTATGATGGTTCATATACAGCTCTGTGTACTGTCATATGATGGTTCATATACAGCTCTATGTACTGTCATATGATGGTTCATATACAGCTCTGTGTACTGTCATATGATGGTTCATAAACAGCTCTGTGTACTGTCATATGATGGTTCATAAACAGCTCTTTGTACTGTTATATGATGGTTCATATACAGCTCTGTGTACTGTCATATGATGGTTCATATACAGCTCTGTATACTGTCATATGATGGTTCATAAAAAGCTTTGTGTACTGTCATATGATGGGTCATATACAGCTTTGTGTACTGTCATATGATGGTTCATATACAGCTCTTATGATGGTTCATATACAGCTCTGTGTACTGTCATATGATGGTCCATATACAGCTCTGTGTACTGTCATATGATGGTTCATAAACAGCTCTGTGTACTGCCATATGATGGTTCATATACAGCTCTATGTACTGTCATATGATGGTTCATAAACAGCTCAATGTACTGTCATATGATGGTTCATATACAGCTCTGTGTACTGTCATATGATGGTTCATATACAGCTCTGTGTACTGTCATATGATGGTCCATATACAGCTCTGTGTACTGTAATATGATGGTTCATATACAGATCTGTGTACTGTCATATGATGGTTCATATACAGCTCTGTGTACTGTCATATGATGGTTCATAAACAGCTCTTATGATGGTTCATATACAGCTCTGTGTACTGTAATATGATGGTTCATATACAGATCTGTGTACTGTCATATGATGGTTCATATACAGCTCTGTGTACTGTCATATGATGGTTCATATACAGCTCTGTGTACTGATGGTTCATGTACTGCTCTGTGTACTGTCATATGATGGTTCATATACAGCTCTTATGTTGGTTCATATACAGCTCTGTGTACTGTCATATGTTGGTTCATATACAACTCTGTGTACTGTCATATGATGGTTCATGTACTGCTCTGTGTACTGTCATATGATGGTTCATATACAGCTCTGTGTACTGTCATATGATGGTTCATATACAGCTCTTATGATGGTTCATATACAGGTCTGTGTACTGTCATATGATGGTTCATATACAGCTCTTATGATGGTTCATATACAGGTCTGTGTACTGTCATATGATGGTTCATATACAGCTCTGTGTACTGATGGTTCATGTACTGCTCTGTGTACTGTCATATGATGGTTCATATACAGCTCTATGTACTGTCATATGATGGTTCATATACAGCTCTGTGTACTGTCATATGATGGATCATATACAGCTCTATGTACTGTCATATGATGGTTCATATACAGCTTTGTGTACTGTCATATGATGGTTCATAAACAGCTCTGTGTACTGTCATATGATGGTTCATATACAGCTCTACTGTCATATGATGGTTCATATACAGCTCTGTGTACTGTCATATGATGGATCATATACAGCTCTATGTACTGTCATATGATGGTTCATATACAGCTCTGTGTACTGTCATATGATGGTTCATAAACAGCTCTGTGTACTGTCATATGATGGTTCATAAACAGCTCTTTGTACTGTTATATGATGGTTCATATACAGCTCTGTGTACTGTCATATGATGGTTCATAAACAGCTCTGTGTACTGTCATATGATGGTTCATAAACAGCTCTTTGTACTGTTATATGATGGTTCATATACAGCTCTGTGTACTGTCATATGATGGTTCATATACAGCTCTGTATACTGTCATATGATGGTTCATAAACAGCTCTGTGTACTGTCATATGATGGGTCATATACAGCTTTGTGTACTGTCATATGATGGTTCATATACAGCTCTTATGATGGTTCATATACAGCTCTGTGTACTGTCATATGATGGTCCATATACAGCTCTGTGTACTGTCATATGATGGTTCATAAACAGCTCTGTGAACTGTCATATGATGGTTCATAAACAGCTCTGTGTACTGTCATATGATGGTTCATAAACAGCTCTTATGATGGTTCATATACAGCTCTGTGTACTGTCATATGATGGTTCATATACAGCTCTGTGTACTGTCATATGATGGTCCATATACAGCTCTGTGTACTGTAATATGATGGTTCATATACAGATCTGTGTACTGTCATATGATGGTTCATGTACTGCTCTGTGTACTGTCATATGATGGTTCATATACAGCTCTGTGTACTGTCATATGATGGTTCATAAACAGCTCTTATGATGGTTCATATACAGCTCTGTGTACTGTAATATGATGGTTCATATACAGATCTGTGTACTGTCATATGATGGTTCATATACAGCTCTGTGTACTGTCATATGATGGTTCATATACAGCTCTGTGTACTGTCATATGATGGTTCATATACAGCTCTGTGTACTGTCATATGATGGTTCATAAACAGCTCTATGTACTGTCATATGATGGTTCATATACAGCTCTATGTACTGTCATATGATGGTTCATATACAGCTCTTATGTTGGTTCATATACAGCTCTGTGTACTGTCATATGATGGTTCATATATAGCTCTGTCTACTGTCATATGATGGTTCATATATAGCTCTGTCTACTGTCATATGATGGTTCATATACAGCTCTTATGATGGTTCATATACAGGTCTGTGTACTGTCATATGATGGTTCATAAACAGCTCTGTGTAATGTCATATGATGTTTCATATACAGCTCTGTGTACTATCATATGATATTTCATATACAGCTCTGTGTACTGTCATATGATGGTTCATATACAGCTCTGTATACTGTCATATGATGGTTCATAAACAGCTCTTATGATGGTTCATATACAGCTCTATGTACTGTCATATGATGGTTCATATACAGCTCTATTTACTGTCATATGATGGTTCATAAACAGCTCTGTGTACTGTCATATGATGGTTCTTATACAGCTCTGTGTACTGTCATATGATGGTTCATATACAGCTCTGTGTACTGTCATATGATGGTTCATATACAGCTCTGTGTACTGTCATATGATGGTTCATATACAGCTCTTATGATGGTTCATATACAGCTCTATGTACTGTCATATGATGGTTCATATACAGCTCTATTTACTGTCATATGATGGTTCATAAACAGCTCTGTGTACTGTCATATGATGGTTCATATACAGCTCTATTTACTGTCATATGATGGTTCATAAACAGCTCTGTGTACTGTCATATGATGGTTCATATACAGCTCTGTGTACTGTCATATGATGGTTCATATACAGCTCTGTGTACTGTCATTTGATGGTTCATATACAGCTCTGTGTACTGTCATATGATGGTTCATAAACAGCTCTGTATACTGTCATATGATGGTTCATAAACAGCTCTTATGATGGTTCATATACAGCTCTATGTACTGTCATATGATGGTTCATATACAGCTCTATTTACTGTCATATGATGGTTCATAAACAGCTCTGTGTACTGTCATATGATGGTTCATATACAGCTCTGTGTACTGTCATATGATGGTTCATATACAGCTCTGTGTACTGTCATATGATGGTTCATATACAGCTCTGTGTACTGTCATATGATGGTTCATATACAGCTCTTATGTTGGTTCATATACAGCTCTGTGTACTGTCATATGATGGTTCATAAACAGCTCTTATGATGGTTCATAAACAGCTCTGTGTACTGTCATATGATGGTTCATAAACAGCTCTTTGTACTGTCATATGATGGTTCATATACAGCTCTGTGTACTGTCATATGATGGTTCATATACAGCTCTGTATACTGTCATATGATGGTTCATAAACAGCTCTGTGTACTGTCATATGATGGTTCATAAACAGCTCTTATGATGGTTCATAAACAGCTCTGTGTACTGTCATATGATGGTTCATAAACAGCTCTTATGATGGTTCAAATACAGCTCTATGTACTGTCATATGATGGTTCATAAACAGCTCTGTGTACTGTCATATGATGGTTCATATACAGCTCTATGTACTGTCATATGATGGTTCATAAACAGCTCTGTGTACTGTCATATGATGGTTCATAAACAGCTCTTATGATGGTTCATATACAGCTCTATGTACTGTCATATGATGGTTCATATACAGCTCTATGTACTGTCATATGATGGTTCATAAACAGCTCTGTGTACTGTCATATGATGGTTCAAATACAGCTCTGTGTACTGTCATATGATGGTTCATATAGAGCTCTTATGTTGGTTCATATACAGCTCTGTGTACTGTCATATGATGGTTCATAAACAGCTCTTATGATGGTTCATATACAGCTCTGTGTACTGTCATATGATGGTTCATAAACAGCTCTTATGATGGTTCATATACAGCTCTGTGTACTGTCATATGATGGTTCATATACAGCTCTATGTACTGTCATATAATGGTTCATATACAGCTCTGTGTACTGTCATATGATGGTTCATATACAGCTCTGTGTACTATCATATGTTGGTTCATATACAGCTCTGTGTACTGTCATATGATGGTTCATGTACTGCTCTGTGTACTGTCATATGATGGGTCATGTACTGCTCTGTGTACTGATGGTTCATGTACTGCTCTGTGTACTGTCATATGATGGTTCATATACAGCTCTTATGATGGTTCATATACAGGTCTGTGTACTATCATAATGTTGGTTCATATACAGCTCTGTGTACTGTCATATGATGGTTCATGTACTGCTCTGTGTACTGTCATATGATGGGTCATGTACTGCTCTGTGTACTGATGGTTCATGTACTGCTCTGTGTACTGTCATATGATGGTTCATATACAGCTCTTATGATGGTTCAAATACAGGTCTGTGTACTGTCATATGATGATTCATATACAGCTCTGTATACTGTCATATGATGGTTCATAAACAGCTCTGTGTAATGTCATATGATGGTTCATATACAGCTCTGTGTACTGTCATATGATGGTTCATATACAGCTCTGTGTACTATCATATGATGGTTCATATACAGCTCTGTATACTGTCATATGATGGTTCATGTACTGCTCTGTGTACTGTCATATGATGGTTCATATACAGCTCTTATGATGGTTCATATACAGGTCTGTGTACTGTCATATGATGGTTCATATACAGCTCTGTATACTGTCATATGATGGTTCATATACAGCTCTGTGTACTATCATATGATGGTTCATATACAGCTCTGTGTACTGTCATATGATGGTTCATATACAGCTCTGTGTACTATCATATGTTGGTTCATATACAGCTCTTATGATGGTTCATATACAGCTCTGTGTACTGTCATATGATGGTTCATATACAGCTCTGTGTACTATCATATGATGGTTCATATACAGCTCTGTATACTGTCATATGATGGTTCATATACAGCTCTGTGTACTATCATATGTTGGTTCATATACAGCTCTGTGTACTGTCATATGATGGTTCATATACAGCTCTGTGTACTATCATATGATGGTTCATATACAGCTCTGTATACTGTCATATGATGGTTCATGTACTGCTCTGTGTACTGTCATATGATGGTTCATTTACAGCTCTGTGTACTGTCATATGATGGTTCATATACAGCTCTGTGTACTGTCATTTGATGGTTCATATACAGCTCTGTGTACTGTCATATGATGGTTCATAAACAGCTCTGTATACTGTCATATGATGGTTCATATACAGCTCTTATGATGGTTCATATACAGGTCTGTGTACTGTCATATGATGGTTCATATACAGCTCTGTATACTGTCATATGATGGTTCATATACAGCTCTGTGTACTATCATATGATGGTTCATATACAGCTCTGTGTACTGTCATATGATGGTTCATATACAGCTCTGTGTACTGTCATTTGATGGTTCATATACAGCTCTGTGTACTGTCATATGATGGTTCATAAACAGCTCTGTATACTGTCATATGATGGTTCATATACAGCTCTTATGATGGTTCATATACAGGTCTGTGTACTGTCATATGATGGTTCATAAACAGCTCTGTGTAATGTCATATGATGGTTCATATACAGCTCTGTGTACTATCATATGATGGTTCATATACAGCTCTGTGTACTGTCATATGATGGTTCATATACAGCTCTGTGTACTGTCATATGATGGTTCATAAACAGCTCTGTATACTGTCATATGATGGTTCATAAACAGCTCTTATGATGGTTCATATACAGCTCTATGTACTGTCATATGATGGTTCATATACAGCTCTATTTACTGTCATATGATGGTTCATAAACAGCTCTGTGTACTGTCATATGATGGTTCATATACAGCTCTGTGTACTGTCATATGATGGTTCATATACAGCTCTGTGTACTGTCATATGATGGTTCATATACAGCTCTTATGTTGGTTCATATACAGCTCTGTGTACTGTCATATGATGGTTCATAAACAGCTCTTATGATGGTTCATATACAGCTCTGTGTACTGTCATATGATGGTTCATATACAGCTCTATGTACTGTCATATGATGGTTCATAAACAGCTCTATGTACTGTCATATGATGGTTCATAAACAGCTCTGTGTACTGTCATATGATGGTTCATAAACAGCTCTTTGTACTGTCATATGATGGTTCATATACAGCTCTGTGTACTGTCATATGATGGTTCATATACAGCTCTGTATACTGTCATATGATGGTTCATAAACAGCTCTTATGATGGTTCATATACAGCTCTGTGTACTGTAATATGATGGTTCATATACAGATCTGTGTACTGTCATATGATGGTTCATATACAGCTCTGTGTACTGTCATATGATGGTTCATATACAGCTCTGTGTACTGTCATATGATGGTTCATAAACAGCTCTGTGTACTGTCATTTGTTGGTTCATATACAGCTCTGTGTACTATCATATGTTGGTTCATATACAGCTCTGTGTACTGTCATATGATGGTTCATGTACTGCTCTGTGTACTGTCATATGATGGGTCATGTACTGCTCTGTGTACTGTCATATGATGGGTCATGTACTGCTCTGTGTACTGATGGTTCATATACAGCTCTGTGTACTGTCATATGATGGTTCATATACAGCTCTTATGTTGGTTCATATACAGCTCTGTGTACTGTCATATGATGGTTCATAAACAGCTCTTATGATGGTTCATATACAGCTCTGTGTACTGTCATATGATGGTTCATATACAGCTCTATGTACTGTCATATGATGGTTCATAAACAGCTCTATGTACTGTCATATGATGGTTCATAAACAGCTCTGTGTACTGTCATATGATGGTTCATAAACAGCTCTTTGTACTGTCATATGATGGTTCATATACAGCTCTGTGTACTGTCATATGATGGTTCATATACAGCTCTGTATACTGTCATATGATGGTTCATAAACAGCTCTTATGATGGTTCATATACAGCTCTGTGTACTGTAATATGATGGTTCATATACAGATCTGTGTACTGTCATATGATGGTTCATATACAGCTCTGTGTACTGTCATATGATGGTTCATATACAGCTCTGTGTACTGTCATATGATGGTTCATAAACAGCTCTGTGTAATGTCATATGATGGTTCATATACAGCTCTGTGTACTATCATATGTTGGTTCATATACAGCTCTGTGTACTGTCATATGATGGTTCATGTACTGCTCTGTGTACTGTCATATGATGGGTCATGTACTGCTCTGTGTACTGATGGTTCATGTACTGCTCTGTGTACTGTCATATGATGGTTCATATACAGCTCTTATGATGGTTCAAATACAGGTCTGTGTACTGTCATATGATGATTCATATACAGCTCTGTATACTGTCATATGATGGTTCATAAACAGCTCTGTGTAATGTCATATGATGGTTCATATACAGCTCTGTGTACTATCATATGTTGGTTCATATACAGCTCTGTGTACTGTCATATGATGGTTCATATACAGCTCTGTGTACTATCATATGATGGTTCATATACAGCTCTGTGTACTGTCATATGATGGTTCATGTACTGCTCTGTGTACTGTCATATGATGGTTCATATACAGCTCTTATGATGGTTCATATACAGGTCTGTGTACTGTCATATGATGGTTCATATACAGCTCTGTATACTGTCATATGATGGTTCATATACAGCTCTGTGTACTATCATATGATGGTTCATATACAGCTCTGTGTACTGTCATATGATGGTTCATATACAGCTCTGTGTACTGTCATTTGATGGTTCATATACAGCTCTGTGTACTGTCATATGATGGTTCATAAACAGCTCTATGTACTGTCATATGATGGTTCATATACAGCTCTGTGTACTATCATATGATATTTCATATACAGCTCTGTGTACTGTCATATGATGGTTCATATACAGCTCTGTATACTGTCATATGATGGTTCATAAACAGCTCTTATGATGGTTCATATACAGCTCTATGTACTGTCATATGATGGTTCATATACAGCTCTATTTACTGTCATATGATGGTTCATAAACAGCTCTGTGTACTGTCATATGATGGTTCATATACAGCTCTGTGTACTGTCATATGATGGTTCATATACAGCTCTGTGTACTGTCATATGATGGTTCATATACAGCTATGTGTACTGTCATATGATGGTTCATATACAGCTCTTATGATGGTTCATATACAGCTCTATGTACTGTCATATGATGGTTCATATACAGCTCTATTTACTGTCATATGATGGTTCATAAACAGCTCTGTGTACTGTCATATGATGGTTCATATACAGCTCTATTTACTGTCATATGATGGTTCATAAACAGCTCTGTGTACTGTCATATGATGGTTCATATACAGCTCTGTGTACTGTCATATGATGGTTCATATACAGCTCTGTGTACTGTCATTTGATGGTTCATATACAGCTCTTATGATGGTTCATATACAGCTCTGTGTACTGTCATATGATGGTTCATAAACAGCTCTGTATACTGTCATATGATGGTTCATAAACAGCTCTCATGATGGTTCATATACAGCTCTATGTACTGTCATATGATGGTTCATATACAGCTCTATTTACTGTCATATGATGGTTCATAAACAGCTCTGTGTACTGTCATATGATGGTTCATATACAGCTCTGTGTACTATCATATGATGGTTCATATACAGCTCTGTGTACTGTCATATGATGGTTCATATACAGCTCTGTGTACTGTCATATGATGGTTCATATACAGCTCTTATGTTGGTTCATATACAGCTCTGTGTACTGTCATATGATGGTTCATAAACAGCTCTTATGATGGTTCATAAACAGCTCTGTGTACTGTCATATGATGGTTCATAAACAGCTCTTTGTACTGTCATATGATGGTTCATATACAGCTCTGTGTACTGTCATATGATGGTTCATATACAGCTCTGTATACTGTCATATGATGGTTCATAAACAGCTCTGTGTACTGTCATATGATGGTTCATAAACAGCTCTTATGATGGTTCATAAACAGCTCTGTGTACTGTCATATGATGGTTCATAAACAGCTCTTATGATGGTTCAAATACAGCTCTATGTACTGTCATATGATGGTTCATAAACAGCTCTGTGTACTGTCATATGATGGTTCATATACAGCTCTATGTACTGTCATATGATGGTTCATAAACAGCTCTGTGTACTGTCATATGATGGTTCATATACAGCTCTGTGTACTGCCATATGATGGTTCATAAACAGCACTTATGATGGTTCATATACAGCTCTATGTACTGTCATATGATGGTTCATATACAGCTCTATGTACTGTCATATGATGGTTCATAAACAGCTCTGTGTACTGTCATATGATGGTTCAAATACAGCTCTGTGTACTGTCATATGATGGTTCATATACAGCTCTTATGTTGGTTCATATACAGCTCTGTGTACTGTCATATGATGGTTCATAAACAGCTCTTATGATGGTTCATATACAGCTCTGTGTACTGTCATATGATGGTTCATAAACAGCTCTTATGATGGTTCATATACAGCTCTGTGTATTGTCATATGATGGTTCATATACAGCTCTATGTACTGTCATATAATGGTTCATATACAGCTCTGTGTACTGTCATATGATGGTTCATATACAGCTCTGTGTACTATCATATGTTGGTTCATATACAGCTCTGTGTACTGTCATATGATGGTTCATGTACTGCTCTGTGTACTGTCATATGATGGGTCATGTACTGCTCTGTGTACTGATGGTTCATGTACTGCTCTGTGTACTGTCATATGATGGTTCATATACAGCTCTTATGATGGTTCAAATACAGGTCTGTGTACTGTCATATGATGATTCATATACAGCTCTGTATACTGTCATATGATGGTTCATAAACAGCTCTGTGTAATGTCATATGATGGTTCATATACAGCTCTGTGTACTATCATATGTTGGTTCATATACAGCTCTGTGTACTATCATATGATGGTTCATATACAGCTCTGTGTACTGTCATATGATGGTTCATGTACTGCTCTGTGTACTGTCATATGATGGTTCATATACAGCTCTTATGATGGTTCATATACAGGTCTGTGTACTGTCATATGATGGTTCATATACAGCTCTGTATACTGTCATATGATGGTTCATATACAGCTCTGTGTACTATCATATGATGGTTCATATACAGCTCTGTGTACTGTCATATGATGGTTCATATACAGCTCTGTGTACTGTCATTTGATGGTTCATATACAGGTCTGTGTACTGTCATATGATGGTTCATAAACAGCTCTGTATACTGTCATATGATGGTTCATATACAGCTCTTATGATGGTTCATATACAGGTCTGTGTACTGTCATATGATGGTTCATAAACAGCTCTGTGTAATGTCATATGATGGTTCATATACAGCTCTGTGTACTATCATATGATGGTTCATATACAGCTCTGTGTACTGTCATATGATGGTTCATATACAGCTCTGTGTACTGTCATATGATGGTTCATAAACAGCTCTGTATACTGTCATATGATGGTTCATAAACAGCTCTTATGATGGTTCATATACAGCTCTATGTACTGTCATATGATGGTTCATATACAGCTCTATTTACTGTCATATGATGGTTCATAAACAGCTCTGTGTACTGTCATATGATGGTTCATATACAGCTCTGTGTACTGTCATATGATGGTTCATATACAGCTCTGTGTACTGTCATATGATGGTTCATATACAGCTCTGTGTACTGTCATATGATGGTTCATATACAGCTCTTATGATGGTTCATATACAGCTCTATTTACTGTCATATGATGGTTCATATACAGCTCTATTTACTGTCATATGATGGTTCATAAACAGCTCTGTGTACTGTCATATGATGGTTCATAAACAGCTCTGTGTACTGTCATATGATGGTTCATATACAGCTCTGTGTACTGTCATATGATGGTTCACATACAGCTCTGTGTACTGTCATATGATGGTTCATATACAGCTCTTATGTTGGTTCATATACAGCTCTGTGTACTGTCATATGATGGTTCATAAACAGCTCTTATGATGGTTCATAAACAGCTCTGTGTACTGTCATATGATGGTTCATAAACAGCTCTTTGTACTGTCATATGATGGTTCATATACAGCTCTGTGTACTGTCATATGATGGTTCATATACAGCTCTGTATACTGTCATATGATGGTTCATAAACAGCTCTGTGTACTGTCATATGATGATTCATATACAGCTCTTATGATGGTTCATAAACAGCTCTGTGTACTGTCATATGATGGTTCATAAACAGCTCTTATGATAGTTCAAACACTATGTACTGTCATATGATGGTTCATAAACAGCTCTGTGTACTGTCATATGATGGTTCATATACAGCTCTATGTACTGTCATATGATGGTTCATAAACAGCTCTGTGTACTGTCATATGATGGTTCATAAACAGCTCTTTGTACTGTTATATGATGGTTCATATACAGCTCTGTGTACTGTCATATGATGGTTCATATACAGCTCTGTATACTGTCATATGATGGTTCATAAAAAGCTCTGTGTACTGTCATATGATGGGTCATATACAGCTGTGTGTACTGTCATATGATGGTTCATATACAGCTCTTATGATGGTTCATATACAGCTCTGTGTACTGTCATATGATGGTCCATATACAGCTCTGTGTACTGTCATATGATGGTTCATAAACAGCTCTGTGTACTGTCATATGATGGTTCAAATACAGCTCTGTGTACTGTCATATGATGGTTCATATAGAGCTCTTATGTTGGTTCATATACAGCTCTGTGTACTGTCATATGATGGTTCATAAACAGCTCTTATGATGGTTCATATACAGCTCTGTGTACTGTCATATGATGGTTCATAAACAGCTCTTATGATGGTTCATATACAGCTCTGTGTACTGTCATATGATGGTTCATATACAGCTCTATGTACTGTCATATAATGGTTCATATACAGCTCTGTGTACTGTCATATGATGGTTCATATACAGCTCTGTGTACTATCATATGTTGGTTCATATACAGCTCTGTGTACTGTCATATGATGGTTCATGTACTGCTCTGTGTACTGTCATATGATGGGTCATGTACTGCTCTGTGTACTGATGGTTCATGTACTGCTCTGTGTACTGTCATATGATGGTTCATATACAGCTCTTATGATGGTTCATATACAGGTCTGTGTACTATCATAATGTTGGTTCATATACAGCTCTGTGTACTGTCATATGATGGTTCATGTACTGCTCTGTGTACTGTCATATGATGGGTCATGTACTGCTCTGTGTACTGATGGTTCATGTACTGCTCTGTGTACTGTCATATGATGGTTCATATACAGCTCTTATGATGGTTCAAATACAGGTCTGTGTACTGTCATATGATGATTCATATACAGCTCTGTATACTGTCATATGATGGTTCATAAACAGCTCTGTGTAATGTCATATGATGGTTCATATACAGCTCTGTGTACTGTCATATGATGGTTCATATACAGCTCTGTGTACTATCATATGATGGTTCATATACAGCTCTGTATACTGTCATATGATGGTTCATGTACTGCTCTGTGTACTGTCATATGATGGTTCATATACAGCTCTTATGATGGTTCATATACAGGTCTGTGTACTGTCATATGATGGTTCATATACAGCTCTGTATACTGTCATATGATGGTTCATATACAGCTCTGTGTACTATCATATGATGGTTCATATACAGCTCTGTGTACTGTCATATGATGGTTCATATACAGCTCTGTGTACTATCATATGTTGGTTCATATACAGCTCTTATGATGGTTCATATACAGCTCTGTGTACTGTCATATGATGGTTCATATACAGCTCTGTGTACTATCATATGATGGTTCATATACAGCTCTGTATACTGTCATATGATGGTTCATATACAGCTCTGTGTACTATCATATGTTGGTTCATATACAGCTCTGTGTACTGTCATATGATGGTTCATATACAGCTCTGTGTACTATCATATGATGGTTCATATACAGCTCTGTATACTGTCATATGATGGTTCATGTACTGCTCTGTGTACTGTCATATGATGGTTCATTTACAGCTCTGTGTACTGTCATATGATGGTTCATATACAGCTCTGTGTACTGTCATTTGATGGTTCATATACAGCTCTGTGTACTGTCATATGATGGTTCATAAACAGCTCTGTATACTGTCATATGATGGTTCATATACAGCTCTTATGATGGTTCATATACAGGTCTGTGTACTGTCATATGATGGTTCATATACAGCTCTGTATACTGTCATATGATGGTTCATATACAGCTCTGTGTACTATCATATGATGGTTCATATACAGCTCTGTGTACTGTCATATGATGGTTCATATACAGCTCTGTGTACTGTCATTTGATGGTTCATATACAGCTCTGTGTACTGTCATATGATGGTTCATAAACAGCTCTGTATACTGTCATATGATGGTTCATATACAGCTCTTATGATGGTTCATATACAGGTCTGTGTACTGTCATATGATGGTTCATAAACAGCTCTGTGTAATGTCATATGATGGTTCATATACAGCTCTGTGTACTATCATATGATGGTTCATATACAGCTCTGTGTACTGTCATATGATGGTTCATATACAGCTCTGTGTACTGTCATATGATGGTTCATAAACAGCTCTGTATACTGTCATATGATGGTTCATAAACAGCTCTTATGATGGTTCATATACAGCTCTATGTACTGTCATATGATGGTTCATATACAGCTCTATTTACTGTCATATGATGGTTCATAAACAGCTCTGTGTACTGTCATATGATGGTTCATATACAGCTCTGTGTACTGTCATATGATGGTTCATATACAGCTCTGTGTACTGTCATATGATGGTTCATATACAGCTCTTATGTTGGTTCATATACAGCTCTGTGTACTGTCATATGATGGTTCATAAACAGCTCTTATGATGGTTCATATACAGCTCTGTGTACTGTCATATGATGGTTCATATACAGCTCTATGTACTGTCATATGATGGTTCATAAACAGCTCTATGTACTGTCATATGATGGTTCATAAACAGCTCTGTGTACTGTCATATGATGGTTCATAAACAGCTCTTTGTACTGTCATATGATGGTTCATATACAGCTCTGTGTACTGTCATATGATGGTTCATATACAGCTCTGTATACTGTCATATGATGGTTCATAAACAGCTCTTATGATGGTTCATATACAGCTCTGTGTACTGTAATATGATGGTTCATATACAGATCTGTGTACTGTCATATGATGGTTCATATACAGCTCTGTGTACTGTCATATGATGGTTCATATACAGCTCTGTGTACTGTCATATGATGGTTCATAAACAGCTCTGTGTACTGTCATTTGTTGGTTCATATACAGCTCTGTGTACTATCATATGTTGGTTCATATACAGCTCTGTGTACTGTCATATGATGGTTCATGTACTGCTCTGTGTACTGTCATATGATGGGTCATGTACTGCTCTGTGTACTGTCATATGATGGGTCATGTACTGCTCTGTGTACTGATGGTTCATATACAGCTCTGTGTACTGTCATATGATGGTTCATATACAGCTCTTATGTTGGTTCATATACAGCTCTGTGTACTGTCATATGATGGTTCATAAACAGCTCTTATGATGGTTCATATACAGCTCTGTGTACTGTCATATGATGGTTCATATACAGCTCTATGTACTGTCATATGATGGTTCATAAACAGCTCTATGTACTGTCATATGATGGTTCATAAACAGCTCTGTGTACTGTCATATGATGGTTCATAAACAGCTCTTTGTACTGTCATATGATGGTTCATATACAGCTCTGTGTACTGTCATATGATGGTTCATATACAGCTCTGTATACTGTCATATGATGGTTCATAAACAGCTCTTATGATGGTTCATATACAGCTCTGTGTACTGTAATATGATGGTTCATATACAGATCTGTGTACTGTCATATGATGGTTCATATACAGCTCTGTGTACTGTCATATGATGGTTCATATACAGCTCTGTGTACTGTCATATGATGGTTCATAAACAGCTCTGTGTAATGTCATATGATGGTTCATATACAGCTCTGTGTACTATCATATGTTGGTTCATATACAGCTCTGTGTACTGTCATATGATGGTTCATGTACTGCTCTGTGTACTGTCATATGATGGGTCATGTACTGCTCTGTGTACTGATGGTTCATGTACTGCTCTGTGTACTGTCATATGATGGTTCATATACAGCTCTTATGATGGTTCAAATACAGGTCTGTGTACTGTCATATGATGATTCATATACAGCTCTGTATACTGTCATATGATGGTTCATAAACAGCTCTGTGTAATGTCATATGATGGTTCATATACAGCTCTGTGTACTATCATATGTTGGTTCATATACAGCTCTGTGTACTGTCATATGATGGTTCATATACAGCTCTGTGTACTATCATATGATGGTTCATATACAGCTCTGTGTACTGTCATATGATGGTTCATGTACTGCTCTGTGTACTGTCATATGATGGTTCATATACAGCTCTTATGA
Source organism: Rutilus rutilus (assembly GCF_951802725.1). NCBI lineage: Eukaryota > Metazoa > Chordata > Actinopteri > Cypriniformes > Leuciscidae > Rutilus > Rutilus rutilus. The sequence goes on from NC_140209.1 coordinate 70,900,312, forward strand.
TGGTTCATATACAGGTCTGTGTACTGTCATATGATGGTTCATATACAGCTCTGTATACTGTCATATGATGGTTCATATACAGCTCTGTGTACTATCATATGATGGTTCATATACAGCTCTGTGTACTGTCATTTGATGGTTCATATACAGCTCTGTGTACTGTCATTTGATGGTTCATATACAGCTCTTATGATGGTTCATATACAGCTCTGTGTACTGTCATATGATGGTTCATATACAGCTCTGTGTACTGTCATTTGATGGTTCATATACAGCTCTGTGTACTGTCATATGATGGTTCATAAACAGCTCTATGTACTGTCATATGATGGTTCATATACAGCTCTGTGTACTATCATATGATATTTCATATACAGCTCTGTGTACTGTCATATGATGGTTCATATACAGCTCTGTATACTGTCATATGATGGTTCATAAACAGCTCTTATGATGGTTCATATACAGCTCTATGTACTGTCATATGATGGTTCATATACAGCTCTATTTACTGTCATATGATGGTTCATAAACAGCTCTGTGTACTGTCATATGATGGTTCATATACAGCTCTGTGTACTGTCATATGATGGTTCATATACAGCTCTGTGTACTGTCATATGATGGTTCATATACAGCTATGTGTACTGTCATATGATGGTTCATATACAGCTCTTATGATGGTTCATATACAGCTCTATGTACTGTCATATGATGGTTCATATACAGCTCTATTTACTGTCATATGATGGTTCATAAACAGCTCTGTGTACTGTCATATGATGGTTCATATACAGCTCTATTTACTGTCATATGATGGTTCATAAACAGCTCTGTGTACTGTCATATGATGGTTCATATACAGCTCTGTGTACTGTCATATGATGGTTCATATACAGCTCTGTGTACTGTCATTTGATGGTTCATATACAGCTCTTATGATGGTTCATATACAGCTCTGTGTACTGTCATATGATGGTTCATAAACAGCTCTGTATACTGTCATATGATGGTTCATAAACAGCTCTCATGATGGTTCATATACAGCTCTATGTACTGTCATATGATGGTTCATATACAGCTCTATTTACTGTCATATGATGGTTCATAAACAGCTCTGTGTACTGTCATATGATGGTTCATATACAGCTCTGTGTACTATCATATGATGGTTCATATACAGCTCTGTGTACTGTCATATGATGGTTCATATACAGCTCTGTGTACTGTCATATGATGGTTCATATACAGCTCTTATGTTGGTTCATATACAGCTCTGTGTACTGTCATATGATGGTTCATAAACAGCTCTTATGATGGTTCATAAACAGCTCTGTGTACTGTCATATGATGGTTCATAAACAGCTCTTTGTACTGTCATATGATGGTTCATATACAGCTCTGTGTACTGTCATATGATGGTTCATATACAGCTCTGTATACTGTCATATGATGGTTCATAAACAGCTCTGTGTACTGTCATATGATGGTTCATAAACAGCTCTTATGATGGTTCATAAACAGCTCTGTGTACTGTCATATGATGGTTCATAAACAGCTCTTATGATGGTTCAAATACAGCTCTATGTACTGTCATATGATGGTTCATAAACAGCTCTGTGTACTGTCATATGATGGTTCATATACAGCTCTATGTACTGTCATATGATGGTTCATAAACAGCTCTGTGTACTGTCATATGATGGTTCATATACAGCTCTGTGTACTGCCATATGATGGTTCATAAACAGCACTTATGATGGTTCATATACAGCTCTATGTACTGTCATATGATGGTTCATATACAGCTCTATGTACTGTCATATGATGGTTCATAAACAGCTCTGTGTACTGTCATATGATGGTTCAAATACAGCTCTGTGTACTGTCATATGATGGTTCATATACAGCTCTTATGTTGGTTCATATACAGCTCTGTGTACTGTCATATGATGGTTCATAAACAGCTCTTATGATGGTTCATATACAGCTCTGTGTACTGTCATATGATGGTTCATAAACAGCTCTTATGATGGTTCATATACAGCTCTGTGTATTGTCATATGATGGTTCATATACAGCTCTATGTACTGTCATATAATGGTTCATATACAGCTCTGTGTACTGTCATATGATGGTTCATATACAGCTCTGTGTACTATCATATGTTGGTTCATATACAGCTCTGTGTACTGTCATATGATGGTTCATATACAGCTCTGTGTACTGTCATATGATGGTTCATATACAGCTCTGTGTACTGTCATATGATGGTTCATATACAGCTCTGTGTACTGTCATATGATGGTTCATATACAGCTCTTATGATGGTTCATATACAGCTCTATTTACTGTCATATGATGGTTCATATACAGCTCTATTTACTGTCATATGATGGTTCATAAACAGCTCTGTGTACTGTCATATGATGGTTCATAAACAGCTCTGTGTACTGTCATATGATGGTTCATATACAGCTCTGTGTACTGTCATATGATGGTTCACATACAGCTCTGTGTACTGTCATATGATGGTTCATATACAGCTCTTATGTTGGTTCATATACAGCTCTGTGTACTGTCATATGATGGTTCATAAACAGCTCTTATGATGGTTCATAAACAGCTCTGTGTACTGTCATATGATGGTTCATAAACAGCTCTTTGTACTGTCATATGATGGTTCATATACAGCTCTGTGTACTGTCATATGATGGTTCATATACAGCTCTGTATACTGTCATATGATGGTTCATAAACAGCTCTGTGTACTGTCATATGATGATTCATATACAGCTCTTATGATGGTTCATAAACAGCTCTGTGTACTGTCATATGATGGTTCATAAACAGCTCTTATGATAGTTCAAACACTATGTACTGTCATATGATGGTTCATAAACAGCTCTGTGTACTGTCATATGATGGTTCATATACAGCTCTATGTACTGTCATATGATGGTTCATAAACAGCTCTGTGTACTGTCATATGATGGTTCATAAACAGCTCTTTGTACTGTTATATGATGGTTCATATACAGCTCTGTGTACTGTCATATGATGGTTCATATACAGCTCTGTATACTGTCATATGATGGTTCATAAAAAGCTCTGTGTACTGTCATATGATGGGTCATATACAGCTGTGTGTACTCTCATATGATGGTTCATATACAGCTCTTATGATGGTTCATATACAGCTCTGTGTACTGTCATATGATGGTCCATATACAGCTCTGTGTACTGTCATATGATGGTTCATAAACAGCTCTGTGTACTGCCATATGATGGTTCATATACAGCTCTATGTACTGTCATATGATGGTTCATAAACAGCTCTATGTACTGTCATATGATGGTTCATATACAGCTCTGTGTACTGTCATATGATGGTTCATATACAGCTCTGTGTACTGTCATATGATGGTCCATATACAGCTCTGTGTACTGTAATATGATGGTTCATATACAGATCTGTGTACTGTCATATGATGGTTCATATACAGCTCTGTGTACTGTCATATGATGGTTCATAAACAGCTCTTATGATGGTTCATGTACAGCTCTGTGTACTGTAATATGATGGTTCATATACAGATCTGTGTACTGTCATATGATGGTTCATATACAGCTCTGTGTACTGTCATATGATGGTTCATATACAGCTCTGTGTACTGATGGTTCATGTACTGCTCTGTGTACTGTCATATGATGGTTCATATACAGCTCTTATGTTGGTTCATATACAGCTCTGTGTACTGTCATATGTTGGTTCATATACAGCTCTGTGTACTGTCATATGTTGGTTCATATACAGGTCTGTGTACTGTCATATGATGGTTCATATAAAGCTCTGTGTACTGATGGTTCATGTACTGCTCTGTGTACTGTCATATGATGGTTCATATACAGCTCTATGTACTGTCATATGATGGTTCATATACAGCTCTGTGTACTGTCATATGATGGATCATATACAGCTCTATGTACTGTCATATGATGGTTCATATACAGCTCTGTGTACTGTCATATGATGGTTCATAAACAGCTCTGTGTACTGTCATATGATGGTTCATATACAGCTCTATGTACTGTCATATGATGGTTCATATACAGCTCTGTGTACTGTCATATGATGGATCATATACAGCTCTATGTACTGTCATATGATGGTTCATATACATCTCTGTGTACTGTCATATGATGGTTCATAAACAGCTCTGTGTACTGTCATATGATGGTTCATAAACAGCTCTTTGTACTGTTATATGATGGTTCATATACAGCTCTGTGTACTGTCATATGATGGTTCATATACAGCTCTGTATACTGTCATATGATGGTTCATAAACAGCTCTGTGTACTGTCATATGATGGGTCATATACAGCTTTGTGTACTGTCATATGATGGTTCATATACAGCTCTTATGATGGTTCATATACAGCTCTGTGTACTGTCATATGATGGTCCATATACAGCTCTGTGTACTGTCATATGATGGTTCATAAACAGCTCTGTGAACTGTCATATGATGGTTCATAAACAGCTCTTATGATGGTTCATAAACAGCTCTTATGATGGTTCATAAACAGCTCTGTGTACTGTCATATGATGGTTCATATACAGCTCTATTTACTGTCATATGATGGTTCATAAACAGCTCTGTGTACTGTCATATGATGGTTCATAAACAGCTCTGTGTACTGTCATATGATGGTTCATATACAGCTCTGTGTACTGTCATATGATGGTTCACATACAGCTCTGTGTACTGTCATATGATGGTTCATATACAGCTCTTATGTTGGTTCATATACAGCTCTGTGTACTGTCATATGATGGTTCATAAACAGCTCTTATGATGGTTCATAAACAGCTCTGTGTACTGTCATATGATGGTTCATAAACAGCTCTTTGTACTGTCATATGATGGTTCATATACAGCTCTGTGTACTGTCATATGATGGTTCATATACAGCTCTGTATACTGTCATATGATGGTTCATAAACAGCTCTGTGTACTGTCATATGATGATTCATATACAGCTCTTATGATGGTTCATAAACAGCTCTGTGTACTGTCATATGATGGTTCATAAACAGCTCTTATGATAGTTCAAACACTATGTACTGTCATATGATGGTTCATAAACAGCTCTGTGTACTGTCATATGATGGTTCATATACAGCTCTATGTACTGTCATATGATGGTTCATAAACAGCTCTGTGTACTGTCATATGATGGTTCATAAACAGCTCTTTGTACTGTTATATGATGGTTCATATACAGCTCTGTGTACTGTCATATGATGGTTCATATACAGCTCTGTATACTGTCATATGATGGTTCATAAAAAGCTCTGTGTACTGTCATATGATGGGTCATATACAGCTGTGTGTACTCTCATATGATGGTTCATATACAGCTCTTATGATGGTTCATATACAGCTCTGTGTACTGTCATATGATGGTCCATATACAGCTCTGTGTACTGTCATATGATGGTTCATAAACAGCTCTGTGTACTGCCATATGATGGTTCATATACAGCTCTATGTACTGTCATATGATGGTTCATAAACAGCTCTATGTACTGTCATATGATGGTTCATATACAGCTCTGTGTACTGTCATATGATGGTTCATATACAGCTCTGTGTACTGTCATATGATGGTCCATATACAGCTCTGTGTACTGTAATATGATGGTTCATATACAGATCTGTGTACTGTCATATGATGGTTCATATACAGCTCTGTGTACTGTCATATGATGGTTCATAAACAGCTCTTATGATGGTTCATGTACAGCTCTGTGTACTGTAATATGATGGTTCATATACAGATCTGTGTACTGTCATATGATGGTTCATATACAGCTCTGTGTACTGTCATATGATGGTTCATATACAGCTCTGTGTACTGATGGTTCATGTACTGCTCTGTGTACTGTCATATGATGGTTCATATACAGCTCTTATGTTGGTTCATATACAGCTCTGTGTACTGTCATATGTTGGTTCATATACAGCTCTGTGTACTGTCATATGTTGGTTCATATACAGGTCTGTGTACTGTCATATGATGGTTCATATAAAGCTCTGTGTACTGATGGTTCATGTACTGCTCTGTGTACTGTCATATGATGGTTCATATACAGCTCTATGTACTGTCATATGATGGTTCATATACAGCTCTGTGTACTGTCATATGATGGATCATATACAGCTCTATGTACTGTCATATGATGGTTCATATACAGCTCTGTGTACTGTCATATGATGGTTCATAAACAGCTCTGTGTACTGTCATATGATGGTTCATATACAGCTCTATGTACTGTCATATGATGGTTCATATACAGCTCTGTGTACTGTCATATGATGGATCATATACAGCTCTATGTACTGTCATATGATGGTTCATATACATCTCTGTGTACTGTCATATGATGGTTCATAAACAGCTCTGTGTACTGTCATATGATGGTTCATAAACAGCTCTTTGTACTGTTATATGATGGTTCATATACAGCTCTGTGTACTGTCATATGATGGTTCATATACAGCTCTGTATACTGTCATATGATGGTTCATAAACAGCTCTGTGTACTGTCATATGATGGGTCATATACAGCTTTGTGTACTGTCATATGATGGTTCATATACAGCTCTTATGATGGTTCATATACAGCTCTGTGTACTGTCATATGATGGTCCATATACAGCTCTGTGTACTGTCATATGATGGTTCATAAACAGCTCTGTGAACTGTCATATGATGGTTCATAAACAGCTCTGTGTACTGTCATATGATGGTTCATAAACAGCTCTTATGATGGTTCATATACAGCTCTGTGTACTGTCATATGATGGTTCATATACAGCTCTGTGTACTGTCAAATGATGGTCCATATACAGCTCTGTGTACTGTAATATGATGGTTCATATACAGATCTGTGTACTGTCATATGATGGTTCATGTACTGCTCTGTGTACTGTCATATGATGGTTCATATACAGCTCTGTGTACTGTCATATGATGGTTCATAAACAGCTCTTATGATGGTTCATATACAGCTCTATGTACTGTCATATGATGGTTCATGTACAGCTCTATGTACTGTCATATGATGGTTCATAAACAGCTCTGTGTACTGTCATATGATGGTTCAAATACAGCTCTGTGTACTGCCATATGATGGTTCATATACAGCTCTTATGTTGGTTCATATACAGCTCTGTGTACTGTCATATGATGGTTCATAAACAGCTCTTATGATGGTTCATATACAGCTCTGTGTACTGTCATATGATGGTTCATAAACAGCTCTTATGATGGTTCATATACAGCTCTGTGTACTGTCATATGATGGTTCATATACAGCTCTATGTACTGTCATATAATGGTTCATATACAGCTCTGTGTACTGTCATATGATGGGTCATGTACTGCTCTGTGTACTGATGGTTCATGTACTGCTCTGTGTACTGTCATATGATGGTTCATATACAGCTCTTATGATGGTTCATATACAGGTCTGTGTACTATCATATGTTGGTTCATATACAGCTCTGTGTACTGTCATATGATGGTTCATGTACTGCTCTGTGTACTGTCATATGATGGGTCATGTACTGCTCTGTGTACTGATGGTTCATGTACTGCTCTGTGTACTGTCATATGATGGTTCATATACAGCTCTTATGATGGTTCAAATACAGGTCTGTGTACTGTCATATGAAGATTCATATACAGCTCTGTATACTGTCATATGATGGTTCATAAACAGCTCTGTGTAATGTCATATGATGGTTCATATACAGCTCTGTGTACTATCATATGTTGGTTCATATACAGCTCTGTGTACTGTCATATGATGGTTCATATACAGCTCTGTGTACTATCATATGATGGTTCATATACAGCTCTGTGTACTGTCATATGATGGTTCATATACAGCTCTTATGATGGTTCATATACAGGTCTGTTTACTGTCATATGATGGTTCATATACAGCTCTGTATACTGTCATATGATGGTTCATATATAGCTCTGTGTACTATCATATGATGGTTCATATACAGCTCTGTGTACTGTCATATGATGGTTCATATACAGCTCTGTGTACTGTCATTTGATGGTTCATATACAGCTCTGTGTACTGTCATATGATGGTTCATAAACAGCTCTGTATACTGTCATATGATGGTTCATATACAGCTCTTATGATGGTTCATATACAGGTCTGTGTACTGTCATATGATGGTTCATAAACAGCTCTGTGTAATGTCATATGATGGTTCATATACAGCTCTGTGTACTATCATATGATGGTTCATATACAGCTCTGTGTACTGTCATATGATGGTTCATATACAGCTCTGTGTACTGTCATTTGATGGTTCATAAACAGCTCTGTATACTGTCATATGATGGTTCATAAACAGCTCTTATGATGGTTCATATACAGCTCTATGTACTGTCATATGATGGTTCATATACAGCTCTATTTACTGTCATATGATGGTTCATAAACAGCTCTGTGTACTGTCATATGATGGTTCATATACAGCTCTGTGTACTGTCATATGATGGTTCATATACAGCTCTGTGTACTGTCATATGATGGTTCATATACAGCTCTGTGTACTGTCATATGATGGTTCATATACAGCTCTATTTACTGTCATATGATGGTTCATAAACAGCTCTGTGTACTGTCATATGATGGTTCATAAACAGCTCTGTGTACTGTCATATGATGGTTCATATACAGCTCTGTGTACTGTCATATGATGGTTCATATACAGCTCTGTGTACTGTCATATGATGGTTCATATACAGCTCTTATGTTGGTTCATATACAGCTCTGTGTACTGTCATATGATGGTTCATAAACAGCTCTTATGATGGTTCATAAACAGCTCTGTGTACTGTCATATGATGGTTCATAAACAGCTCTTTGTACTGTCATATGATGGTTCATATACAGCTCTGTGTACTGTCATATGATGGTTCATATACAGCTCTGTATACTGTCATATGATGGTTCATAAACAGCTCTGTGTACTGTCATATGATGGTTCATAAACAGCTCTTATGATGGTTCATAAACAGCTCTGTGTACTGTCATATGATGGTTCATAAACAGCTCTTATGATGGTTCAAATACTATGTACTGTCATATGATGGTTCATAAACAGCTCTGTGTACTGTCATATGATGGTTCATATACAGCTCTATGTACTGTCATATGATGGTTCATAAACAGCTCTGTGTACTGCCATATGATGGTTCATAAACAGCTCTGTGTACTGTCATATGATGGTTCATATACAGCTCTATGTACTGTCATATGATGGTTCATAAACAGCTCTGTGTACTGCCATATGATGGTTCATAAACAGCTCTGTGTACTGTCATATGATGGTTCATATACAGCTCTGTGTACTGTCATATGATGGTTCATAAACAGCTCTGTGTACTGTCATATGATGGTTCATATACAGCTCTATGTACTGTCATATGATGGTTCATTTACAGCTCTGTGTACTGCCATATGATGGTTCATAAACAGCTCTTATGATGGTTCATATACAGCTCTATGTACTGTCATATGATGGTTCATATACAGCTCTATGTACTGTCATATGATGGTTCATAAACAGCTCTTATGTTGGTTCATATACAGCTCTGTGTACTGTCATATGATGGTTCATAAACAGCTCTTATGATGGTTCATATACAGCTCTGTGTACTGTCATATGATGGTTCATAAACAGCTCTTATGATGGTTCATATACAGCTCTGTGTACTGTCATATGATGGTTCATATACAGCTCTATGTACTGTCATATGATGGTTCATATACAGCTCTGTGTACTGTCATATGATGGTTCATAAACAGCTCTGTGTACTGTCATATGATGGTTCATAAACAGCTCTTTGTACTGTTATATGATGGTTCATATACAGCTCTGTGTACTGTCATATGATGGTTCATATACAGCTCTGTATACTGTCATATGATGGTTCATAAAAAGCTCTGTGTACTGTCATATGATGGGTCATATACAGCTTTGTGTACTGTCATATGATGGTTCATATACAGCTCTTATGATGGTTCATATACAGCTCTGTGTACTGTCATATGATGGTCCATATACAGCTCTGTGTACTGTCATATGATGGTTCATAAACAGCTCTGTGTACTGCCATATGATGGTTCATAAACAGCTCAATGTACTGTCATATGATGGTTCATAAACAGCTCAATGTACTGTCATATGATGGTTCATATACAGCTCTGTGTACTGTCATATGATGGTTCATATACAGCTCTGTGTACTGTCATATGATGGTCCATATACAGCTCTGTGTACTGTAATATGATGGTTCATATACAGATCTGTGTACTGTCATATGATGGTTCATATACAGCTCTGTGTACTGTCATATGATGGTTCATAAACAGCTCTTATGATGGTTCATATACAGCTCTGTGTACTGTAATATGATGGTTCATATACAGCTCTATGTACTGTCATATGATGGTTCATATACAGCTCTATGTACTGTCATATGATGGTTCATATACAGCTCTGTGTACTGTCATATGATGGTTCATATACAGCTCTGTGTACTGTCATATGATGGTTCATATATACAGCTCTGTGTACTGTCATATGATGGTTCATATACAGCTCTGTCTACTGTCATATGATGGGTCATATACATCTCTGTGTACTGTCATATGATGGTTCATATATACAGCTCTGTGTACTGTCATATGATGGTTCATATACAGCTCTGTCTACTGTCATATGATGGTTCATATACAGCTCTGTGTACTGTCATATGATGGTTCATATACAGCTCTGTCTACTGTCATATGATGGTTCATATACAGCTCTGTCTACTGTCATATGATGGTTCATAAACAGCTCTATGTACTGTCATATGATGGTTCATAAACAGCTCTATGTACTGTCATATGATGGTTCATAAACAGCTCTATGTTGGTTCATATACAGCTCTGTGTACTGTCATATGATGGTTCATAAACAGCTCTTATGTTGGTTCATATACAGCTCTGTCTACTGTCATATGATGGTTCATATATAGCTCTGTCTACTGTCATATGATGGTTCATATATAGCTCTGTGTACTGTCATATGATGGTTCATATACAGCTCTGTCTACTGTCATATGATGGTTCATATACAGCTCTGTGTACTGTCATATGATGGTTCATATACAGCTGTTATGATGGTTCATATACAGCTCTATGTACTATCATATGATGGTTCATATACAGCTCTGTATACTGTAATATGATGGTTCATATACAGCTCTGTATACTGTAATATGATGGTCCATATACAGCTCTGTGTACTGTCATATGATGGTTCATATACAGCTCTGTATACTGTAATATGATGGTTCATATACAGCTCTGTATACTGTAATATAATGGTTCATATACAGCTCTGTATACTGTAATATGATGGTTCATATACAGCTCTGTATACTGTAATATGATGGTTCATATACAGCTCTGTATACTGTAATATGATGGTTCATATACAGCTCTGTGTACTGTCATATGATGGTCCATATACAGCTCTGTATACTGTAATATGATGGTTCATATACAGCTCTGTATACTGTAATATAATGGTTCATATACAGCTCTGTATACTGTAATATGATGGTTCATATACAGCTCTATGTACTGTCATATGATGGTTCATATACAGCTCTATGTACTGTCATATGATGGTTCATATACAGCTCTATGTACTGTCATATGATGGTTCATATACAGCTCTGTGTACTGTCATATGATGGTTCATATACAGCTCTGTGTACTGTCATATGATGGTTCATATATACAGCTCTGTGTACTGTCATATGATGGTTCATATACAGCTCTGTCTACTGTCATATGATGGGTCATATACATCTCTGTGTACTGTCATATGATGGTTCATATATACAGCTCTGTGTACTGTCATATGATGGTTCATATACAGCTCTGTTTACTGTCATATGATGGTTCATATACAGCTCTGTGTACTGTCATATGATGGTTCATATACAGCTCTGTGTACTGTCATATGATGGTTCATATACAGCTCTATGTACTGTCATATGATGGTTCATATACAGCTCTATGTACTGTCATATGATGGTTCATATACAGCTCTGTGTACTGTCATATGATGGTTCATATACAGCTCTGTGTACTGTCATATGATGGTTCATATATACAGCTCTGTGTACTGTCATATGATGGTTCATATACAACTCTGTGTACTGTCATATGATGGTTCATATATACAGCTCTGTGTACTGTCATATGATGGTTCATATACAGCTCTGTCTACTGTCATATGATGGGTCATATACATCTCTGTGTACTGTCATATGATGGTTCATATATACAGCTCTGTGTACTGTCATATGATGGTTCATATACAGCTCTGTTTACTGTCATATGATGGTTCATATACAGCTCTGTCTACTGTCATATGATGGTTCATATACAGCTCTGTCTACTGTCATATGATGGTTCATAAACAGCTCTATGTACTGTCATATGATGGTTCATAAACAGCTCTATGTACTGTCATATGATGGTTCATATACAGCTCTATGTACTGTCATATGATGGTTCATATACAGCTCTATGTACTGTCATATGATGGTTCATATACAGCTCTTATGTTGGTTCATATACAGCTCTGTGTACTGTCATATGATGGTTCATATATAGTTCTGTCTACTGTCATATGATGGTTCATATATAGCTCTGTCTACTGTCATATGATGGTTCATATATAGCTCTGTGTACTGTCATATGATGGTTCATATACAGCTCTGTCTACTGTCATATGATGGTTCATATACAGCTCTGTGTACTGTCATATGATGGTTCATATACAGCTGTTATGATGGTTCATATACAGCTCTATGTACTATCATATGATGGTTCATATACAGCTCTGTATACTGTAATATGATGGTTCATATACAGCTCTGTATACTGTAATATGATGGTCCATATACAGCTCTGTGTACTGTCATATGATGGTTCATATACAGCTCTGTATACTGTAATATGATGGTTCATATACAGCTCTGTATACTGTAATATAATGGTTCATATACAGCTCTGTATACTGTAATATGATGGTTCATATACAGCTCTGTATACTGTAATATGATGGTTCATATACAGCTCTGTATACTGTAATATGATGGTTCATATACAGCTCTGTGTACTGTCATATGATGGTCCATATACAGCTCTGTATACTGTAATATGATGGTTCATATACAGCTCTGTATACTGTAATATAATGGTTCATATACAGCTCTGTATACTGTAATATGATGGTTCATATACAGCTCTGTATACTGTAATATAATGGTTCATATACAGCTCTGTATACTGTCATATGATGGTCCATATACAGCTCTGTATACTGTAATATGATGGTTCATATACAGCTCTGTATACTGTAATATAATGGTTCATATACAGCTCTGTATACTGTAATATGATGGTTCATATACAGCTCTGTGTACTGTCATATGATGGTTCATATATAGCTCTGTATACTGTAATATGATGGTTCATAAACAGCTCTGTGTACTGTCAATATGATGGTTCATATACAGCTCTGTATACTGTAATATGATGGTTCATAAACAGCTCTGTGTACTGTCATATGATGGGTCAACAACTCTCATAATTCAGAAATGCAGTATTCTACCCAGATTTTAGCCCAGTGACACCAAGAAACTCAGCCGTGGATCCATCGACAGGCACACATTCAGATGATTCACACATCTCAGGTGTGAGGGTAAAGACGTTCTGGCTCAGCTGGGACTCAAACCAGAACCTTCTCGCTCTGAGGCGACAGTGTTTCCCACTGAGCCACTGTCCTTAATATCAGACATAAGAGACTGATACTTGTTCACAGCAAAACCCCCAGAGTTAAATCACTCTCTGAATCCACACTCACAGAGTTAAAGATAATGAGATGAATAACGGATTAAGTTCTGATTGAGCATTAGTGATGAACGCCTGCTGTTAACAAGCAGAATCACTGAAGGAAAGAGGAAAAAGAACAGAAAAAAGATCATCACAAACACACGTCTACAGTCTACAGAACATCATTTGAGAATTAACAGATTCAGATGTTTTTTTATTGAAAATGTTTGGTCACCATTACACCATGGTCCTTTTTATGCGAGTTATGGTCTTTGTAACAGTGAACCAAAACACATAATATGTTGCAAAGGGAACCAGAAACAAAGATGATCAGGTGATATACTTTTCAGCATCATAAATGATGTCATAAATGATACGTAATGAATAATTCATTCATCTTATCACTGACCAATAGTGGATATTTGTTATTAATAGATTATTTTCATCAAACAAAGCTTTCTTGCTCCAGATCAGACTTTTTTATACATTGTGTGTAGTAAAATATGTAGCCTACTTTTAGACACACACAGACATCAAGATTGAGCAAATGAATCTCAACAATGGTGACATGTTTCATGCTGGGAGCAATGAGTTTTATACTATGGTGACTCCCAGCATGCATTGCGGCACGAAGCATGTCACAATTGTTGATATTCATATGCAGAATGTCTGATCTGTGGCAAGAAAGTATTGTTGGTGAATATAACCTATTCATAACTGTTTCTTTATTTATAGCAGCTATCTAGTGGCTTTATCCAATTGGAAATTAACAATGTATAATTGACTCCTGTTTAATTGACATTTCTGGCAAAGGAGAAAAGTTTAAATTAGGATAATAGTAAATAGTACTAAATAGTACTAAATAGTAGTGTTATGTTTCTAATGTCTAAGTAAAAATGTAAATGGGAAACTTGTGTAAAGATTTATTATTGTATGGAAATGGTATCATCCATTTCCATACCATTGATGCCATCTAGTGGCTTTATCTGAAATTGCACATTATTTTCATTTTATAAGCTTTTGTTTCGATGACAGCATCAGATATACTCTATTTCATAGATTTCTATTATCAAAGAATGTTGTTGTGTTGAGATTTCTTAAAGATAGTTAGTTAAAGAACTAACAAGCAAAGACGAATTATTGCTGTGGTTAAAAGCTCTATAACAACCATATGAGAAATGGCTTTTTTTTTTTTTTTTTTTTTTTTTATTGCAGATAATACTTCTTCAAATGCACAAGCGATCTCAATAATTTCCACTCATTGCACACGAGATTTGCACTTACACATAACATGTGCTTTTTTATCCTCCACTAACACATGTTCTTATTAAAACTATTCAAATGTATTTTATTTGCATATCTGCATTATTTTTATGGAATTTTATTTATTCTAATTTGTAAGCGAAACCCGTGAAAAGCTGATATTTACATCAATGGGGAAAATGGGGATATTAATGTCTGTAATATCATATAAGAAAAAACATGATATCAAACTAAATTAACCCTTTCATGCATGAATTGTGATAACCTCAGTCAGGATTTTTTTCCTATGTGTTTTTATTGCTCTTAGGGCATGAAAAAGGTTTTTTTTTATTTATTTTTTACACATTTTTCAAAGAGATTTTCAAGGTGAGAATCTCATAAAGAGATTTTATGGTCAAGATGGACACATTTCTAGCACAGTCCTCCTCTGAGAAAATCTAGAGATATGTTTTTATCAGTCTCATCTGAAATGAGCAGTGTTGGGGGAAACGCTTTACAAGTAACATGCATTACGCATTCAGATGACTTTTTTTGATGTAACGAGTAAAGTAATGTGTTACAAGTAACATGCATTACCTAATCAGATTTTTTTTGCAAACATATTTTTTATTGAATTTTACAACACATTTAACAAACGAACAAACATAGTCCTCTTAAATACAAACATAACTTACTCAAATCCCTCCCCCTCCACAATAAGCCTGGCAGTTGGTTAAAAAAAAAAATAAATAAATACAGAAATAATAATAATAAAATAAATTAAAATAAAAAAATTTAAAAAAATCCTTAAACACAGAGTGATTTATATCTGTTAAGATATAATCTGCATTTACTACAACTTCACACATCTATAGCCTCTTCAATATCTCCTTCTTTGACAAATCTCAAGAACATCTCCCAAATTTCGTAAAATTCAGAAGACTTGCCCTTAATCACATATGTTAGTTTCTCAAGGGCCAAACTGGATATCAAGTTTTTCAGCCAAAGTTCAAGGGAAGGACAACTTGTATTCTTCCAGCAAAGGGCAATTGAACGCCTGGCTTGTAGTGGGCACAAATCCACCAGTTTTTTCTCTTTGACGGGCAGAGAGCAATTGTCCACATATTTACCCAATACACATATTACCGGGCTTAAAGAGATAGGGGTAGTAGTAAATTGAGATACATCAGAGTCACTTTCCTCCAAAACTTTTGGACCTCACCGCGGCGCATTCCCACACACAATGAAAAAATGTGCCTTGGTAATTATTGCATTTAAACCATAAGTCAGAAATACTCGGGTTAAATTTCTCACAGGAGTGATATAAGTTCTACAGTTATACTGTAAGTCTCAAACGAGTATTTATAGTTTGAGTTTGTGCTTTTACCGCACTCATCTAATGAAATGTCTTTATTTAAATCCTGCATCCATTCTCGTCTTTTATTTTCAGTATTTTCTTTATGATTCTGTACTATATTATATTATATAATTGGGTAATTCGCCCTTTACGAATTAGCATCAAGCCGTTGTGTGTTCCACATTCTTGTGTGGAAAAGGTTTCCAGTGTAGATAATGAAGGGAGTTGCACAGAATTCTTTAGTTTTAACAAAATAGACCTTCTAAGCTGCAGGTATTAAAAAAAAAAATGTTTCCTTTGATACCAGATTGTCAAATGACATTAAAATATTGTCTTCATATTCTGAATCAATCCATCAATCTAACCCTTATTTAACCAGTTTAAACCCCATATCATTTTTAGCTGGAGTGAAATATTCATTCCTCCAAATTGGGGAGAAGCAAGACAGCAATGGGGCCTCTCCGAGACATTTATGAACTTCGTACCAGATCATAATGGTATTCTTCACAAATGGATTGTCTGTTTTTCGTTTTAGTTCTTGAAGGGGTGCTGAATGTAAAAAGCTGTCCAGTGTCAAGCCTTTTACAGCCAACATTTCAACCTGTAACCAAGGCATATTGGTATCTCTAGAGAACCAGAACATCGCAGCCCTCATTTGAGCAGCCCCTCCCCATCATAGGGCAGATATTGTCCTAAAAAAAGGGAAAGTCGAAGTCTAGGCTTCCTGTTGCTCCAGACAAAATTAGAAAGAAGCTTACTCACTTTTTGGAAAAAAGCAGGAGGAGGGGCAAGTGGTAACGATTGAAAGACATATAAAAATCTGGGAAATACGTTCATCTTATCACATTTATTCTTCCCATTAAAGACAGGGGCCATCTAGTCGTCTCCTCAGACACCTTCGCCATTAAAGGTTCATAGTTGGCTGAACTGAGTGAGGCTATTTTGGGGGTTATTTTAATTCCTAGGTAATCAAAACCATTAACAAACGGATGTACTACTTTTGATGTACAGATTTTTTTAATGTTACGAGTGTTCATTAAAAATATGAATAATATGTTACAAGACGTTATTGAGTGACATAATGTGTTACAAGTAACATGCATTAGATTACTTTTTGATCTAACAAGTAAAGTAACTAATTACAAGTAATGTGCATTATGAAATCAGATTACTTTTTGATGTTACGAGTAAAGAAACGCATTACAATAACGTGCACGACGTAATCAGATTACTTTTTGATCTAACAAGTAAAGTAATGCATTAGAAGTCACATACATTATGTAATCACGTAACTTTTTTTGATGTCAATGAAAATTACATTCTAATAATACAAATAAATGTATTTACAGTCAAAAAAGTCACTGCAGATTAAGTATTTTCAAAAACAACATTCACAGTATAAGTATGAATTGTAGCTGGAATATAACCATTAATGCACGAGGTCCACTATAGTGGACAGATCAGATTTTTCTCCCAATCTAACATCAAAACTTGGAAAATATAACTGTGATAGGACTCATTAGATATTGCTTGATGCTGCAATATTTGTTTTACCTACAAGGACCTAGGACAGAAGGAATGGAGCAACTTATTCCGGAGCAACTCTGACTGACCATTGGCCATCTTGGTTTGGAGGGAAAAAATCGACACACAACGGCTTGCCACTTGGTTGCAATGTATATGATGATGCACCAGTGTCCACTGAAGAGGCCATCGAAACCCGTGCAAATTCAAGAAAATGCTTTTTTAATAGCTGTCCACTGTAGTGACCCTCTATGCATGAAAGGGTTAATGTTATGTTGATGTGTGGCGATTTACACTATTGGATTTTAATATCCAATATAGGATATGTAGGATAACTATAGTTCATTCCTGCTTCTTTTTTTACTATCTGAATTATATATATATATATATAAAATATTTTATTTATAAATGAATTTCACTGTATATAGTCATTTACAATAGTCCACTTTTTTACTTTTCATCACTCGTATGAAAGAAATGTACAGTTTTAGAATTGACACAACATCATTAAACACAACAATACGCCATCGCATTCACGACTCTCCTGAAAGGCGATACTTCCCATTTTCTTCCCACCGATTTCGATTTCGATTTCAAAATAACGGCTGCGTGAAATCAGCGTTTTGCGTAACATTTTCACGAATTATAATAAAGAAAACTCAGAGAAACATCGACCAATTCAGTATTTAATAAAATTGTGTTAGTTTTATAATAAAACTAATAACATTTTAAAGGTATGCCGTGCTCTTCAACCGACATGATTTTAATTAATCCCAAACCTGCTAATTTTGTCAGTATTAATGTACGTTCACTGATTCTAGCATGTGAACTTGAGTAGGCTACACATGCTTACATTAATATAAACTTTATTTCTGTTCAATTTTCAAAATGATTTATACGTCACACACACCTGCCTTTTGATGTAAATAAAAGACGAGAGTGGTAAATGTTACGGACATATTATCATCATGGTACAGTTCAGCAGCCTATTATTGATTTTTATTTCCACTTCACTTTTATCCAAAGAGACGGAACTATTTGCACTGTATTTATCAATGGGAAATACATCATGCTAAAATAATCTGTCATATACTGTGGTTCACATTATTGGGGTCGCTTGCAAGTCTCAGCAGCGCGAATTACGTGACCAGCAACATATTTCTGCTTCAAATATTGTGCGTAGTTAACAGTGAGAGGTGGTTTCGGACATTATTTTATTACAGTGCATTTGTCAGTGCCGCACTCGTACCGACTCTTATTCTGCCTGACAGAAAGAAAAGCTCGTCGCTTACTGAAGGCGGAGCGTTTCGACCAATCAGATGAAAGGGGCGTTTCTGCGCCGCCCACGTGTGCAAATGAATCAAGCCAAAACTCTAATTTTTCGTTTTTTAAAATAAACTAAAAAACGAATAAACGGGCTGGTTTTCATTTCTCGTTATTCCATTCCAAACAGGAAATGAAATGATCAAAAGATACACGGAACTTTCATTAATACAGCGTATACTTTTCTCTTGATTTACCCTGAATGAATGAAGTGAAATGAGACAACATGCCCCATAGGTGGAGTACATTATCACATGATCATATGACAGATTAAAATGTTATCTGATCTAATCAAAAAATATAAAAAAGACCAAAAAAAATTTTTTTTTGCAATTTTAATAATTAAAAATACATTTTGACAACACACACACTGCAAAACACAGCTATACAGCATAGTTCAAAACATAATAATAATGAATAATTTCAGTCTTTATTCACCTTTTTCTCGTGGTTTCTCAATAGAATTGATAAAAGTATAGAATAGCATATATAGTTCTAATAGTAACATTCATTGTGACAACATGCTAATTAATTCGTGTGCACTTTAAACCGGTTTTTAAACCCGGCGAGTGTTTCTGCATTAAACAACTATCTCAACTGTTAAATAACTGATGTAAGATTAAAATAATATCAGATTTGTCTTATTTTAAATAAACACAAAAAACAGAGATGAAAAATTAACATGAGTAAGAAATATTCATTTGCTCCATCTAGTGGCAATAGTCATGAAATGCCATGTTATACTATTTTTGTCCACAAGAGGTCGGCAGAGACACCCAAAGCAGTGCAATGCAAACCGTATAGTTTGCCGATAGCGCTGCGGATCATCATAACCCGCGGGTCGGGCGAGCCAAGTAATAAAAAAAAAACATTCTAATTAATCGAGGGTGGATGACAGATAAATCATTATAATGTGTTGAGTTTAATAAAGTCATCACTGTAAAACGCAATGAACGTGCGTCCCCCTTTTTTACTTTCGTTTTCAACCACGTTTTTCTCATGGTTTCTCAATAGAATTGATTCGCCCAACCGGACAAATGCCACGATTAAAATAATTTTTAACATAAAATAAAAAATAAAAAAAAATTACTAGGGAATCACCGACACCGCGAGGATGATTCTGGTTTTATTTCATTTAATGTAAGTGGCGATTGATAGCACAGATCACGCGCATCTCACATGAACACTCAGCCATGATTCAGCGTTTTGAACGAATCGGTTGACTCAAAGATTCAATGGCCCATTGAATGAATCGTTTGAATGAATGACTCAATGACTCGCTCATTAACACGGTCGCCTGCCGCCTCCTACTGGCGGTTTAGTTTCAAAGTATCATTCTTTTCAACATTCCTTATTTGTTTATTCAAAAAATATTTACACTCCCATAATCTCATTTAATACAGTAATTTTTCAATGTTAATTATTTTATTTGATTGGTAACAGCCTAGTGTCTTATTATTGTAATTGAATGTATTGATCAAATTTAAGAATTTGAAATGAAAGATGGAGCATGCATTTAATAAAATTAGGGAAAAAATGCCCTTTATAAAAAATGCCCTTTATAAAGGTTAAAAAAATAGTTTATAACTATTATATAGTTATAATAACCTTATAATAGTTCTTCATAGTTCTAACTGGATGACTCGTTCATGTCTTCCTCTGCAAAACAGGGGAAAAAACATAATTTATCAAACTATTTCCCAATATACACCGCGTTATTAATCGCTCGAATGATTTATACTTAGTGAGAGAAAATAAAAATCAGTTTTCTCACCTGCCTCCGTCGCTTTCATAACAAGACGAAAGTGGAGGCCGTTTGTTTGTTTGTTTGTTTGTTTGTTTGTTTGTTTGTTTGTTTGTTAGATTATAAATGATGCGAATGAACATTAGTTCAGCTCCACCCACTGCTGTTCTGCCGTGTCTGTTTACCGTAACCATAGTGACGGGAACTGAGGAAGTGACGACATTCACTTAAAGTCACCATGATCATATTTTTTTAACAGAATATTGCAATGTTTATCATTATTCTTATTGTTTAATTCGTGTGCACTTTAATCTTTAATCAAAAACATAAATTTAGCATCAATTCTCCCTCTTTTTTACAGTAATGAAAGAATGAAAAATTAGCATGAGTGAGAAATGTTCATTTGCTCCATCTAGTGGCAATAGTCATGAAATGCCATGTTATACTATTTTTGTCCACAAGAGGTCGGCAGAGACACCCAATGCAATGCAATGAGTTATTTTGTGGTTTTTGTGTTTAAATGAAAGAATGTGGAAAATGTGCTTTTTTGTGTGTTGTTTTCCCTTTCCCTGAGGAGAATTACGTTGAAAAAGAAAGTAAAAGAGTAAAAATGTCCAGCTTTCTTGACGTTAGAGGAACGTGTTTTAAAAGGTATAATGTTCCTGAAACGTTCTTGTTGAAACGTGACATTCCAAGAACATAAAAATGTCCAGTTTCCTGAATGTTGCTGGAATGTTATTGAATGGTTAGTGTGATGTTCCTGAAACATTCTTTCAATCAGCTTTCAAAAGAGTAATAAGAACACAAACTACAACTTTATTCAGACACAGCCTTGAACTGAAGATAAAAGACATAAACTCTCTCTGAAGATCTGACTAAACAACTCCACAAACAGCATTACCAGCTTCACTTTTTATTGCTAACCAGACTGACTTTATTTACTGTCACAGAGAATGCAGAGAAGATGTAGAGAAGGCTTTTGACTGGGTGGAGTGGAAATACCTCTTTTACACACTAGAGAAATTTGGTTTTGGTGATAACTTTATTTCTTGGGTGAGGTTATTATATTCCGCCCCCCAAGCGTCTGTCAGAACCAACAATGCCCGTTCTGACTATTTTCCCTCCACCGCGGTCCACTCGTCAGGGATGTCCCTTGAGTCCACTCCTCTTCGCCATCGCTATCGAACCCCTTGCTATTTGCACTGAGGGTTGATTCAACTATAAAAGGTATAAAAAGAATGGGTACAGAGCAAAAAGTGTCTTTGTATGCGGATGATCTCCTCCTTTATATTTCTGATTTAGCTAGATCGATATCGGCAGCTCTTAATATTTTGAAATCATTCGGAATAATTTCTGGTTACAAATTAAATCTGAGCAAGAGTGAAATTTCTCCACTGAATTCTGCAGCTATGGACTATAATTTTCCATTTATGATTGCACACCATATATTTACTTATTTAACTTTGCTAATTTGTTACTCCAGATGGAGAAAGATTTTGAGCGCTGGTCTTTGAATTAATTCTTCCAGCCAAGGATAGGGGAAGCAGTTAAAATGAATATTCTTCCCAAATTCTCCTGTTATTTTCAGTGTATACCCATTTTCCTGCCTGAACACTTTTTTTTTCGTAAAATTGATTCCCTGATCCTAGGATTTATCTGGAATAAAAAGATACCCACAATTCTTAAGACATTCCTTCATAGACCCAAAATACTTGGGGGGAATGGCTCTACCTAATTTACAATGTTATTATTGGGCTTCAAATCTCAGAGTCATGCAATACTGGTTAAATCAGGATCAGGATCTGGGTGGTTTAATATGGAGGCTACTTCATGCATGCCCACTTCACTGACATGCCCCCATTAAATGCTCTTCGTCTCCCTGTGCTAAAAATGTCATTGTTAAAACTACGCTGAGAATCTGGAGGCAATTCAGACACCACTTTGGATAACAAACCTATTCTATCTTCGCACCTGTAGCAGCAAATGTTGCTTTCCCACCATCATTGATGATAGCACTTTTTCACAGTGGTCAGCACTGGGCATTATAACATTTAACGATCTATATATAGATAATGTCTTTGCATCTTTCCAGCAACTAGCAGAAAAATGTACACACCACTTTTTTAGGTATTTGCAGGTTCGTAGCTTCGTTCGAGACATGCACCCTCAATCTCCCTAGAGCTACTCCTATTGACTTTTTTTTCAAGCCCACCCATATTATGAAGGGTATGATCTCATATCTTTATAATGCCATTTGCACTTTGCCCAGCACTTGCAACTATTAAATCTCAGTGGGAGGAGGACATTGGAGAAAACATGTCAGAAGAACAGTGGAAAGTGTGCACTCTTCATCTTTTTGTGCCAGACATGCTCTGATTCAGTTTCAAATTCTCCACCGTACCCACTGGACCAAAGTTAGACTGTTAAAAATATATCCTGAAGTGGATCCCACATGTGACCGTTGTCACCAGGCCCACGCAACTACTGCACACATGTTTTGGTCCTGTCCCTCCCTACAAAATTAATTTGTAAAACATTATCTGAAGTTCTAACAAATCATATTGAACCTCTGGCTTTCACTGCTTTATTCGGTACTCTTCCCACTTCTCTTGATATGCCCAAATACAAGTCTGACTTCGTAGCCTTTGTCACACTGCTGGCAAGGCGTTTAATTTTATTAAACTGGAAATCGACTCATTCTTTACGGATTCAAGATATTTTCCATTTTATTAAGCTAGAAAAAATCAGACACACAATGAAGAGATCCTTGGATAATTTCAATAGAATTTGGGGATCTTTCCTATAGGATATGTAGGGAAATGAAAGGCCTTCATTCACCTGACTACACATCTCCTCTGGTAGTAATTATTTCCCTCCCCCGGTATATAGATTGGTACCCTGCTTTAGGGATATGTCGGATGTGCTCAGGATGTTTAGCACCTTTTTGTACCTGTGAAATTATTCTTTTTTTTAATTATTATTATTTTATTCATTTATTTATAGGTTTGGATGACCATAGTTTTTTTTTTTTTTTACTATTTGCTTGTCTTACTATCTTGTTGTTATTATTATTATTAATATTATTATTGTTCTTTTTTTTTAGTATAAATTGTATTCTTTTGTTATTTGTTGTGTGGATCCTTTTATTAACAATATATATATATATATATACTGTATATGTGTGTGTATATATATATATATATGAAGGTTATATAAGTATATGTTTTGTAAGTGTATGTTATATTTTGTTTAAATGGAAAATTTAAATAAAGTGAGAAAAAAAAAAAAACATTTGCAAACCAGTAAGTGCAATTCTCCAAACAATACAAACCGCAGAACACAATGGATTATCTGCAAAAGCCTAAAAACCCTTAATTCACCTCTCAAAAGTCAGTATTTATGTCAGTGAACTCTGCCATCAGAATGACAAGTCCTTGAGTCATTGTTCTCAAACAAGATAAAACAATATTACATTTTAACAAAAAAAAAGCACATTTTCCACATTCTTTAATTTAAATACAAAATAACTCATTGCATTGCTTTGCTCTGCCGACCTCTTGTGGACAAAAATAGTATAACATGGCATTTCATGACGATTGCCACTAGATGGAGCAAATGAACATTTCTTACTCATGTTAATTTTTCATCTCTGGTTGTTTTGTTTGTTTTTTTTTTGTGTGTGTTTATTTAAAATAAGACAGATCTGATATTATTTTAATCTTACATCTGTTATTTAACAGTTGAGATAGTTGTTTAATGCAGAAACACTCGCTTTTCGTTTTCAACAACGTAATTCTGCAGGGAAAACCAGTCAAGGAAAACATACCAGGGCTCGACATTAACGCTTGTCCTTGTCTTTTTTTTATTAAAGAAGCAAATGTTAAATTGTACATAATTTTTTTTTTATTATTATTATTTTTTTTATTTTTTTTTGAGACATAGGCCTACATTAAAAAAAAAAAAAAAGTGTTTACAGATAGGGGAGAGCGGGGCACAACCTTACGCTTTTAGACTTTCTCAGTTTGTGTAAATCTACTTAAGGTTCAGAGTATTTATTTTCCCCTTAATTTCACACGTCTAGTAGCCTAGTGGTTTTGTTTCATTACAGCGTATACTTTTCTCTTGATTTACCCTGAATGAATGAAGTGAAATGAGACATGCCCCAAGTAGACATTATCACATGATCATATGACAGATTAAAATGTTATCTGATCTAATAAAAAATATATACAAAAGACAAAATAAAATATTTTGTCAATAAAATAAAATTATTAACTTTTTATATAAAATAATGGCAATTTAAATCCTTAAAAATACGGAGAATTTGTTCCTCATATAGATGAACAGTTCAAAATGATATGTGATGCAGAATTAACAATCGAAGAGCTTGATTCTGCTGTTATGTGTTTGTCATTGGATAAATCACCTGGCCTACGGTATTACGGTATTACGTCTAATTTTTAGCGTCATTTTTGGGACTTATTAAGGGAATTTATTTTTTGCAGCTTTTCAGGAAATCACTAAAACCGTGGTTTTGCCTAATTCAATGAGACAAGACAATTTACGACCTATACCTTTACTAAACAATGACTATAAATTACTAACCCACATATAATAATCGCTTAAAACTTGGTTTATCAAAAATGATTGGGGAGACACAAACTGGATTCATTAGAGGCCGATCTATACATAACAATATTCGACTGGTTTTGGACTTGCTGGAGTATAATCAAGAAACAGAGGATGATGGGGTTATTTTATTTTTAGATTTCTATAAAGCCTTTGATATGTTAGAACATTCATTTATTTTTAAATGTTTGAAAATGTATGGGTTTGGTGAACATTTTTGTAATGTTATTCAGTTATTCTACACAAATACCAATAGTTCAGTGGCCCTACCAACAGGTACTTCACCCAGATTTGATATTAAGAGAGGAGTTAAACAAGGATGCCCCATCTCACCCTCATTGTTTATTCTGGCTACAGAGATGTTGGCTCTCCTAATTAAAAACTCCCAAATTCACAAGAAAAAAAAATGAATTTTTTATTAATGTAATGTTGATTCTGGGCAAATTCTTTATTCATAAATGCGAAGACGAAACCTTATTTTTCTGTATTTAAAAGAGACTTTATTTGTAATTTCTTTCCATCGTTGCAATGTATGAAAAGTAAAAAAGCCCAGAAATTGGCTAGAATAATAAGAGACCTTGATCTCTTAGAAGAGGAATGAAGAGACCCCTTCTTGTTCTTTTTTTCTTTTTTTCCTTCAAATATATATGTCATTATGTCATTGTCATTATCCATTTATTTGACTGACATGTGCCTACTCAGTTATCTGTATTTGTCAGTGCCATTATAGATGTATATTCTGTTTTTGTTACGTTTTTGGTGTTCAATAAAACATAAAAAATAAAAATAAAAACTTTTTGATCATTTGATTTCCTGTTTGGAATGGAATAACGAGAAATGAAAACCAGCTCGTTTATTCGTTTTTTAGTTTAGTTTAAAAAATGAAAAATGAGGTTTTGGCTTGATTTTTCATTTTTCGTTTGTGGTTTACAAATCGGTTTATGGGTTAGATATTTCATTTGCACACGTGGGCGGCGCAGAAACGCCCCTTTCATCTGATTGGTCGAAACGCTCCGCCTTCAGTAAGCGACGAGCTTTTCTTTCTGTCAGGCAGAATAAGAGTCGGTACGAGTGCGGCACTGACAAATGCACTGTAATAAAATATAAAATGTCCGAAACCACCACTCACTGTTAACTAACTACAATATTTGAAGCAGAAATATGTTGCTGGTCACGTAATTCGCGCTGCTGAGACTTGCAAGCGACCCCAATAATGTGAACCACAGTATATGACAGATTATTTTAGCATGATGTATTTCCCATTGATAAATACGGTGCAAATAGTTCCGTTTCTTTGTGTAAAAGGAAAGTGGAAATAAAAATGAGGCAATAATAGGCTGAACTGTACCATATGTAGCCTACAGTACGGACCATATGTCCGTAACATTTACCACTCTCGTCTTTTATTTTCATCAAAAGGCAGGTAGACGTGTGTGACATATGTAGGCTATAAATAATTTAGAAATTTTAATAGACACAAAATGTATATTTATGAATGTATGCATGTGTAAGAAGCTAGTGAACGTACATTAATACTGACAAAATTAGCAGGTTTGGGATTAATTAAAATCATGTCGGTTGAAGAGCACGGCATAGGCCTACCTTTAAAATGTTATTAGTTTTATTATAAAACTAATAAAATGTTATTACATACTGAATTGGTCGATGTTTCTCTGAGTTTTCTTTATTATGTTGGCTTTAGAAAGCCAGCATATATTTAAACATTATTATTATTATTTTTATTATTATTATTATTATTATTATTATTATTATTATGAGAAATTGCCTCCGCCTTAATGCTTCACCAAACTCAGCTCAGACCTTTAAACTGGTCTGACTCGCTTATATCTTTTCTAACTGGTCTGACTTACTTTCCCGCTCTTCGGGTAATATATGGAAACTAAATAATATACTTTTATCAAATGATGGTTTTTGCAAACAAATAAAATCCCTCTGTCTAAAAGTAAAAGGAATGGATATGTCAAATAAAGGGAAGTGGGAATGGTTTAAATTTGAAACAAAGAGGTTGGCAATTGAAACGGGAAAAAGCATGTCAAAAAACAAGTAAACTTAAACAGAAAGAAATACTGAAAAGGATTAACATACTCTGTGGTAAAACTAATGCTTCGGAGGAAGAACTAACGGAGTTGAATTCCCTCCAAAAACAGCAAGAAAAAGCAAGTGTACGATCCAGGGCTAGATGGATCGAAGAAGGTGAGAACACCACAACATATTTCTATGGCTTAGAAAAGTCTAGGTAGTCTAAAAAAAGAATCTGCAAATTAACAGAAAATGACACAGTCATAGAAGAGCCTAAAGCCAAATACAGGAGGAAGTTCAACTCTTTTACTCTGAGGATTGGGGAGAATGACAAAAAAAAAAGGTTAGACGGCAAAATAAATCTGCAAGAAATAGAAAATGCCCTGAAAAAAACTGAAACATGGGAAGTCACCTGGAATTGATGGGTTTACCTCGGAATTTTTTACGTTTTTTGGGGAAGATATCAAAGAATTGTTATTGAATGCATTTATCGAATGTCTTACTCCAACAATGAAAACTGGTATAATAACCCTACTCCCCAAAACAACAAAAAAAGATTAAACAAATTTAGACAATTGGAGGCCTATTATTAAGTTATATTATAGGCTATAAGTTATTAGCGTTAATATATGCAGAGAGATTGAAAACAGTAATTGATAAAATAGTAGATGAAACTCAGTCTGCGTTTATAAAAGGTAGAAGTAGGCCTATGTAATAATGTGAGATTAATATTGGACATGCTGGACTATCGGTCTATTCTGGAATCGGAAAGCCTGATTTTATTTTACAAAGCTTTCGATTCTATAGAACTCGATTTTTTTATTTTCTACTTTAGAAAATTTTGGATTCGACAAAAAATTTTGTTCAGTAATCAATATGTTCTATACTGATATTTGCAGTTATGTCTCCTTAAACGCAGGACTAACACCAAGAATAAATATAACTTGCGGAATAAGACAAGGATGTCCAATTAGTCCAAAGTTGTTCGTTTTATGTTCACAGCTACTAGTATATCTGATATTAAATCATCCAAATTTTCAGGGTAGCCTATACATTTTTTTGATTACGAATTTCGCCTTAGTCAGTTTGCAGACGACACTAGCCGCGTTTCCATTACCCTTCAAATAGCGCAAACTGAAATTGCGAATTGAAAATACGCCCAATGGAAACACGTCAATTTCGCCAAAACTCCCATTTATTGCAAAAAAGTTTTTCCGCTGGTTTTTCAAGCAATTCGAAAAATAAATATTTCCCAAAACTGCAATGGAAACAGTTTTTGCGCATATACAGGTCACCTGACGTAGATGACGCGGTGTGTTTGGACAGAATAGCCTACGAGACAGAGTTCTTTATTAAATTCATAAAAGACAAAATAATGATAGAAATACTGGATTCTAAACCTCAAAGAAATGCCACAATCAAGACCTCGAAGCAGAAATGAGGGAGAAACACCCAGAAACACCTCATATGTGCCGCTCACAGTATAAGGGTCTTTCCTTGCCATTAATGCTTGGATAACACACCTACGTTTCCTTCCATTAATAATAATAATAATGTCTAGTGCGGTACGTGGCTGTTATATATATATAAACTTACCAACGTCCGTTGCCATGATCGTCCGTTGGAATGACTTATCGCGAGAGGAAGAAATGACGTTTCAGTCGCATAACATCGGTTAATGGAAACGCCGTCATTTCGCAATAGTTTTTTATCGATATTTAGAAAAAATCGCAAAAGTTTTGCGCGAATCTTTAATGGGATAAATCTATGGTTAGCAATTCATTGCAAATAATTTCAATTTTTTCCAAAGCTTCAGGTCTTCGTTTAAATATGAAAGTGTGAACTACTTGCGTTATATGACTGTATAGATACAGAAATCCCTGTTAAAAAAATAAGTTAAATATCTTGGAGTTAAGATGGTTAAAGATGAAAAACAAAGAGAGGAAATTAATATGAAAGAAAAAATTGATCAAATATCAATTTTCCTTAAACCACTGGCTTAGTAGAGATCTTTCCATTTTTGGGCGTTACTTATTGTCCAACGCTGAGGGTATCCAAACTGATTTATCCATGTCAATCTCTTTACATTGCTCCAAAAAACGCGAGGAAAATTAACTATATATAAATTTATGTGGAGAAATAAGACCTACTATGTTGGTTAAAGGGGGGGATCAAAACATTGGATTTTGAGGCAATGTTAGGAACAAACTTTATTTAAAATAAAGTGGTTGAAAGAGTTTCTATTGAAGCCGGATTCAATATGGTTTCAAATTCCAAAAAGTATTTTCAAGAGGTTCGGTGGGTTAAACTTTCTTTTGAAATGTGACTTTGAAATTTTCTAATTTTTTTTAAATTATCTGAGTTTCATAAACAAGTTTGCATCATTGGAAGATGGTATTTTACCCATAACTTTACCCCTCATTGTGCCACCTTGTGGAATAATAGAGTAATTTGTATCAAACAAAAAGTCTTTGTTCAACCAGCTTTTCCATAAAATTAGTGAACTTGAACAATTTACAATCGAAGATATTCTTATTTATAATTCTAAACTGACGAGGGACATTTCACTTTTGATTAACCTTATCATCATTATGGGTTTGAACATTCACAAAAATAAATGGAAAAAACAATTGCCAAATTGTAAACTGTTTTAAAAATGAATTTCTTATGTTATTATCCTCCTTGAACCTTGTAAAAAAATTCTAAACAAACTGTAGAAGCTATTTGTTATGCTGCTGAAATGTTTTTGGTCCTGTAACACATAATATTTATTTGAGAACAATGCCTTATTTTATTTTATTTTTTTTATCTTTTTCATTGTCAAAACTGCATTTTGTTGATACCTTGCCTTTTTCTTTGCTGTTGTCTCCACGAGAGTTTGTAATAAACATTAATAAAAAAAAAAAAATTAAAAAAAAGACTTACTTTCCCCAAAAAATCCATTGACTTGCGTTCTCTGAGTAATGAAGGCCGTAATACTTAATGCTGTCCACTAGAGGGGGCGACAGGACAATAAGTGTTTTCTACTCTCTTTCCCTGTTTGCATAAGTTTAAATGACAAATAAATGCATGAATTTCATTCATAAATAGGCCATATCTGTGTATCCACTCTCTAGTTTATTTTAAGATATTGGTATTCACACTGGGTTTTGCAGTTAATGTTTGTCCATCTGGAACTTTTATTTGTCATGAGCCTATATTTAAGAGGTACTAGAAAAAAATATGATTCAACAACACAAACTCTGTTTTTACTAGTCAAATTTGCATTGCATTGCACACCAGAACTAACTCAATCCCATGTTCATTAAAGAGATGATGTGTGTGTTGTTGCATTCCATTGCATTGTATTGCACTAACGATCTAACAATGCAATGCAATGCAATGCAACAACACACATATGTCTTGAATGAACATGGGATTGAGTTAGTTCTGCAATGCAATGCGAAAAGTGCATAACTTATATGTTATTCTTCAGTGCACAAAGTTAGATCGTTAGTGCAATGCAATGCAAGAAGTGCAAAGCCTTCTTCAATACACAACGTTAGATCGTGTGTGCAATGCAATGTAATCCAATGCAATGCAACAACACACGTTATCTCTTTAATGAACATGGGATTGAGTTAGTTCTGTTGTGCAATGCAATGCAAGTAGTGCACAGACTATATGTTATTCTTCAATAAACAATTAGTTCACACAATTCACAATTAGATAGTTTGTGCAAAGCAACAACACATATGTTATCTCTCTCTCTAACATGGGATTGAGTTAGTTCTGGTGTGCAATGCAATGCGAAAAGTGCATATGTCATTCTTCAGTGCACAACGTTAGATCGTTAGTGCAATGCAATGCAATGACCCAACACTCATGTCGTGTCTTTAATGAACATGGGATTGAGTTAGTTCTGGTGTGCAATGCAATGCAATGCGAAAAGTCCATATGTTATTCTTCAGTGCACAACGTTAGATCGTTAGTGCAGTGCGATTCAATGCAATGCAATGTAATGTAATGTAATGTAACGAAATGCAATGCAATGCAATGCAACAACACACATATCATCTCTATAATGAACATGGGAATGATTTTGTTCTGGTGTGCAATGCGATGCGATGCAGTGCAATGCAATGCGAAAAGTGCATATGTTATTCTTCAGTGCACAACATAACATTAGATCGTTAGTGCAATGCAATGCACAAATGCAATGCAACAATGCAACAACACACGTTATGTCTTTAATCAACATGGGAATGAGGTAGTTCTAGTGTGCAATGCATTGCAATGCAAAAAGTGCATAACCTATGTTATTCTTCAGTGCAAAACGTTAGATCGCTAAGTGCAATGCAATGCAATGCAATGCAATGCCATGCAAAGCAAAGCAAAGCAATGCAAAGCAATGCAATGCAATGCAATGCAATGCAATACAATGCAATGCAACAACACACGTTATGTCTTTAATCAACATGGGAATGATTTAGTTCTGGTGTGCAATGCAATGCAAAAAGTGCATAACATATATGTTATTGTTCAGTGCACAACGTTAGATCGTTAGTGCAATGCAATGCACAATGCAATGCAATGCAATGCAATGCAATGCAACACACATATCATCTCTATAATGAACATTGGAATGATTTTGTTCTGGTGTGCAATGCAATCCAATGCGAAAAGTGCATAACCTATATGTTATTCTTCAGTGGACAACGTTAGATCATTAGTGCAATGCAATGCAATACAATGCAATGCACCAACAAACGTTATCTCTTTAATGACCATGGGAATGATTTAGTTCTGGTGTGTAGTGCAATGAAATGCAAAAAGTGCATAACCTAAATGTTATTCTTCAGTGCACAACGTTAAATCGTTAGTGCAATGCAATGCAATGCAATTCAATGCAATGCAATGCAAATTCAATTCAATGCAATGCAATGCAATGCAATGCAATGCAATGCAATGCAACAACACACATATCATCTCTATAATGAACTTGAGAATGAGTTTGTTCTGGTGTGCAATGCAATGCGAAAAGAGCATAACCTATGTTATTCTTCAGTGCACAACGTTAGATCTTTAGTGCAATGCAGTGCAAAGCAATGCAAATCAATGTAATGCAATGCAAAACATTGCATTGCAATACATTGCAATGCAATGCAATGCAATGCAATACAATGCAATGCACCAACAAACGTTATCTCTTTAATGAACATGGGAATGATTTAGTTCTGGTGTGCAATGCAATGCAAAAAGTGCATAACCTAAATGTTATTCTTCAGTGCACAACGTTAGATCGTTAGTGCAATGCAAAGCAATGCAGTGCAATGCAATTCAAATAAAAACAATGCAATGCAGTGCAATGCAATGCAAATGAAAGCAAATGCAATGCAGTGCAATGCAATGCAATGCAAATAAATGCAATGCAATGCAATGCAATGCAATGCAATGCAATACAATGCAAAAGCATTGCAAAGCATTGCAAAGTGCAAAACGTTCAGTGCACAACGTTAAATCGTTAGTGCAGTGCAATGCAATTCAATGCAATGCAACAACACACATATAATCTCTATAATGAACTTGGGAATGATTCTGGTGTAATGCAATGCAATGCAATGCAATGCAATGCAAAAAGTGCATAACATATGTTATTCTTCAGTGCACAACGTTAAATCGTTAGTGCAATGCAATGCAATTCAATGCAATGCAATGCAATGCAATTCAATGCAATGCAACAACACACATATAATCTCTATAATGAACTTGGGAATGATTCTGGTGTAATGCAATGCAATGCAATGCAATGCAATACAAAAAGTGCATAACATATGTTATTCTTCAGTGCACAACGTTAAATCGTTAGTGCAATGCAATTCAATGCAATGCAATGCAATGCAATGCAATGCAATGCAATGCAATGCAATGCAATGCAATGCAACAACACACATATCATCTCTATAATGAACTTGGGAATGATTTTGTTCTGGTGTGCAATGCAATGCGAAAAGAGCATAACCTATATGTTATTCTTCAGTGCACAACTTTAGATCGTTAGTGTAATGCAATGCAGTGCAAAGCAATGCAAAGCAATGTTATTTGAACATTGAACTCTTTAATGAACTTGGGAATGATTTTATTCTGGTGTGCAATGCGAAAAGAGCATAACCTATATGTTATTCTTCAGTGCACAACGTTAGATCTTTAGTGCAATGCAGTGCAAAGCAATGCAAATCAATGTAATGTAATGCAAAACATTGCATTGCAATACATTGCAATGCAATGCAATGCAATACAATGCAATGCAACAAAACACGTTATGTCTTTAATGAACATGGGAATGATTTAGTTCTGGTGTGCAATGCAATGCAATGCAAAAAGTGCATAACCTATATGTTATTCTTCAGTGCTTACAACGTTAGATCGTTAGTGCAATGCAAAGCAATGCAGTGCAATGCAATGCAAATAAAAACAATGCAATGCAGTGCAATGCAATGCAAATAAATGCAATGCAATGCAAATAAAAGCAAATGCAATGCAGTGCAATGCAATGCAAATAAATGCAATGCAATGCAATGCAATGCAATGCAATGCAATACAATGCAAAAGCATTGCAAAGCATTGCAAAGTGCACAACGTTCAGTGCACAACGTCAAATCGTTAGTGCAGTGCAATGCAATTCAATGCAATGCAACAACACACATATAATCTCTATAATGAACTTGGGAATGATTCTGGTGTAATGCAATGCAATGCAATGCAATGCAATGCAAAAAGTGCATAACATAAGTTATTCTTCAGTGCACAACGTTAAATCGTTAGTGCAATGCAATTCAATGCAATGCAATGCAATGCAATGCAATGCAATGCAACAACACACATATCATCTCTATAATGAACTTGGGAATGATTTTGTTCTGGTGTGCAATGCAATGCGAAAAGAGCATAACCTATATGTTATTCTTCAGTGCACAACTTTAGATCGTTAGTGCAATGCAATGCAGTGCAAAGCAATGCAAAGCAATGCAAAGCAATGATGTTATTTGAACATTGAACTGTTTAATGAACTTGGGAATGATTTTATTCTGGTGTGCAATGCGAAAACCTATATGTTATTCTTCAGTGCACAACGTTAGATGCAAAGCAATGCAAATCAATGTAATATAATGCAAAACATTGCATTGCAATACATTGCAATGCAATGCAATGCAATACAATGCAATGCAACAAAACACGTTATGTCTTTAATGAACATGGGAATGATTTAGTTCTGGTGTGCAATGCAATGCAAAAAGTGCATAACCTATATGTTATTCTTCAGTGCACAACGTTAGAGCGTTAGTGTAATGCAATGCAATGCAATGCAGTGCAAAGCAATGCAAATCAATATAGTGCAACGCAATGCAATGCAAAAACACTCGTTATGTCTTTAATCAACATGGGAATGAGGTAATTCTGGTATGCAATGCAATGCGAAAAGTGCATAACCTATTTGTTATTCTTCAGTGCACAGCTTTAGATCGTTAGTGCAATGCAGTGCAAAGCAATGCAATGCAATGCAATGCAATGCAATGCAGTGCAGTGCAGTGCAGTGCAGTGCAATGCAATGCAATGCAAATAAATGCAATGCAATGCAATGCAACAACACACGTTATGTCTTTAATCAACATGGGATTGAGGTAGTTCTGGTGTGCAATGCAATGCAAAAAGTGAATAACATATGTTAATTCTTCAGTGCACAAAGTTAGATCGTTAGAGCAATGCAATGCAATGCAATGCAATGCAATGCAATGCAATGCAATGCAACAGCACACATATCATCTCTATAATGAACTTGGGAATGATTTAGTTCTGGTGTGCAATGCAATGCAATGCAATATAGTGCAATACAATGCAATGCAAAAACACTTTGTTATGTCTTTAATCAACATGGGAATGTTATGTTATGGTGTGCAATGCAATGCGAAAAGTGCATAACCTATATGTTATTCTTCAGTACACAACGTTAAATCGTTAGTGCAATGCAATGCAATGCAATTCAATGCAATGAAATGCAATGCAATGCAATGCAATGCAACAACACAAATATCATCTCTATAATGAACTTGGGAATGAGTTTGTTCTGGTGTGCAAGGCAATGCGAAAAGAGCATAACCTATATGTTATTCTTCAGTGCACAACGTTAGATCTTTAGTGCAATGCAGTGCAAAGCAATGCAAATCAATGTAATGCAATGCAAAACATTGCATTGCAATACATTGCAATGCAGTGCAATGCAATACAATGCAATGCACCAACAAACGTTATCTCTTTAATGAACATGGGAATGATTTAGTTCTGGTGTGCAATGCAATGCAAAAAGTGCATAACCTAAATGTTATTCTTCAGTGCACAACGTTAGATCGTTAGTGCAATGCAAAGCAATGCAGTGCAATGCAATGCAAATAAAAGCAATGCAATGCTGTGCAATGCAATGCAAATAAATGCAATGCAATACAATGCAATGCAAATAAAAGCAAATGCAATGCAATGCAATGCAATGCAATTAAATGCAATGCAATGCAATGCAATGCAATGCAATGCAATGCAATGCAATGCAATGCAATTGAATGCAAAAACACACGTTATGTCTTTAATCAACATGTGAATGAGGTAGTTCTGGTGTGCAATGCAATGCGAAAAGTGCATAACCTATATGTTATTCTTCAGTACACAACGTTAGATCGTTAGTGCAATGCAATGCAATACAATGCAGTGCAGTGCAATGCAGTGCAATGCAGTGCAATGCAGTGCAATGCAGTGCAATGCAGTGCAAAGCAGTGCAATGCAGTGCAAAGCAATGCAAAGCAATGCAAATAAAAGCAATGCAATACAATGCAATGCAACAACACACGTTATGTCTTTAATCAACATGGGAATGAGGTAGTTCTGGTGTGCAATGCAATGCAAAAAGTGCATAACATATGTTATTCTTCATTGCACAACGTTAAATCATAAGTGCAATGCAATGCAATGCAATGCAATGCAACAACACACATATCATCTCTATAATGAACTTGGGAATGATTTTGTTCTGCTGTGCAATGCAATGCGAAAAGAGCAAAACCTATATGTTATTCTTCAGTGCACAACGTTAGATCTTTAGTGCAATGCAGTGCAAAGCAATGCACCAACAAACGTTATCTCTTTAATGAACATGGGAATGATTTAGTTCTGGTGTGCAATGCAATGCAAAAAGTGCATAACCTAAATGTTATTCTTCAGTGCACAACTTTAGATCGTTAGTGCAATGCAAAGCAATGCAGTGCAATGCAAAGCAATGCAGTGCAATACAATGCAATGCAAAGCAATGCAGTGCAATACAATGCAATGCACCAACAAACGTTATCTCTTCAATGAACATGGGAATGATTTAGTTCTGTTGTGCAATGCAATGCAAAAAGTGCATAACCTAAATGTTATTCTTCAGTGCACAACGTGCACTGATCTATCGTTAGTGCAATGCAAAGCAATGCAGTGCAATGCAATGCAAATAAAAGCAAATGCAATGCAGTGCAATGCAATGCAAATAAATGCAATGCAATGCAATGCAATGCAATGCAATGCAATGCAATGCAGTGCAATGCAATGCAATACAATGCAAAAACACACGTTATGTCTTTAACATGGGAATGAGGTAGTTCTGGTGTGCAATGCAATGCAAAAAGTGCATAACATATGTTATTCTTCAGTGCACATAGTTAGATCGTTAGTGCAATGCAATGCAGTGCAAATCAATTGCATTGCATTGAATTGCATTGCACTAACGATCTAACTTTGTTCACTAAAGAATAACATATAGGTTATGCACTTTTTGCATTTCATTGCATTGCACACCAGACCTAAATCATTCCCATGTTCATTAAAGAGACAAAGTTTGTTGGTGCACTTTTTGCTAACGATCTAACGTTGTGCACTGAAGAATAACATATGTTATGTACTTTTTGCATTGCATTGCACACCAGAACTACCTCATTCCCATGTTGAATAAAAACATAACGTGTGTTGTTGCATTGCATTGCATTGCATTTATTTGCATTGCTTTGCACTGCATTGCATTGCATTACATTGCATTGTATTGTATTGTATTGCATTGCATTGCATTGCATTGCATTGCATTGCATTGCATTGCACTAACGGTCTAACGTTGTGCACTGAAGAATAACATATAGGTTATGCACTTTTCGCATTGCATTGCACACCAGAACTACCTCATTCCCATGTTGATTAAAGACATAACGAGTGTTTTTTCATTGCATTGTATTGCACTATATTGATTTGCATTGCTTTGCACTGCATTGCATTACATTGCATTGCATTACACTAACGCTCTAACGTTGTGCACTGAAGAATAAAATATATGTTATGCACTTTTTGCATTGCATTGCACACCAGAACTAAATCATTCCCATGTTCATTAAAGACATGACGTGTGTTGTTGCAATGCATTGTATTGCATTGCATTGATTTGCATTGCTTTGCATTACTTTGCATTGCATTGCATTGCATTGCATTGCATTGTATTGCAATGCAATGCAATGTTTTGCGTTGCATTACATTGATTTGCATTGCTTTGCACTGCATTGCATTGCACTAAAGATCTAACGTTGTGCACTGAAGAATAACAAATAGGTTATGCACTTTTCGCATTGCATTGCATTGCACACCAGAACTAAATCATTCCCATGTTCATTAAAGACATAACGTGTGTTGTTGCATTGCATTGTATTGCATTGCATTGATTTGCATTGCTTTGCACTGCATTGCAATGCACTAACGATCTAACGTTGTGCACTGAAGAATAACATATGTTATGCACTTTTTGCATTGCATTGCACACCAGAACTACCTCATTCCGATGTTGATTAAAAACATAACGTGTGTTGTTGCATTGCATTGCATTGCATTGCATTGCATTTATTTGCATTGCTTTGCATGCATTGAATTGCATTGAATTGCATTGCATTGCACTAACGATCTAACGTTGTGCACTGAAGAATAACATATAGGTTAAGCACTTTTCTCATTGAATTGCATTGCACACCAGAACTAAATCATTCCCATGTTCATTAAAGACATAACGTGTGTTGTTGCATTGCATTGCATTGCATTGCATTGTATTGCATTGCATTGATTTGCATTGCTTTGCACTGCATTGCATTGCACTAACGATCTAACGTTGTGCACGTATTGCATTGCACGTATTGCACACCAGAACTAAATCATTCCCATGTTCATTAAAGACATAACGTGTGTTGCTGAATTGCATTGTATTGCATTGCATTGCATTGCATTGCATTGCATTGCTATGTATTGCAATGCAATGTATTGCATTGCATTACATTGAATTGCACTGCTTTGCATTGCTTTGCACTGCATTGCATTGCACTAACGATCTAACGTTGTGCACTGAAGAATAACATATGTTATGCACTTTTTGCATTGCATTGCACACCAGAACTACCCATGTTGATTAAAAACATAACGTATGTTGTTGCATTGCATTGCATTGCATTTATTTGCATTTCTTTGCACTGCATTGCATTGCACTAACGATCTAACGTTGTGCACTGAAGAATAACATATAGGTTATGCACGTATTGCATTGCATTGCACACCAGAACTAAATCATTCCCATGTTCATTAAAGACATAACGTGTGTTGTTGCATTGCATTGTATTGCATTGCATTGCATTGCTTTGCTTTGCATTGCTTTGCATTGCATTGCATTGCATTGCATTGCATTGCTTTGCATTGCATTGCATTGCATTGCACTGCATTGCACTAACGATCTAACGTTGTGCACTGAAGAATAACATATAGGTTATGCTCTTTTCGCATTGCATTGCACACCAGAACAAAATCATTCCCAAGTTCATTATAGAGATGATATGTGTGTTGTTGCATTGCATTGCATTGCATTGCATTGTATTGCTTTGCACTGCATTGCATTGCATTGCATTGCACTAACGATCTAACTATGTGCAAGAAAGAATAACATATAGGTTATGCACTTTTTGCATTTCATTGCACACCAGACCTAAATCATTCCCATGTTCATAAAAGAGATAACGTTTGTTGGTGCATTGCATTGCATTGCATTGCATTGATTTGCAATGCCTTGTACTGCATTGCATTGCATTGCATTGCATTGCATTGCACTAACGACCTAACTTTGTGCACTGAAGAATAACATATAGGTTATGCACTTTTTGCATTGCATTGCATTGCACACTAGAACTTAACCATTCTCATGTTCATTAAAGAGATGGTATGTGTGTTGTTGCATTGCATTGCACTAATGATCTAACGTTGTCCACTGAAGAATAACATATAGGTTATGCACTTTTCGCATTGCATTGCATACCAGACTTCTAAATCATTCCCATGTTCATTAAAGAGATAACGTGTGTTGTTGCAATTGCATTGCATTGCATTGCATTGCATTGCACAAACGATCTAACGTTGTGCTCTGAAGAATAACATATAGGTTATGCCCTTTTCGCATTGCATTGATAAATCATTCCCATGTTCTTTAAAGAGATGATATGTGTGTTGTTGCATTGCATTGCACTAGCGATGTAACGTTATGCAATGAAGAATAACATATAGGTTATGCACTTTTTGCATTGCATTGCATTGCACACTAGAACTTAACCATTCCCATGTTCATTAAAGAGATAACATATGTGTTGTTGCATTGCATTGCACAAACGACCTAATGTTGTGCACTGAAGAATAACATATAGGTTATACACTTTTTGCATTGCATTGCACACTAGAACTTAACCATTCCCATGTTCATTAAAGAGATAACGTTTGTTGGTGCATTGCATTGCACTAGCGATGTAACGTTGTGCACTCAAGAATAACATATAGGTTATGCACTTTTTGCATTTCATTGCATTGCACACCAGAACTACCTCATTCTCATGTTGATTAAAGACATAACGTGTGTTGTTGCATTGCATTGATTTGCAATGCCTTGTACTGCATTGCATTGCATTGCATTACATTGCATTGCATTGCATTGCACTAACGATCTAACTTTGTGCACTGAAGTATAACATATAGGTTATGCACTTTTTGCATTGCATTGCACACTAGAACTTAACCATTCCCATGTTCATTAAAGAGATGGTACGTGTGTTGTTGCATTGCATTGCACTAACGATCTAACGTTGTGCACTGAAGAATAACATATAGGTTATGCACTTTTCGCATTGCATTGCATTGCATTCCAGACTACTAAATCATTCCCATGGTCATTAAAGAGATAAACGTGTGTTGTTGCAATTGCATTGCATTGCATTGCATTGCATTGCACTAACAATCTAACGTTGTGCATTGAAGAATAACATATAGGCTATGCACTTCTTGCATTGCATTACACACCAGAAGTAACTCATTCCCAAACTACATTGCGTTTTGCTTTGAGGAAATACAATATGTGCTATTGCATTGCATTTCACACAAGATCAAACTTTGTGCATTGAAGAATAACATATAAGCTATGAGTGCATCACAAACATACAATAACTATCTCAACTATCTACATTCCACTGCATAAAATATCTAACTGATATAGTTAGATATAATAATAATACATTATTATTCAACGCTAATTCTTAGATCGTTGCAACACTCATGTTATGTTTTCATTGCACATGAGGTATGAAGTAGTTTATTCTATGCATTGTAATGCAAGAGGTAAATGCAATAATTTCCCTTAAAAGAATAAATGAATAAGTTAGTTATTGTGCAATGCCAATGCACATATGTCATGTGTCAAATCAGGCCTACAGAGGTCCCTCTTGTCTTATATAACATCACAAGAAGTCAGTCTTGTATGTTTAGTAAGCCAGACAGTAGTCCATATTTGACTGATTGAACATATTTTTGGAAAAAGAGTCCTCAAAAGGTATTTTGTGTATATTATAAACTTATAGACTCCTTCTGATGTTAAATCAGCCATATAGAGGTGCATATTTGACCTATTGAACTTATTTCTGGTCAAAGGGTCCTCAAAGTTTTTTAAACAAACTTATAGACTCCTTCTGTTACATCACCCATAAAAAAAAGTACATTTTTGACCTACTAAACATATTTCTGCCAAGAGACCATGAAACTTAACTTACTATACGTACATATTGACTTCTCGTGATGTTAACTCAGGCAAGGAGTAGTCGATATTTGACCGATTGAACACATTTTTGGCCAAAGAGGCCTCGAAATGTTTTTTTTTTTTTCTTATAAATTTATAGACTCCTTCTGATGTTAAATCAGCCATACAGAAGTCCATATTTGACCTTCTGAACATATTTCTGGCCAGAGACCTTGAACATTTACCTTACTATTTATATTTCTCCTACCATAAAGAATTCTCGTGATGTTATGTCAGCCAGACTTTAGCCATATTTGACTGATTTAACATGTTTTTGGCCAAAGAATCCTCAAAATGTTTTTTACTCTTAGAAACTCATAGACTCCTTCTGATGTTAAATCAGCCATACAGAAGTCCATATTTGACCCAAGGAATATATTTTTGGCCATAGAGTTCTCGATCTTGACCTTTCTATACATACTCATAGACTCATTCTAATGTTACATAAGCCATATAGATATCCATATCTGACCTTTTGAACTTATTTCTGGTCATCAAAAGTTTTTAAACTATATAAAGTTATAGACTCTTTCTGATGATAAATCAGCTATTCAGAGGACCCCTTTTTGACCTACTGAACATATTTCTGGCCAAAGAGTCCTAAATGATTAACACTATACATTCAGATTGATATCTTCGGATGTTATATCTTCCTAACAAAAGTCCATATTTGACATACTGAATTTTCTTCTGGCCAAGGAGTACTCGAAACTTGACCTTTCCATACAGAATTGTTGACTCTTTCTGATGTTACGTCAGACATACAGAATTCCATATTTGACCCAAGGAACATATTTCTTGCCAAAGAGTCCTCGATCTTATGCTTTCTATACATACTCATAGACTCCTTCTGATGCCTCATAAGCCATATAGATGTCCATATATGACCTTTTGAACTTATTTGTGGTCAAAGTGTCCTAAAAAAAGAATCAAACTATATAAAGTTATAGACTCCTTTTGATGATGTCAGCTATACAGAGGTCCCCTTTTGACCTCCTGAACATGTTTCTGGCCAAAGAGTCCTTGATCTTGGGGCTTTCTATACATACTCATAGACTCCTTCTGGTGCTTCATAAGCCATATAGATGTCCATATCTGACCTTTTGAACTTATTTGTGGTCAAAGTGTCCTAAAACAAAAAATTCTAACTATATAAAGTTATAGACTCCTTTTGATGATAAGTCAGCTATACAGAGATCCCCTTTTGACCTCCTGAACATGTTTCTGGCCAAAGAGTGCTTGATCTTGGGGCTTTCTATACATACTCATAGACTCCTTCTGGTGCTTCATAAGCCATATAGATATCCATATCTGACCTTTTGAACTTATTTGTGGTCAAAGTGTCCTAACATTTTTTCAAACTATAGAAAGTTCTAGACTCCTTTTGATG
The DNA here is from genome assembly GCF_951802725.1 of Rutilus rutilus. NCBI lineage: Eukaryota > Metazoa > Chordata > Actinopteri > Cypriniformes > Leuciscidae > Rutilus > Rutilus rutilus. Next base: position 70,943,754 of record NC_140209.1, read on the forward strand.
ATAAATCAGCTATACAGAGGGCCCCTTTTGACCTCCTGAACATGTTTCTGGCCAAAGAGTCCTCGATCTTATGCTTTCTATACATACTCATAGACTCCTTCTGATGCTTCATAAGCCATATAGATGTCCATATCTGACCTTTTGAACTTATTTGTGGTCAAAGTGTCATAAAAAAAATTCAAACTATATAAAGTTATAGACTCCTTTTGATGATAAATCAGCTATACAGAGGTCCCCTTTTGAACTACTGAACATATTTCTGGCCAAAGAGTCCTTGATCTTGGGGCTTTCTATACATACTCATAGACTCCTTCTGGTGCTTCATAAGCCATATAGATGTCCATATCTGACCTTTTGAACTTATTTGTGGTCAAAGTGTCCTAACATTTTTTCAAACTATAGAAAGTTCTAGACTCCTTTTGATGATAAATCAGCTATACAGAGGTCCCCTTTTGAACTACTGAACATATTTCTGGCCAAAGAGTCCTCGATCTTATGCTTTCTATACATACTCATAGACTCCTTCTGATGCTTCATAAGCCATATAGATGTCCATATCTGACCTTTTGAACTTATTTGTGGTCAAAGTGTCATAAAAAAAATTCAAACTATATAAAGTTATAGACTCCTTTTGATGATAAATCAGCTATACAGAGGTTCCCTTTTGACCTCCTGAACATATTTCTGGCCAAAGAGTCCTCGATCTTATGCTTTCTATACATACTCATAGACTCCTTCTGATGCCTCATAAGCCATATAGATGTCCATATCTGACCTTTTGAACTTATTTGTGGTCAAAGTGTCCTAACATTTTTTCAAACTATAGAAAGTTATAGACTCCTTTTGATGATAAATCAGCTATACAGAGGGCCCCTTTTGACCTCCTGAACATGTTTCTGGCCAAAGAGTCCTCGATATTGGGATTTATATACATACTCATAGACTCCTTCTGGTGCTTCATAAGCCATATAGATATCCATATCTGACATTTTGAACTTATTTGTGGTCAAAGTGTCCTAAAAAAAAAATCAAACTATATAAAGTTATAGACTCCTTTTGATGATAAATCAGCTATACAGAGGGCCCCTTTTGACCTCCTGAGCATATTTCTGGCCAAAGAGTCCTCGATCTTATGCTTTCTATACATACTCATAGACTCCTTCTGATGCTTCATAAGCCATATAGATGTCCATATCTGACCTTTTGAACTTATTTGTGGTCAAAGTGTCATAAAAAAAATTCAAACTATATAAATTTATAGACTCCTTTTGATGATAAATCAGCTATACAGAGGGCCCCTTTTGAACTACTGAACATATTTCTGGCCAAAGAGTCCTCGATCTTATGCTTTCTATACATACTCATAGACTCCTTCTGATGCCTCATAAGCCATATAGATGTCCATATCTGACCTTTTGAACTTATTTGTGGTCAAAGTTTCCTAAAAAAAATTCTAACTATATAAAGTTATAGACTCCTTTTGATGATAAATCAGCTATACAGAGGTCCCCTTTTGAACTAATGAACATATTTCTGGCCAAAGAGTCCTCGATCTTATGCTTTCTATACATACTCATAGACTCCTTCTGATGCCTCATAAGCCATATAGATGTCCATATCTGACCTTTTGAACTCATTTGTGGTCAAAGTGTCATAAAAAAAATTCAAACTATATAAAGTTATAGACTCCTTTTGATGATAAGTCAGCTATACAGAGGTCCCCTTTTGACCTCCTGAACATGTTTCTGGCCAAAGAGTCCTTGATCTTGGGATTTCTATACATACTCATAGACTCCTTCTGGTGCTTCATAAGCCATATAGATGTCCATATCTGACCTTTTGAACTTATTTGTGGTCAAAGTGTCATAAAAAAATTCTAACTATATAAAGTTTTAGACTCCTTTTGATGATGTCAGCTATACAGAGGTCCCCTTTTGACCTCCTGAACATGTTTTGGCCAAAGAGTCCTCAATATTGGGATTTCTATACATACTCATAGACTCCTTCTGGTGCTTCATAAGCCATATAAATGTCCATATCTGACCTTTTGAACTTATTTGTGGTCAAAGTGTCCTAACATTTTTTTCAAACTATAGAAAGTTATAGACTCCTTTTGATGATAAATCAGCTATACAGAGGTCCCCTTCTGACCTACTGAACAGATTTCTGGCCAAAGAGTCTTCGATCTTGCGTTTTCTATACATACTCATAGAGTCCTTCTGATGCTTCATAAGCCATATAGATGTCCATATCTGACCTTTTGACCTTATTTGTGGTCAAAGTGTCATAAAAAAATTCAAACTATATAAAGTTATAGACTCCTTTTGATGATAAATCAGCTATTCAGAGGTCCCCTTTTGACCTCCTGAACATGTTTCTGGCCAAAGAGTCCTCGATATTGGGATTTCTATACATACTCATAGACTCCTTCTGGTGCTTCATAAGCCATATAGATGTCCATATCTGACCTTTTTAACTTATTTCTGGTCAAAGTGTCCTCAAAATTTTTCAAACTATATAAAGGTATAGACTCCTTCTGATAATAAATCAGCTATACCAAGGTCACCTTTTGACCTTCTGAACATATTTCTGGCCAAAGAGTTCTTGAACATTATCTTGATATACTACAGATTGACTTGTTGTGATGTTATATTAACCAGCCAGTAGTCTTTTTTTGACCTACTGAACATATTTCTAGCCAGAGTCCGTGAACATCAACTCACTATACATATAGACTGACCTCTCGTAATGTAAAATCAGGCAGACAGTAGTCCATATTTGACTGATTGAAAAAAAATTTGACCAAAGAGTTCTCTAAAGGATTTTGTCTATCATAAATGTTTAGACTCCTTCTGATGTTAAATCAGCCATACAGAAGTCCATATTTGACCTTCTGAACATATTTCTGGCCAGAGACCTTGAACATTTACCTTACTATTTATATTTCTCCTACCATAAAGACTTCTCGTGATGTTATGTCAGCCAGACTGTAGCCATATTTGACTGATTTAACATGTTTTTGGCCAAAGAATCCTCAAAATGTTTTTTACTCTTAGAAACTCATAGACTCCTTCTGATGTTAAATCAGCCATACAGAAGTCCATATTTGACCCAAGGAATATATTTATGGCCATAGAGTTCTCGATCTTGACCTTTCTATACATACTCATAGACTCCTTCTAATGTTACATAAGCCATATAGATATCCATATCTGACCTTTTGAACTTATTTCTGGTCATCAAAAGTTTTTAAACTATATAAAGTTATAGACTCTTTCTGATGATAAATCAGCTATACAAAGGTCACCTTTTGACCTTTTGAACATATTTCTGGCCAAAGAGTTTGAGAGTTGCTTGAACTTTTGACTTTTGACTACAGATTGACTTGTTGTGATGTTATATTAACCAGCCAGTAGTCTATTTTTGACCTACTGAAAATATTTCTGGCCAGAGTCCGTGAACATTAACTCACTATACAATATAGACTGACTTCTTGCAATGCCAAACCAGGCAGGCAGTAGTCCATATTTGACCGATTGAAAAAAAATTTGACCAAAGAGTTCTCAAAAGGATTTTGTCTGTCATAATCTATACTCCTTCTGATGTCCGAAAATATTACTGGCCAAAGAGTCCTTAAAGATTAACACTATACATTCAGATTGATATCTTCGGATGTTATATCATCATGACAAAAGTCCATATTTGACATACTGAAATTTTTCTCTCAACTTGACCATTCTATATATACTCATTGACTCTTTCTGATTCTTCATTAGCTATATAGATGTCCATATATGGCGAATTGAAAATATTTTTGGCAAAAAGGTCCTCACAAGTTAACTTACTAAATACTCATAGACTTCTTCTGATGATACATCACTTTAACAGGTATGTGACCCTCTGAATATATTTTTGGCCAAAGAATCATTGAACATTAACTCTCTATACATATTGACTCAAGAGTCAAAATTTGACCTCTTTTGGTCTGATTTATCATCAGATGGAGTCTATAATTTTACATAGTTTAAAAACTTTTGAGGAACCTTTGACCAGAAATAATAATAAGTCATAAATATGGACATAAATATGGTTTATGAAGAATCAGAAGGAGACTATGAGTATGTATAGAAAGTTCAAGATTGGCCACAAATATGTCCCTTGGGTCAATTATGGACTTCTTTATGGCTGATGTAACATCAGATGGAGTAAACGACTATGTGTAGAAAGAAACAGCATAAGGAGTCAATGAGCATGTATAGAATGTTCAAGATCGAGGACTCTTTTACTAGAAATATGTTCAGTAGGTAAATTATGGAGTACTCTCTGGCTGATGACTCCTAAAAGGAGTCAATTAGCATGTACAAAATTTTCAAGTCAGAAATATGTTCAACATGTCAAATCTGGACTTCTGTATGGCTAAAGAAACAAAATAAGGCATCACTGAGAATGTATAGAAAGTTCAAGATCGAGAACTCTTTTACTTCAATAGTCAATATCTACAATTGTCTGGCCGATGTACTATCTGAAAGAGTCTATAAGTATGAATAGAAAGTTCAAGATCGAGGACTCTTCGGTCAGAAATATGTTCATTATGTCAAATCAGAACTACTGCATGGCTGATGAAACAGCAGAAAGAGTCTATGAGTATGTTTAAAAGTTTCAAGATCGAGGACTCTTTTGCCAGAAATATGTTTAGTGGGTCAAATATGGACTGCTGTCTGGCTGATGAATCAGAAGTCAATGAAGATTGAGGAAGAAGATTATGAATAGAAAGTTCAAGTTCAAAGACTCTTCAGGTAGAAATATGTTCAGTGGGTCAATTATCTATATGGAGTCACTGAGAATCTATAGAAAGTTCAAGACAGAGGACTCTTTTACTATAAATATGTTCAGAGGGTCAATTATGGACTATTGTCTGCTTGTGAAACATCAGAAGGAGTCAATGAGCCTATATAGAAAGTTCAAGTTCAAGACTCTTCGGGCAGCAATATGTTCAGTAGGTCAATTATGGACTAATGTCTGGCTGATGAAACACTAAAAGGAGTCAATTAGCATGTACAGAATGTTCAAGTTCATGGACTTGTTGGCCAGAAATATGTTTAATAATTAATATGGACAATTGTCTGTCCGATGTAACTTTCTGAAAGAGTCTATAATTATGAATAGAAAGTTCAAGATCAAAATCTCTTTGGTCAGAAATATGGTCAACATGTCAAATCTGGACTACTGTATGGCTGAAGAAACATCAGAAGTAAATGATTATGTATAGAAAGTTCAAGTTCATAGACTCTTCGGGCAGAAAAATGTTCAGTAGGTCAATTGTGGACAATTATCTGGCTGATGAAACATCAGAAGGAGTATGTATAGAAAGAATAAGATCAAGGTCTCTTTGGCCAGAAATATGTTCAATTGATCAAATTTTGAAATACTATATTGCTGTTGTAAAATCAGGAGTCATTGAGTATGTATTGAAAAATGTTCATAGACTCATTGGTCAGAAATAGGTTTAATAGGTCATATTGATACAATACAATACAATAATGTTTTGCTATTGTAACATCAGAAGGAGTCAATGTATAGAGAAATCAAGATTATAAACCCATCGCTCAGAAATGAGTTTAGTAGTCAATTATGGATCATTTTTTGGCTGAAGTACTATCTGAAAGCGTCTATGAGTACGTATAGAAAGATCAAGGACTCTTCCAGCCAGAAATATGTTCAATTGTCAAATATGGATAATAGCCTGGGTGATGAAAAATCAGAAGGAGATAGTAATTATGTATAGATATTTAAAGTTCTAGGTCTCTTTGGCCAGATATATGTTCAATGGGTCAAATTTGGACTAACAATATGGTTGATTTAACATCAAAAGTAGTCGATGAGAATGCATATAAACATACCTTTTGACGACTCTTTTGGCCAGAAATATGTTCTCTTGGTCAAATATGGACTACTGTATGGTGGATGTAAAATCAAAAATAGTCTAGGAGAAGGAACAGTAAGTTAAACTTTGATGATTCTTTTGCCAGAAATATGTTCAGTAGGTCAATAACTGACTTCTGTCTCAATGATGAAACATCAGAACAAGCCTATGATTATGTATAGAACGATCAAGATCGAGGACACTTTGGTTATAGAAATGTTCAATAGGTCAAATTTGAACTATACTGTATGGCTGATGAAACATCAGAAGGATTGTAAAAGCAATTAGTCTCATGTCTCATGTCTAGAAATATGTTCAAAATATAAAATTTGAACTACTGTTCAAATACATTGGATAGCAGATAATTAATTAACAAGTCTACAAGTATGTTTAGAAAGTTCAAGATCGAGGACTCTATGGTCAGAAATATATTCAATGGGTCAAGTATGGACATCTTTCAGGCTGATGAAACATCAGAAGCTGTCAATGAGCATGTACAGAAAGGTCAAGATCAGGGACTCTTTGACCAGAAATATATTAGTAGGTCAAATATGGACTTTTGTATGGCTAATGTATTATTAAGAGAAGTCAATAAGCAGAGAAAGTTAATGTTCAAAGACTCTTTGGCCAAAAATGTGTTCAGTAGTTCAAATAGGAACCTCTGTATGGCTGAATTAACATAATAAGAAACCCTTTGAGGACCATTTGACCAGAAATAAGTTCAGTAGGTCAAATATGGAATTCTATATGTGGCTTATGAACCATCAGAAGGAGTCTAGGAGTGAGAATGCAAAGTTCAAGATTGAGGACTCTTTTTTATCAGAAGGAGTCTATAACTTTATATAGTTTGAAAAATTTTGAGGACACTTTGACCAGAAATAAGTTCAAAAGGATAGATATGGACATCTATATGGCTTATGAAGCATCAGAAGGAGTCTATGAGTATGTATAGAAAGCCCAAGATCGAGGACTCTTTGGCCAGAAATATGTTCTGGAGGTCAAAAGGGGACCTCTGTATAGCTCATTTATCATCAAAAGGAGTCTATCACTTTATATACTTTGAAAAAATTTTGAGGACACTTTGACCACAAATAAGTTCAAAAGGTCAAATATGGAAATCTATATGGCTTATGAAGCATCAGAAGGAGTCTATGAGTATGTATAGAAAGCCCAAGATCGAGAACTCTTTGGCCAGAAATATGTTCTGGAGGTCAAAAGGGGACCTCTGTATAGCTCATTTATCATCAAAAGGAGTCTATCACTTTATATAGTTTGAAAAAATGTTAGGACACCTTGACCACAAATAAGTTCAAAAGGTCAGATATGGACATCTATATGGCTTATGAAGCACCAGAAGGAGTCTATGAGTATGTATAGAAAGCCCAAGATCAAGGACTCTTTGGCCAGTAATATGTTCAGGAGGTCAAAAGGGGACCTCTGTATAGCTGATTTATCATCAAAAGGAGTCTATAACTTTCTATAGTTTGAAAACTTTTGAGGACACTTTGACCACAAATAAGTTCAAAAGGTCAGATATGGACATCTATATGGCTTATGAAGCATCAGAAGGAGTCTATGAGTATGTATAGATAGCCCAAGATCGAGGACTCTTTGGCCAGAAATATGTTCAGTAGGTCAACAGGGGACCTCTGTATAGCTGATTTATCATCAAAAGGAGTCTATCACTTTATATAGTTTGAAAAAATGTTAGGACACTTTGACCACAAATAAGTTCAAAAGGTCAGATATGGACATCTATATGGCTTATGAAGCATCAGAAGGAGTCTATGAGTATGTATAGAAAGCATAAGATCGAGGACTCTTTGGCCAGAAATATGTTCAGTAGTTCAAAAGGGGACCTCTGTATAGCTGATTTATCATCAAAAGGAGTCTATAACTTTCTATAATTTGAACTTTATATAACTTTATATAACTTTATATAACTTTATATAGTTTGAAGTTTTTTTAGGACACTTTGACCACAAATAAGTTCAAAATGTCAGATATGGACATCTATATGGCTTATGAGGCATCAGAAGGAGTCTATGAGTATGTATAGATAGCCCAAGATCGAGGACTCTTTGGCCAGAAATATGTTCAGTAGGTCAAGAGGGGACCTCTGTATAGCTGATTTATCATCAAAAGGAGTCTATCACTTTATATAGTTTGAAAAAATTTTAGGACACCTTGACCACAAATAAGTTCAAAAGGTCAGATATGGACATCTATATGGCTTATGAAGCACCAGAAGGAGTCTATGAGTATGTATAGAAAGCCCAAGATCAAGGACTCTTTGGCCAGTAATATGTTCAGGAGGTCAAAAGGGGACCTCTGCAAAGCTGATTTATCATCAAAAGGAGTCTATAACTTTCTATAGTTTGAAAACTTTTGAGGACACTTTGACCACAAATAAGTTCAAAAGGTCAGATATGGACATCTATATGGCTTATGAAGCATCAGAAGGAGTCTATGAGTATGTATAGAAAGCCCAAGATCAAGGACTGTTTGGCCAGAAATATGTTCAGTAGGTCAACAGGGGACCTCTGTATAGCTGATTTATCATCAAAAGGAGTGTATCACTTTATATAGTTTGAAAAAATGTTAGGACACTTTGACCACAAATAAGTTCAAAAGGTCAGATATGGACATCTATATGGCTTATGAAGCATCAGAAGGAGTCTATGAGTATGTATAGAAAGCATAAGATCAACAGGGGACCTCTGTATAGCTGACTTATCATCAAAAGGAGTCTATAACTTTATATAGTTTGAATTTTTTTATGACACTTTGACCACAAATAAGTTCAAAAGGTCAGATATGGACATCTATATGGCTTATGAAGCACCAGAAGGAGTCTATGAGTATTTATAGAAAGCCCAAGATCGAGGACTCTTTGGCCAGAAATATGTTCTGGAGGTCAAAAGGGGACCTCTGTATAGCTCATTTATCATCAAAAGGAATCTATCACTTTATATACTTTGATAAAATTTTGAGGACACTTTGACTACAAATAAGTTCAAAAGGTCAAATATGGAAATCTATATGGCTTATGAAGCATCAGAAGGAGTCTATGAGTATGTATAGAAAGCCCAAGATCGAGGACTCTTTGGCCAGAAATATGTTCTGGAGGTCAAAAGGGGACCTCTGTATAGCTCATTTATCATCAAAAGGAGTCTATCACTTTATATAGTTTGAAAAAATGTTAGGACACCTTGACCACAAATAAGTTCAAAAGGTCAGATATGGACATCTATATGGCTTATGAAGCACCAGAAGGAGTCTATGAGTATGTATAGAAAGCCCAAGATCAAGGACTCTTTGGCCAGTAATATGTTCAGGAGGTCAAAAGGGGACCTCTGTATAGCTGATTTATCATCAAAAGGAGTCTATAACTTTCTATAGTTTGAAAACTTTTGAGGACACTTTGACCACAAATAAGTTCAAAAGGTCAGATATGGACATCTATATGGCTTATGAAGCATCAGAAGGAGTCTATGAGTATGTATAGAAAGCCCAAGATCAAGGACTGTTTGGCCAGAAATATGTTCAGTAGGTCAACAGGGGACCTCTGTATAGCTGACTTATCATCAAAAGGAGTCTATAACTTTATATAGTTAGAATTTTTTTATGACACTTTGACCACAAATAAGTTCAAAAGGTCAGATATGGACATCTATATGGCTTATGAAGCATCAGAAGGAGTCTATGAGTATGTATAGAAAGCCCAAGATCAAGGACTCTTTGGCCAGAAATATGTTCAGGAGGTCAAAAGGGAACCTCTGTATAGCTGACTTATCATCAAAAGGAGTCTATAACTTTATATAGTTAGAATTTTTTTATGACACTTTGACCACAAATAAGTTCAAAAGGTCAGATATGGACATCTATATGGCTTATGAAGCATCAGAAGGAGTCTATGAGTATGTATAGAAAGCCCAAGATCAAGGACTCTTTGGCCAGAAATATGTTCAGGAGGTCAAAAGGGAACCTCTGTATAGCTGACTTATCATCAAAAGGAGTCTATAACTTTATATAGTTAGAATTTTTTTATGACACTTTGACCACAAATAAGTTCAAAAGGTCAGATATGGACATCTATATGGCTTATGAAGCATCAGAAGGAGTCTATGAGTATGTATAGAAAGCCCAAGATCAAGGACTCTTTGGCCAGAAATATGTTCAGGAGGTCAAAAGGGAACCTCTGTATAGCTGACTTATCATCAAAAGGAGTCTATAACTTTATATAGTTAGAATTTTTTTATGACACTTTGACCACAAATAAGTTCAAAATGTCAGATATGGAAATCTATATGGCTTATGAGGCATCAGAAGGAGTCTATGAGTATGTATAGAAAGCATAAGATCGAGGACTCTTTGGCCAGAAATATGTTCAGTAGTTCAAAAGGGGCCCTCTGTATAGCTGATTTATCATCAAAAAGAGTCTATAACTTTCTATAATTTGAAAAAATGTTAGGACACTTTGACCACAAATAAGTTCAAAAGGTCAGATATGGACATCTATATGGCTTATGAGGCATCAGAAGGAGTCTATGAGTATTTATAGAAATCCCAATATCGAGGACTCTTTGGCCAGAAACATGTTCAGGAGGTCAAAAGGGGACCTCTGTATAGCTGACTTATCATCAAAAGGAGTCTATAACTTTATATAGTTAGAATTTTTTTATGACACTTTGACCACAAATAAGTTCAAAAGGTCAGATATGGACATCTATATGGCTTATGAAGCATCAGAAGGAGTCTATGAGTATGTATAGAAAGCCCAAGATCAAGGACTCTTTGGCCAGAAATATGTTCAGGAGGTCAAAAGGGAACCTCTGTATAGCTGACTTATCATCAAAAGGAGTCTATAACTTTATATAGTTAGAATTTTTTTATGACACTTTGACCACAAATAAGTTCAAAAGGTCAGATATGGACATCTATATGGCTTATGAAGCATCAGAAGGAGTCTATGAGTATGTATAGAAAGCCCAAGATCAAGGACTCTTTGGCCAGAAATATGTTCAGGAGGTCAAAAGGGAACCTCTGTATAGCTGATTTATCATCAAAAGGAGTCTATAGCTTTATATAGTTTGAAGTTTTTTTAGGACACTTTGACCACAAATAAGTTCAAAATGTCAGATATGGACATCTATATGGCTTATGAAGCATCAGAAGGAGTCTATGAGTATGTATAGAAAGCCCAAGATCAAGGACTCTTTGGCCAGAAATATGTTCAGGAGGTCAAAAGGGAACCTCTGTATAGCTGACTTATCATCAAAAGGAGTCTATAACTTTATATAGTTAGAATTTTTTTATGACACTTTGACCACAAATAAGTTCAAAATGTCAGATATGGAAATCTATATGGCTTATGAGGCATCAGAAGGAGTCTATGAGTATGTATAGAAAGCATAAGATCGAGGACTCTTTGGCCAGAAATATGTTCAGTAGTTCAAAAGGGGCCCTCTGTATAGCTGATTTATCATCAAAAAGAGTCTATAACTTTCTATAATTTGAAAAAATGTTAGGACACTTTGACCACAAATAAGTTCAAAAGGTCAGATATGGACATCTATATGGCTTATGAGGCATCAGAAGGAGTCTATGAGTATTTATAGAAATCCCAATATCGAGGACTCTTTGGCCAGAAACATGTTCAGGAGGTCAAAAGGGGACCTCTGTATAGCTGACTTATCATCAAAAGGAGTCTATAACTTTATATAGTTAGAATTTTTTTATGACACTTTGACCACAAATAAGTTCAAAAGGTCAGATATGGACATCTATATGGCTTATGAAGCATCAGAAGGAGTCTATGAGTATGTATAGAAAGCCCAAGATCAAGGACTCTTTGGCCAGAAATATGTTCAGGAGGTCAAAAGGGAACCTCTGTATAGCTGACTTATCATCAAAAGGAGTCTATAACTTTATATAGTTAGAATTTTTTTATGACACTTTGACCACAAATAAGTTCAAAAGGTCAGATATGGACATCTATATGGCTTATGAAGCATCAGAAGGAGTCTATGAGTATGTATAGAAAGCCCAAGATCAAGGACTCTTTGGCCAGAAATATGTTCAGGAGGTCAAAAGGGAACCTCTGTATAGCTGATTTATCATCAAAAGGAGTCTATAGCTTTATATAGTTTGAAGTTTTTTTAGGACACTTTGACCACAAATAAGTTCAAAATGTCAGATATGGAAATCTATATGGCTTATGAGGCATCAGAAGGAGTCTATGAGTATGTATAGAAAGCATAAGATCGAGGACTCTTTGGCCAGAAATATGTTCAGTAGTTCAAAAGGGGCCCTCTGTATAGCTGATTTATCATCAAAAAGAGTCTATAACTTTCTATAATTTGAAAAAATGTTAGGACACTTTGACCACAAATAAGTTCAAAAGGTCAGATATGGACATCTATATGGCTTATGAGGCATCAGAAGGAGTCTATGAGTATTTATAGAAATCCCAATATCGAGGACTCTTTGGCCAGAAACATGTTCAGGAGGTCAAAAGGGGACCTCTGTATAGCTGACTTATCATCAAAAGGAGTCTATAACTTTATATAGTTAGAATTTTTTTATGACACTTTGACCACAAATAAGTTCAAAAGGTCAGATATGGACATCTATATGGCTTATGAAGCATCAGAAGGAGTCTATGAGTATGTATAGAAAGCCCAAGATCAAGGACTCTTTGGCCAGAAATATGTTCAGGAGGTCAAAAGGGAACCTCTGTATAGCTGACTTATCATCAAAAGGAGTCTATAACTTTATATAGTTAGAATTTTTTTATGACACTTTGACCACAAATAAGTTCAAAAGGTCAGATATGGACATCTATATGGCTTATGAAGCATCAGAAGGAGTCTATGAGTATGTATAGAAAGCCCAAGATCAAGGACTCTTTGGCCAGAAATATGTTCAGGAGGTCAAAAGGGAACCTCTGTATAGCTGATTTATCATCAAAAGGAGTCTATAGCTTTATATAGTTTGAAGTTTTTTTAGGACACTTTGACCACAAATAAGTTCAAAATGTCAGATATGGAAATCTATATGGCTTATGAGGCATCAGAAGGAGTCTATGAGTATGTATAGAAAGCATAAGATCGAGGACTCTTTGGCCAGAAATATGTTCAGTAGTTCAAAAGGGGCCCTCTGTATAGCTGATTTATCATCAAAAAGAGTCTATAACTTTCTATAATTTGAAAAAATGTTAGGACACTTTGACCACAAATAAGTTCAAAAGGTCAGATATGGACATCTATATGGCTTATGAGGCATCAGAAGGAGTCTATGAGTATTTATAGAAATCCCAATATCGAGGACTCTTTGGCCAGAAACATGTTCAGGAGGTCAAAAGGGGACCTCTGTATAGCTGACTTATCATCAAAAGGAGTCTATAACTTTATATAGTTAGAATTTTTTTATGACACTTTGACCACAAATAAGTTCAAAAGGTCAGATATGGACATCTATATGGCTTATGAAGCATCAGAAGGAGTCTATGAGTATGTATAGAAAGCCCAAGATCAAGGACTCTTTGGCCAGAAATATGTTCAGGAGGTCAAAAGGGAACCTCTGTATAGCTGACTTATCATCAAAAGGAGTCTATAACTTTATATAGTTAGAATTTTTTTATGACACTTTGACCACAAATAAGTTCAAAAGGTCAGATATGGACATCTATATGGCTTATGAAGCATCAGAAGGAGTCTATGAGTATGTATAGAAAGCCCAAGATCAAGGACTCTTTGGCCAGAAATATGTTCAGGAGGTCAAAAGGGAACCTCTGTATAGCTGATTTATCATCAAAAGGAGTCTATAGCTTTATATAGTTTGAAGTTTTTTTAGGACACTTTGACCACAAATAAGTTCAAAATGTCAGATATGGAAATCTATATGGCTTATGAGGCATCAGAAGGAGTCTATGAGTATGTATAGAAAGCATAAGATCGAGGACTCTTTGGCCAGAAATATGTTCTGGAGGTCAAAAGGGGACCTCTGTATAGCTCATTTATCATCAAAAGGAATCTATCACTTTATATACTTTGATAAAATTTTGACGACACTTTGACCACAAATAAGTTCAAAAGGTCAAATATGGAAATCTATATGGCTTATGAAGCATCAGAAGGAGTCTATGAGTATGTATAGAAAGCCCAAGATCGAGGACTCTTTGGCCAGAAATATGTTCTGGAGGTCAAAAGGGGACCTCTGTATAGCTCATTTATCATCAAAAGGAGTCTATCACTTTATATAGTTTGAAAAAATGTTAGGACACCTTGACCACAAATAAGTTCAAAAGGTCAGATATGGACATCTATATGGCTTATGAAGCACCAGAAGGAGTCTATGAGTATGTATAGAAAGCCCAAGATCAAGGACTCTTTGGCCAGTAATATGTTCAGGAGGTCAAAAGGGGACCTCTGTATAGCTGATTTATCATCAAAAGGAGTCTATAACTTTCTATAGTTTGAAAACTTTTGAGGACACTTTGACCACAAATAAGTTCAAAAGGTCAGATATGGACATCTATATGGCTTATGAAGCATCAGAAGGAGTCTATGAGTATGTATAGAAAGCCCAAGATCAAGGACTGTTTGGCCAGAAATATGTTCAGTAGGTCAACAGGGGACCTCTGTATAGCTGATTTATCATCAAAAGGAGTCTATCACTTTATATAGTTTGAAAAAATGTTAGGACACTTTGACCACAAATAAGTTCAAAGGGTCAGATATGGACATCTATATGGCTTATGAAGCACCAGAAGGAGTCTATGAGTATGTATAGAAAGCCCAAGATCGAGGACTCTTTGGCCAGAAATATGTTCAGGAGGTCAAAAGGGGACCTCTGTATAGCTGACTTATCATCAAAAGGAGTCTATAAATTTATATAGTTTTAATTTTTTTTAGGACACTTTGACCACAAATAAGTTCAAAAGGTCAGATATGGACATCTGTATGGCTTATGAGGCATCAGAAGGAGTCTATGAGTATGTATAGAAAGCATAAGATCGAGAACTCTTTGGCCAGAAATATGTTCAGGAGGTCAAAAGGGGCCCTCTGTATAGCTGATTTATCATCAAAAGGAGTCTATAACTTTCTATAGTTTGAAAAAAATGTTAGGACACTTTGACCACAAATGAGTTCAAAAGGTCAGATATGGACATCTATATGGCTTATGAAGCACCAGAAGGAGTCTATGAGTATGTATAGAAAGCCCATAGATCAAGGACTCTTTGGTCAGAAATATGTTCAGGAGGTCAAAAGGGGCCCTCTGTATAGCTGATTTATCATCAAAAGGAGTCTATAACTTTATATAGTTTGAATTTGTTTTAGGACACTTTGACAAGAAATAAGTTCAAAAGGATAGATATGGACATCTATATGGCTTATGAAGCATCAGAAGGAGTCTATGAGTATGTATAGAAAGCCCAAGATAGAGGTCTCTTTGGCCAGAAATATGTTCCTTGGGTCAAATATGGAATTCTGTATGTCTGACGTAACATCAGAAAGAGTCAACAAGTATATATGGAAAGATCAAGTTTCGAGTACTCACTCCATGGCCAGAAAAAAATTCGGTAGGTCAAATATGGACTTTTGTCAGGATGATATAACATCCGAAGATATCAGTCTGAATGTATAGTGTTAATCTTTTAGGACTCTTTGGCCAGAAATATTTTCAGTAGGTCAAAAGGGGACCTCTGTATAGCTGATTTATCATCAGAAGGAGACTATAACTTTATAAAGTTTGAAAAATTTTGAGGACACTTTGACCAGAAATAAGTTCAAAAGGTCAGATATGGACATCTATATGGCTTATGAAGCATCAGAAGGAGTTGGACTATATGAATAGAAAGCCCAAGACTTTGGCCAAAAATATGTTCCTTGGGTCAAATATGGACTTCTTTATGGCTGACGTAACATCAGAAAAAGTCAACGAGTATAAATGGTAAGGTCAAGTTTCGAGTACTCCTTGGACAGAAAAAAATTCAGTGTCAAATTTGGACCTTTGTCAGGATGATATAACATCTTTAAGGACTCTTTGGCCAGAAATATGTTCAGCAGGTCAAAAGCGTACCTATGTATAGCTCATTCTTATAACATTATGTGCTTTGCACAAACGATCTAACGTTGAGCATCATTAAAGAAACATAGGTTATGCACTTCGTGTGTCGTAACTCAATGCCATGTTCATTAGAGAGATAACATATGTGTTGTTGCTTTGCACAAACTGTCTAACGTTGCGCATTGAAGAATAACATATAGTCTGTGCACTACTTGCATTGCATTGCACAACAGAACTACTCGATCCCATGTTCATTAATTGCATTGCATTGCACACACGATCTAACGTTGTGCATTGAAGAATAACAGAGTTAACAGCACTTCTTGCATTGCATTGCATTGCACACCAGAACTAACTCATTCCCATGTTCATTAAAGAGATAACATATGTGTTGTTGCAATTGCATTGCACAAACGATCTAAAGTTGTGCACTGAAGAATAACTTATAGGTTATGCATATTTCGCATTGCATTGCACACCAGAACTAAATCATTCCCATGTTCATTATAGAGATGATATGTGTGTTGATGCATTGCATTGCATTGCATTGCACTAACGATCTAACGTTGTGCACTGAAGAATAACATATAGGTTATGCACTTTTTGCATTGCATTGTACAACTGAACTACCTAATTCCCATGTTGATTAAAGACATAACGTTTGTTGTTGCATTACATTGCATTGCACTAACGATCTAACGTTGTGCACTGAAGAATAACATATAGGTATGCACTTTTTGCACTGCATTGCATTGCACACCAGAACTAAATCATTCCCATGTTCATAAAAGAGATAACGTTTGTTGGTGCATTGCATTGCATTGCACAAACGATCTAACGTTGTGCACTGAAGAATAACATATAGGTTATGCACTTTTTGCATTGCATTGCACTGCACACCAGAACTAAATCATTCCCATGTTCATTAAAGACATAACACGTGTTGTTGCATTGCATTGTATTGCATTGCACTGATTTGCATTGCTTTGCACTGCCTTGCATTGCTTTGCATTGCACTAACGATCTAACGTTGTGCACTGAAGAATAACATATAGGTCATGCACTTTTTGCATTGCATTGCATTGCATACCAGAACTAAATCATTGCAATGTTCATTAAAGACATAACGTGTGTTGTTGCATTGCATTGCATTGCAATGTATTGCAATGCAATGTTTTGCGTTGCATTACATTCATTTGCATTGCTTTGCACTGCATTGCATTGCACTAAAGATCTAACGTTGTGCACTGAAGAATAACATATAAGTTATGCTCTTTTCGCATTGCATTGCACACCAGAACAAAATCATTCCCAAGTTCATTATAGAGATGATATGTGTGTTGTTGCATTGCATTGCATTGCATTGCATTGCATTGCATTGCATTGCATTGCATTGCATTGAATTGCATTGCATTGCATTGCATTGCATTGAATTGAATTGAATTGCATTGCATTGCATTGCATTGCATTGCATTGCACTAACGATCTAACTTTGTTCACTAAAGAATAACATATAGGTTATGCACTTTTTGCATTTCATTGCATTGCACACCAGACCTAAATCATTCCCATGTTCATTAAAGAGACAACGTTTGTTGGTGCACTTTTTGCTAACGATCTAACGTTGTGCACTGAAGAATAACATATGTTATGTACTTTTTGCATTGCATTGCACACCAGAACTACCTCATTCCCATGTTGAATAAAAACATAACGTGTGTTGTTGCATTGCATTGCATTTATTTGCATTGCTTTGCACTGCATTGCATTGCATTACATTGCATTGTATTGTATTGCATTGCATTGCATTGCATTGCATTGCATTGCATTGCATTGCATTGCACTAACGGTCTAACGTTGTGCACTGAAGAATAACATATAGGTTATGCACTTTTCGCATTGCATTGCACACCAGAACTACCTCATTCCCATGTTCATTAAAGACATAACGTGTGTTGTTGCAATGCATTGTATTGCATTGCATTGATTTGCATTGCTTTGCATTACTTTGCATTGCATTGCATTGCATTGCATTGCATTGCATTGCATTGCATTGCATTGTATTGTATTGCAATGCAATGCAATGTTTTGCGTTGCATTACATTGCTTTGCACTGCATTGCATTGCACTAAAGATCTAACGTTGTGCACTGAAGAATAACAAATAGGTTATGCACTTTTCGCATTGCATTGCATTGCACACCAGAACTAAATCATTCCCATGTTCATTAAAGACATAACGTGTGTTGTTGCATTGCATTGCATTGCATTGCATTGATTTGCATTGCTTTGCACTGCATTGCAATGCACTAACGATCTAACGTTGTGCACTGAAGAATAACATATGTTATGCACTTTTTGCATTGCATTGCACACCAGAACTACCTCATTCCGATGTTGATTAAAAACATAACGTGTGTTGTTGCATTGCATTGCATTGCATTGCATTGCATTGCATTGCATTGCATTGCATTTATTTGCATTGCTTTGCACTGCATTGAATTGCATTGAATTGCACTAACGATCTAACGTTGTGCACTGAAGAATAACATATAGGTTAAGCACTTTTCTCATTGAATTGCATTGCACACCAGAACTAAATCATTCCCATGTTCATTAAAGACATAACGTGTGTTGTTGCATTGCATTGTATTGCATTGCATTGCTTTGCATTGCTTTGCTTTGCATTGCTTTGCATTGCTTTGCATTGCTTTGCATTGCTTTGCTTTGCTTTGCATTGCTTTGCATTGCATTGCATTGCATTGCATTGCATTGCATTGCTTTGCATTGCATTGCATTGCATTGCATTGCATTGCATTGCATTGCATTGCATTGCATTGCATTGCATTGCACTGCATTGCACTAACGATCTAACGTTGTGCACTGAAGAATAACATATGGGTTATGCTCTTTTCGCATTGCATTGCACACCAGAACAAAATCATTCCCAAGTTCATTATAGAGATGATATGTGTGTTGTTGCATTGCATTGCATTGCATTGCATTGCATTGCATTGCTTTGCATTGCTTTGCACTGCATTGCATTGCATTGCATTGCATTGCACTAACGATCTAACTATGTGCAAGAAAGAATAACATATAGGTTATGCACTTTTTGCATTTCATTGCACACCAGACCTAAATCATTCCCATGTTCATTAAAGAGATAACGTTTGTTGGTGCATTGCATTGCATTGCATTGCATTGCATTGATTTGCAATGCCTTGTACTGCATTGCATTGCATTGCATTGCATTGCATTGCATTGCACTAACGACCTAACTTTGTGCACTGAAGAATAACATATAGGTTATGCACTTTTTGCATTGCATTGCATTGCACACTAGAACTTAACCATTCTCATGTTCATTAAAGAGATGGTATGTGTGTTGTTGCATTGCATTGCACTAATGATCTAACGTTGTCCACTGAAGAATAACATATAGGTTATGCACTTTTCGCATTGCATTGCATACCAGACTTCTAAATCATTCCCATGTTCATTAAAGAGATAACGTGTGTTGTTGCAATTGCATTACATTGCATTGCATTGCATTGCATTGCACTAGCGATGTAACGTTATGCACTGAAGAATAACATATAGGTTATGCACTTTTTGCATTGCATTGCATTGCACACTAGAACTTAACCATTCCCATGTTCATTAAAGAGATAACATATGTGTTGTTGCATTGCATTGCACAAACGACCTAATGTTGTGCACTGAAGAATAACATATAGGTTATACACTTTTTGCATTGCATTGCACACTAGAACTTAACCATTCCCATGTTCATTAAAGAGATAACGTTTGTTGGTGCATTGCATTGCACTAGCGATGTAACGTTGTGCACTCAAGAATAACATAGGTTATGCACTTTTTGCATTTCATTGCATTGCACACCAGAACTACCTCATTCTCATGTTGATTAAAGACATAACGTGTGTTGTTGCATTGCATTGATTTGCAATGCCTTGTACTGCATTGCATTGCATTGCATTACATTGCATTGCATTGCATTGCATTGCACTAACGATCTAACTTTGTGCACTGAAGTATAACATATAGGTTATGCACTTTTTGCATTGCATTGCACACTAGAACTTAACCATTCCCATGTTCATTAAAGAGATGGTACGTGTGTTGTTGCATTGCATTGCACTAACGATCTAACGTTGTGCACTGAAGAATAACATATAGGTTATGCACTTTTCGCATTGCATTGCATTGCATTCCAGACTACTAAATCATTCCCATGGTCATTAAAGAGATAAACGTGTGTTGTTGCAATTGCATTGCATTGCATTGCATTGCACTAACGATCTAACGTTGTGCATTGAAGAATAACATATAGGCTATGCACTTCTTGCATTGCATTACACACCAGAAGTAACTCATTCCCAAACTACATTGCGTTTTGCTTTGAGGAAATACAATATGTGCTATTGCATTGCATTTCACACAAGATCAAACTTTGTGCATTGAAGAATAACATATAAGCTATGAGTGCATCACAAACATACAATAACTATCTCAACTATCTACATTCCACTGCATAAAATATCTAACTGATATAGTTAGATATAATAATAATACATTATTATTCAACGCTAATTCTTAGATCGTTTGTGCAATGCAACACTCATGTTATGTTTTCATTGCACATGAGGTATGAAGTAGTTTATTCTATGCATTGTAATGCAAGAGGTAAATGCAATAATTTCCCTTAAAAGAATAAATGAATAAGTTAGTTATTGTGCAATGCCAATGCACATATGTCATGTGTCAAATCAGGCCTACAGAGGTCCCTCTTGTCTTATATAACATCACAAGAAGTCAGTCTTGTATGTTTAGTAAGCCAGACAGTAGTCCATATTTGACTGATTGAACATATTTTGGGAAAAAGAGTCCTCAAAAGGTATTTTGTGTATATTATAAACTTATAGACTCCTTCTGATGTTAAATCAGCCATATAGAGGTGCATATTTGACCTATTGAACTTATTTCTGGTCAAAGGGTCCTCAAAGTTTTTTAAACAAACTTATAGACTCCTTCTGTTACATCACCCATAAAAAAAAGTACATTTTTGACCTACTAAACATATTTCTGCCAAGAGACCATGAAACTTAACTTACTATACGTACATATTGACTTCTCGTGATGTTAACTCAGGCAAGGAGTAGTCGATATTTGACCGATTGAACACATTTTTGGCCAAAGAGGCCTCGAAATGTTTTTTTTTTCTCTTATAAATTTATAGACTCCTTCTGATGTTAAATCAGCCATACAGAAGTCCATATTTGACCTTCTGAACATATTTCTGGCCAGAGACCTTGAACATTTACCTTACTATTTATATTTCTCCTACCATAAAGAATTCTCGTGATGTTATGTCAGCCAGACTGTAGCCATATTTGACTGATTTAACATGTTTTTGGCCAAAGAATCCTCAAAATGTTTTTTACTCTTAGAAACTCATAGACTCCTTCTGATGTTAAATCAGCCATACAGAAGTCCATATTTGACCCAAGGAATATATTTTTGGCCATAGAGTTCTCGATCTTGACCTTTCTATACATACTCATAGACTCATTCTAATGTTACATAAGCCATATAGATATCCATATCTGACCTTTTGAACTTATTTCTGGTCATCAAAAGTTTTTAAACTATATAAAGTTATAGACTCTTTCTGATGATAAATCAGCTATTCAGAGGACCCCTTTTGACCTACTGAACATATTTCTGGCCAAAGAGTCCTAAATGATTAACACTATACATTCAGATTGATATCTTCGGATGTTATATCTTCCTAACAAAAGTCCATATTTGACATACTGAATTTTCTTCTGGCCAAGGAGTACTCGAAACTTGACCTTTCTATACAGAATTGTTGACTCTTTCTGATGTTACGTCAGACATACAGAATTCCATATTTGACCCAAGGAACATATTTCTTGCCAAAGAGTCCTCGATCTTATGCTTTCTATACATACTCATAGACTCCTTCTGATGCCTCATAAGCCATATAGATGTCCATATATGACCTTTTGAACTTATTTGTGGTCAAAGTGTCCTAAAAAAAGAATCAAACTATATAAAGTTATAGACTCCTTTTGATGATGTCAGCTATACAGAGGTCCCCTTTTGACCTCCTGAACATGTTTCTGGCCAAAGAGTCCTTGATCTTGGGGCTTTCTATACATACTCATAGACTCCTTCTGGTGCTTCATAAGCCATATAGATGTCCATATCTGACCTTTTGAACTTATTTGTGGTCAAAGTGTCCTAACATTTTTTCAAACTATAGAAAGTTCTAGACTCCTTTTGATGATAAATCAGCTATACAGAGGGCCCCTTTTGAACTACTGAACATATTTCTTGCCAAAGAGTCTTCGACATTATGCTTTCTATACATACTCATAGACTCCTTCTGATGCCTCATAAGCCATATAGATGTCCATATCTGACCTTTTGAACTTATTTTTGGTCAAAGTATCCTAAAATTTTTTCAAACTATAGAAAGTTCTAGACTCCTTTTGATGATAAATCAGCTATACAGAGGGCCCCTTTTGAACTACTGAACATATTTCTGGCCAAAGAGTCCTCGATCTTATGCTTTCTATACATACTCATAGACTCCTTCTGGTGCTTCATAAGCCATATAGATGTCCATATCTGACCTTTTGAACTTATTTGTGGTCAAAGTGTCCTAAAACAAAAAATTCAAACTATATAAAGTTATAGACTCCTTTTGATGATAAGTCAGCTATACAGAGATCCCCTTTTGACCTCCTGAACATGTTTCTGGCCAAAGAGTCCTTGATCTTGGGGCTTTCTATACATACTCATAGACTCCTTCTGGTGCTTCATAAGCCATATAGATATCCATATCTGACCTTTTGAACTTATTTGTGGTCAAAGTGTCATAAAAAAATTCAAACTATATAAAGTTACAGACTCTTTTTGATGATGTCAGCTACATAGAGGTCCCCTTTTGACCTCCTGAACATGTTTCTGGCCAAAGAGTCCTCGATATTGGGATTTCTATAAATACTCATAGACTCCTTCTGATGCTTCATAAGCCATATAGATGTCCATATCTGACCTTTTGAACTTATTTGTGGTCAAAGTGTCATAAAAAAATTCAAACTATATAAAGTTACAGACTCTTTTTGATGATGTCAGCTATATAGAGGTCCCCTTTTGACCTCCTGAACATGTTTCTGGCCAAAGAGTCTTCGATCTTGGGATTTCTATACATACTCATAGACTCCTTCTGATGCTTCATAAGCCATATAGATGTCCATATCTGACCTTTTGAACTTATTTGTGGTCAAAGTGTCATAAAAAAAATTCAAACTATATAAAGTTATAGACTCCTTTTGATGATAAATCAGCTATACAGAGGTCCCCTTTTGAACTAATGAACATATTTCTGGCCAAAGAGTCCTCGATCTTATGCTTTCTATACATACTCATAGACTCCTTCTGATGCCTCATAAGCCATATAGATGTCCATATCTGACCTTTTGAACTCATTTGTGGTCAAAGTGTCATAAAAAAAATTCAAACTATATAAAGTTATAGACTCCTTTTGATGATAAGTCAGCTATACAGAGGTCCCCTTTTGACCTCCTGAACATGTTTCTGGCCAAAGAGTCCTTGATCTTGGGATTTCTATACATACTCATAGACTCCTTCTGGTGCTTCATAAGCCATATAGATGTCCATATCTGACCTTTTGAACTTATTTGTGGTCAAAGTGTCATAAAAAAATTCTAACTATATAAAGTTTTAGACTCCTTTTGATGATGTCAGCTATACAGAGGTCCCCTTTTGACCTCCTGAACATGTTTTGGCCAAAGAGTCCTCAATATTGGGATTTCTATACATACTCATAGACTCCTTCTGGTGCTTCATAAGCCATATAAATGTCCATATCTGACCTTTTGAACTTATTTGTGGTCAAAGTGTCCTAACATTTTTTTCAAACTATAGAAAGTTCTAGACTCCTTTTGATGATAAATCAGCTATACAGAGGTCCCTTTCTGACCTACTGAACAGATTTCTGGCCAAAGAGTCTTCGATCTTGCGTTTTCTATACATACTCATAGAGTCCTTCTGATGCTTCATAAGCCATATAGATGTCCATATCTGACCTTTTGACCTTATTTGTGGTCAAAGTGTCATAAAAAAATTCAAACTATATAAAGTTATAGACTCCTTTTGATGATAAATCAGCTAGTCAGAGGTCCCCTTTTGACCTCCTGAACATGTTTCTGGCCAAAGAGTCCTCGATATTGGGATTTCTATACATACTCATAGACTCCTTCTGGTGCTTCATAAGCCATATAGATGTCCATATCTGACCTTTTTAACTTATTTCTGGTCAAAGTGTCCTCAAAATTTTTCAAACTATATAAAGGTATAGACTCCTTCTGATAATAAATCAGCTATACCAAGGTCACCTTTTGACCTTCTGAACATATTTCTGGCCAAAGAGTTCTTGAACATTATCTTGATATACTACAGATTGACTTGTTGTGATGTTATATTAACCAGCCAGTAGTCTTTTTTTGACCTACTGAACATATTTCTAGCCAGAGTCCGTGAACATCAACTCACTATACATATAGACTGACCTCTCGTAATGTAAAATCAGGCAGACAGTAGTCCATATTTGACTGATTGAAAAAAAATTTGACCAAAGAGTTCTCTAAAGGATTTTGTCTATCATAAATGTTTAGACTCCTTCTGATGTTAAATCAGCCATACAGAAGTCCATATTTGACCTTCTGAACATATTTCTGGCCAGAGACCTTGAACATTTACCTTACTATTTATATTTCTCCTACCATAAAGACTTCTCGTGATGTTATGTCAGCCAGACTGTAGCCATATTTGACTGATTTAACATGTTTTTGGCCAAAGAATCCTCAAAATGTTTTTTACTCTTAGAAACTCATAGACTCCTTCTGATGTTAAATCAGCCATGCAGAAGTCCATATTTGACCCAAGGAATATATTTATGGCCATAGAGTTCTCCATCTTGACCTTTCTATACATACTCATAGACTCCTTCTAATGTTACATAAGCCATATAGATATCCATATCTGACCTTTTGAACTTATTTCTGGTCATCAAAAGTTTTTAAACTATATAAAGTTATAGACTCTTTCTGATGATAAATCAGCTATACAAAGGTCACCTTTTGACCTTTTGAACATATTTCTGGCCAAAGAGTTTGAGAGTTGCTTGAACTTTTGACTTTTGACTACAGATTGACTTGTTGTGATGTTATATTAACCAGCCAGTAGTCTATTTTTGACCTACTGAAAATATTTCTGGCCAGAGTCCGTGAACATTAACTCACTATACAATATAGACTGACTTCTTGCAATGCCAAACCAGGCAGGCAGTAGTCCATATTTGACCGATTGAAAAAAAATTTGACCAAAGAGTTCTCAAAAGGATTTTGTCTGTCATAATCTATAGACTCCTTCTGATGTCCGAAAATATTACTGGCCAAAGAGTCCTTAAAGATTAACACTATACATTCAGATTGATATCTTCGGATGTTATATCATCATGACAAAAGTCCATATTTGACATACTGAAATTTTTTCTGGTCAAAGAGTCTCAACTTGACCATTCTATATATACTCATTGACTCTTTCTGATTCTTCATTAGCTATATAGATGTCCATATATGGCGAATTGAAAATATTTTTGGCAAAAAGGTCCTCACAAGTTAACTTACTAAATACTCATAGACTTCTTCTGATGATACATCACTTTAACAGGTATGTGACCCTCTGAATATATTTTTGGCCAAAGAATCATTGAACATTAACTCTCTATACATATTGACTCAAGAGTCAAAATTTGACCTCTTTTGGTCTGATTTATCATCAGATGGAGTCTATAATTTTACATAGTTTAAAAACTTTTGAGGAACCTTTGACCAGAAATAATAATAAGTCATAAATATGGACATAAATATGGTTTATGAAGAATCAGAAGGAGACTATGAGTATGTATAGAAAGTTCAAGATTGGCCACAAATATGTCCCTTGGGTCAATTATGGACTTCTTTATGGCTGATGTAACATCAGATGGAGTAAACGACTATGTGTAGAAAGAAACAGCATAAGGAGTCAATGAGCATGTATAGAATGTTCAAGATCGAGGACTCTTTTACTAGAAATATGTTCAGTAGGTAAATTATGGAGTACTCTCTGGCTGATGAAGCACTAAAAGGAGTCAATTAGCATGTACAAAATTTTCAAGTCAGAAATATGTTCAACATGTCAAATCTGGACTTCTGTATGGCTAAAGAAACAAAATAAGGCATCACTGAGAATGTATAGAAAGTTCAAGATCGAGAACTCTTTTACTTCAATAGTCAATATCTACAATTGTCTGGCCGATGTACTATCTGAAAGAGTCTATAAGTATGAATAGAAAGTTCAAGATCGAGGACTCTTCGGTCAGAAATATGTTCATTATGTCAAATCAGAACTACTGCATGGCTGATGAAACAGCAGAAAGAGTCTATGAGTATGTTTAAAAGTTTCAAGATCGAGGACTCTTTTGCCAGAAATATGTTTAGTGGGTCAAATATGGACTGCTGTCTGGCTGATGAATCAGAAGTCAATGAAGATTGAGGAAGAAGATTATGAATAGAAAGTTCAAGTTCAAAGACTCTTCAGGTAGAAATATGTTCAGTGGGTCAATTATCTATATGGAGTCACTGAGAATCTATAGAAAGTTCAAGACAGAGGACTCTTTTACTATAAATATGTTCAGAGGGTCAATTATGGACTATTGTCTGCTTGTGAAACATCAGAAGGAGTCAATGAGCCTATATAGAAAGTTCAAGTTCAAGACTCTTCAGGCAGCAATATGTTCAGTAGGTCAATTATGGACTAATGTCTGGCTGATGAAACACTAAAAGGAGTCAATTAGCATGTACAGAATGTTCAAGTTCATGGACTTGTTGGCCAGAAATATGTTTAATAATTAATATGGACAATTGTCTGTCCGATGTAACTTTCTGAAAGAGTCTATAATTATGAATAGAAAGTTCAAGATCAAAATCTCTTTGGTCAGAAATATGTTCAACATGTCAAATCTGGACTACTGTATGGCTGAAGAAACATCAGAAGTAAATGATTATGTATAGAAAGTTCAAGTTCATAGACTCTTCGGGCAGAAAAATGTTCAGTAGGTCAATTGTGGACAATTATCTGGCTGATGAAACATCAGAAGGAGTATGTATAGAAAGAATAAGATCAAGGTCTCTTTGGCCAGAAATATGTTCAATTGATCAAATTTTGAAATACTATATTGCTGTTGTAAAATCAGGAGTCATTGAGTATGTATTGAAAAATGTTCATAGACTCATTGGTCAGAAATAGGTTTAATAGGTCATATTGATACAATACAATACAATAATGTTTTGCTATTGTAACATCAGAAGGAGTCAATGTATAGAGAAATCAAGATTATAAACCCATCGCTCAGAAATGAGTTTAGTAGTCAATTATGGATCATTTTTTGGCTGAAGTACTATCTGAAAGCGTCTATGAGTACGTATAGAAAGATCAAGGACTCTTCCAGCCAGAAATATGTTCAATTGTCAAATATGGATAATAGCCTGGGTGATGAAAAATCAGAAGGAGATAGTAATTATGTATAGATATTTAAAGTTCTAGGTCTCTTTGGCCAGATATATGTTCAATGGGTCAAATTTGGACTAACAATATGGTTGATTTAACATCAAAAGTAGTCGATGAGAATGCATATAAACATACCTTTTGACGACTCTTTTGGCCAGAAATATGTTCTCTTGGTCAAATATGGACTACTGTATGGTGGATGTAAAATCAAAAATAGTCTAGGAGAAGGAACAGTAAGTTAAACTTTGATGATTCTTTTGCCAGAAATATGTTCAGTAGGTCAATAACTGACTTCTGTCTCAATGATGAAACATCAGAACAAGCCTATGATTATGTATAGAACGATCAAGATCGAGGACACTTTGGTTATAGAAATGTTCAATAGGTCAAATTTGAACTATACTGTATGGCTGATGAAACATCAGAAGGATTGTAAAAGCAATTAGTCTCATGTCTCATGTCTAGAAATATGTTCAAAATATAAAATTTGAACTACTGTTCAAATACATTGGATAGCAGATAATTAATTAACAAGTCTACAAGTATGTTTAGAAAGTTCAAGATCGAGGACTCTATGGTCAGAAATATATTCAATGGGTCAAGTATGGACATCTTTCAGGCTGATGAAACATCAGAAGCTGTCAATGAGCATGTACAGAAAGGTCAAGATCAGGGACTCTTTGACCAGAAATATATTAGTAGGTCAAATATGGACTTTTGTATGGCTAATGTATTATTAAGAGAAGTCAATAAGCAGAGAAAGTTAATGTTCAAAGACTCTTTGGCCAAAAATGTGTTCAGTAGTTCAAATAGGAACCTCTGTATGGCTGAATTAACATAATAAGAAACCCTTTGAGGACCATTTGACCAGAAATAAGTTCAGTAGGTCAAATATGGAATTCTATATGTGGCTTATGAACCATCAGAAGGAGTCTAGGAGTGAGAATGCAAAGTTCAAGATTGAGGACTCTTTTTTATCAGAAGGAGTCTATAACTTTATATAGTTTGAAAAATTTTGAGGACACTTTGACCACAAATAAGTTCAAAAGGATAGATATGGACATCTATATGGCTTATGAAGCATCAGAAGGAGTCTATGAGTATGTATAGAAAGCCCAAGATCGAGGACTCTTTGGCCAGAAATATGTTCTGGAGGTCAAAAGGGGACCTCTGTATAGCTCATTTATCATCAAAAGGAGTCTATCACTTTATATACTTTGAAAAAATTTTGAGGACACTTTGACCACAAATAAGTTCAAAAGGTCAAATATGGAAATCTATATGGCTTATGAAGCATCAGAAGGAGTCTATGAGTATGTATAGAAAGCCCAAGATCGAGAACTCTTTGGCCAGAAATATGTTCTGGAGGTCAAAAGGGGACCTCTGTATAGCTCATTTATCATCAAAAGGAGTCTATCACTTTATATAGTTTGAAAAAATGTTAGGACACCTTGACCACAAATAAGTTCAAAAGGTCAGATATGGACATCTATATGGCTTATGAAGCACCAGAAGGAGTCTATGAGTATGTATAGAAAGCCCAAGATCAAGGACTCTTTGGCCAGTAATATGTTCAGGAGGTCAAAAGGGGACCTCTGTATAGCTGATTTATCATCAAAAGGAGTCTATAACTTTCTATAGTTTGAAAACTTTTGAGGACACTTTGACCACAAATAAGTTCAAAAGGTCAGATATGGACATCTATATGGCTTATGAAGCATCAGAAGGAGTCTATGAGTATGTATAGATAGCCCAAGATCGAGGACTCTTTGGCCAGAAATATGTTCAGTAGGTCAACAGGGGACCTCTGTATAGCTGATTTATCATCAAAAGGAGTCTATCACTTTATATAGTTTGAAAAAATGTTAGGACACTTTGACCACAAATAAGTTCAAAAGGTCAGATATGGACATCTATATGGCTTATGAAGCATCAGAAGGAGTCTATGAGTATGTATAGAAAGCCCAAGATCAAGGACTCTTTGGCCAGAAATATGTTCAGGAGGTCAAAAGGGAACCTCTGTATAGCTGACTTATCATCAAAAGGAGTCTATAACTTTATATAGTTTGAATTTTTTTATGACACTTTGACCACAAATAAGTTCAAAAGGTCAGATATGGACATCTATATGGCTTATGAAACATCAGAAGGAGTCTGAGTATGTATAGAAAGCCCAAGATCAAGGACTCTTTGGCCAGAAATATGTTCTGGAGGTCAAAAGGGGACCTCTGTATAGCTGATTTATCATCAAAAGGAGTCTATAACTTTCTATAGTTTGAAAACTTTTGAGGACACTTTGACCACAAATAAGTTCAAAAGGTCAGATATGGACATCTATATGGCTTATGAAGCATCAGAAGGAGTCTATGAGTATGTATAGAAAGCCCAAGATCAAGGACTCTTTGGCCAGAAATATGTTCTGGAGGTCAAAAGGGGACCTCTGTATAGCTCATTTATCATCAAAAGGAGTCTATAACTTTCTATAGTTTGAAAACTTTTGAGGACACTTTGACCACAAATAAGTTCAAAAGGTCAGATATGGACATATGGCTTATGAAGCATCAGAAGGAGTCTATGAGTATGTATAGATAGCCCAAGATCGAGGACTCTTTGGCCAGAAATATGTTCAGTAGGTCAACAGGGGACCTCTGTATAGCTGATTTATCATCAAAAGGAGTCTATCACTTTATATAGTTTGAAAAAATGTTAGGACACTTTGACCACAAATAAGTTCAAAAGGTCAGATATGGACATCTATATGGCTTATGAAGCATCAGAAGGAGTCTATGAGTATGTATAGAAAGCATAAGATCGAGGACTCTTTGGCCAGAAATATGTTCAGTAGTTCAAAAGGGGACCTCTGTATAGCTGATTTATCATCAAAAGGAGTCTATAACTTTCTATAATTTGAACTTTATATAACTTTATATAACTTTATATAACTTTATATAGTTTGAAGTTTTTTTAGGACACTTTGACCACAAATAAGTTCAAAAGGTCAGATATGGACATCTATATGGCTTATGAGGCATCAGAAGGAGTCTATGAGTATGTATAGATAGCCCAAGATCGAGGACTCTTTGGCCAGAAATATGTTCAGTAGGTCAAGAGGGGACCTCTGTATAGCTGATTTATCATCAAAAGGAGTCTATCACTTTATATAGTTTGAAAAAATGTTAGGACACCTTGACCACAAATAAGTTCAAAAGGTCAGATATGGACATCTATATGGCTTATGAAGCACCAGAAGGAGTCTATGAGTATGTATAGAAAGCCCAAGATCAAGGACTCTTTGGCCAGTAATATGTTCAGGAGGTCAAAAGGGGACCTCTGCATAGCTGATTTATCATCAAAAGGAGTCTATAACTTTCTATAGTTTGAAAACTTTTGAGGACACTTTGACCATAAATAAGTTCAAAAGGTCAGATATGGACATCTATATGGCTTATGAAGCATCAGAAGGAGTCTATGAGTATGTATAGAAAGCCCAAGATCAAGGACTGTTTGGCCAGAAATATGTTCAGTAGGTCAACAGGGGACCTCTGTATAGCTGATTTATCATCAAAAGGAGTCTATCACTTTATATAGTTTGAAAAAATGTTAGGACACTTTGACCACAAATAAGTTCAAAAGGTCAGATATGGACATCTATATGGCTTATGAAGCATCAGAAGGAGTCTATGAGTATGTATAGAAAGCATAAGATCAACAGGGGACCTCTGTATAGCTGACTTATCATCAAAAGGAGTCTATAACTTTATATAGTTTGAATTTTTTTATGACACTTTGACCACAAATAAGTTCAAAAGGTCAGATATGGACATCTATATGGCTTATGAAGCACCAGAAGGAGTCTATGAGTATTTATAGAAAGCCCAAGATCGAGGACTCTTTGGCCAGAAATATGTTCTGGAGGTCAAAAGGGGACCTCTGTATAGCTCATTTATCATCAAAAGGAATCTATCACTTTATATACTTTGATAAAATTTTGAGGACACTTTGACCACAAATAAGTTCAAAAGGTCAAATATGGAAATCTATATGGCTTATGAAGCATCAGAAGGAGTCTATGAGTATGTATAGAAAGCCCAAGATCGAGGACTCTTTGGCCAGAAATATGTTCTGGAGGTCAAAAGGGGACCTCTGTATAGCTCATTTATCATCAAAAGGAGTCTATCACTTTATATAGTTTGAAAAAATGTTAGGACACCTTGACCACAAATAAGTTCAAAAGGTCAGATATGGACATCTATATGGCTTATGAAGCATCAGAAGGAGTCTATGAGTATGTATAGAAAGCCCAAGATCAAGGACTCTTTGGCCAGAAATATGTTCAGGAGGTCAAAAGGGAACCTCTGTATAGCTGATTTATCATCAAAAGGAGTCTATAGCTTTATATAGTTTGAAGTTTTTTTAGGACACTTTGACCACAAATAAGTTCAAAATGTCAGATATGGAAATCTATATGGCTTATGAGGCATCAGAAGGAGTCTATGAGTATGTATAGAAAGCATAAGATCGAGGACTCTTTGGCCAGAAATATGTTCTGGAGGTCAAAAGGGGACCTCTGTATAGCTCATTTATCATCAAAAGGAATCTATCACTTTATATACTTTGATAAAATTGTGACGACACTTTGACCACAAATAAGTTCAAAAGGTCAAATATGGAAATCTATATGGCTTATGAAGCATCAGAAGGAGTCTATGAGTATGTATAGAAAGCCCAAGATCGAGGACTCTTTGGCCAGAAATATGTTCTGGAGGTCAAAAGGGGACCTCTGTATAGCTCATTTATCATCAAAAGGAGTCTATCACTTTATATAGTTTGAAAAAATGTTAGGACACCTTGACCACAAATAAGTTCAAAAGGTCAGATATGGACATCTATATGGCTTATGAAGCATCAGAAGGAGTCTATGAGTATGTATAGAAAGCCCAAGATCAAGGACTCTTTGGCCAGTAATATGTTCAGGAGGTCAAAAGGGGACCTCTGTATAGCTGATTTATCATCAAAAGGAGTCTATAACTTTCTATAGTTTGAAAACTTTTGAGGACACTTTGACCACAAATAAGTTCAAAAGGTCAGATATGGACATCTATATGGCTTATGAAGCATCAGAAGGAGTCTATGAGTATGTATAGAAAGCCCAAGATCAAGGACTGTTTGGCCAGAAATATGTTCAGTAGGTCAACAGGGGACCTCTGTATAGCTGATTTATCATCAAAAGGAGTCTATCACTTTATATAGTTTGAAAAAATGTTAGGACACTTTGACCACAAATAAGTTCAAAAGGTCAGATATGGACATCTATATGGCTTATGAAGCACCAGAAGGAGTCTATGAGTATGTATAGAAAGCCCAAGATCAAGGACTCTTTGGCCAGAAATATGTTCAGGAGGTCAAAAGGGAACCTCTGTATAGCTGACTTATCATCAAAAGGAGTCTATAACTTTATATAGTTAGAATTTTTTTATGACACTTTGACCACAAATAAGTTCAAAAGGTCAGATATGGACATCTATATGGCTTATGAAGCATCAGAAGGAGTCTATGAGTATGTATAGAAAGCCCAAGATCAAGGACTCTTTGGCCAGAAATATGTTCAGGAGGTCAAAAGGGAACCTCTGTATAGCTGACTTATCATCAAAAGGAGTCTATAACTTTATATAGTTTGAAGTTTTTTTAGGACACTTTGACCACAAATAAGTTCGAAAGGTCAGAAATGGAAATCTATATGGCTTATGAAGCACCAGAAGGAGTCTATGAGTATTTATAGAAATCCCAATATCGAGGACTCTTTGGCCAGAAACATGTTCAGGAGGTCAAAAGGGGACCTCTGTATAGCTGACTTATCATCAAAAGGAGTCTATAACTTTATATAGTTTGAAGTTTTTTTAGGACACTTTGACCACAAATAAGTTCGAAAGGTCAGAAATGGAAATCTATATGGCTTATGAAGCACCAGAAGGAGTCTATGAGTATGTATAGAAAGCCCAAGATCGAGGACTCTTTGGCCAGAAACATGTTCAGGAGGTCAAAAGGGGACCTCTGTATAGCTGATTTATCATCAAAAGGAGTCTATAACTTTCTATAGTTTGAAAAATTTTGAGGACACTTTGACCACAAATAAGTTCAAAAGGTCAGATATGGACATCTATATGGCTTATGAAGCACCAGAAGGAGTCTATGAGTATGTATAGAAATCCCAATATCGAGGACACTTTGACCACAAATAAGTTCGAAAGGTCAGAAATGGAAATCTATATGGCTTATGAAGCACCAGAAGGAGTCTATGAGTATGTATAGAAAGCCCAAGATCGAGGACTCTTTGGCCAGAAACATGTTCAGGAGGTCAAAAGGGGACCTCTGTATAGCTGACTTATCATCAAAAGGAGTCTATAACTTTATATAGTTTGAATTTTTTTATGACACTTTGACCACAAATAAGTTCAAAAGGTCAGATATGGACATCTATATGGCTTATGAAGCATCAGAAGGAGTCTATGAGTATGTATAGAAATCCCAATATCGAGGACTCTTTGGCCAGAAATATGTTCAGGAGGTCAAAAGGGGACCTTTGTATAGCTGACTTATCATCAAAAGGAGTCTATAACTTTATATAGTTTGAATTTTTTTTTAGGAAACTTTGACCACAAATAAGTTCAAAAGGTCAGATATGGACATCTACATGGCTTATGAGGCATCAGAAGGAGTCTATGAGTATGTATAGAAAGCCCAAGATCAAGGACTGTTTGGCCAGAAATATGTTTAGGAGGTCAAAAGTTTACCTCTGTATAGCTGATTTATCATGAAAAGGAGTCTATAACTTTCTATAGTTTGAAAAAATTTGAGGACACTTTGACCACAAATAAGTTCAAAAGGTCAGATATGGACATCTATATGGCTTATGAAGCACCAGAAGGAGTCTATGACCATGTATAGAAAGCCCAAGATCAAGGACTCTTTGGCCAGAAATATGCTCAGGAGGTCAAAAGGGGACCTTTGTATAGCTGATTTATCATCAAAAGGAGTCTATAACTTTATATAGTTTGAATTTTTTTTAGGACACTTTGACCACAAATAAGTTCAAAAGGTCAGATATGGACATCTACATGGCTTATGAGGCATCAGAAGGAGTCTATGAGTATGTATAGAAAGCCCAAGATCAAGGACTGTTTGGCCAGAAATATGTTTAGGAGGTCAAAAGGGGCCCTCTGTATAGCTGATTTATCATCAAAAGGAGTCTATAACTTTCTATAGTTTGAAAAATTTTGAGGACACTTTGACCACAAATAAGTTCAAAAGGTCAGATATGGAAATCTATATCTTATGAAGCACCAGAAGGAGTCTATGAGTATGTATAGAAAGCCCAAGATCGAGGACTCTTTGGCCAGAAATATGTTCAGGAGGTCAAAAGGGGACCTCTGTATAGCTGACTTATCATCAAAAGGAGTCTATAACTTTATATAGTTTTAATTTTTTTTAGGACACTTTGACCACAAATAAGTTCAAAAGGTCAGATATGGACATCTGTATGGCTTATGAGGCATCAGAAGGAGTCTATGAGTATGTATAGAAAGCATAAGATCGAGAACTCTTTGGCCAGAAATATGTTCAGGAGGTCAAAAGGGGCCCTCTGTATAGCTGATTTATCATCAAAAGGAGTCTATAACTTTCTATAGTTTGAAAAAAATGTTAGGACACTTTGACCACAAATGAGTTCAAAAGGTCAGATATGGACATCTATATGGCTTATGAAGCACCAGAAGGAGTCTATGAGTATGTATAGAAAGCCCAAGATCGAGGACTATTTGGCCAGAAATATGTTCAGTAGGTCAAAAGGGGCCCTCTGTATAGCTGATTTATCATCAAAAGGAGTCTATAACTTTATATAGTTTGAATTTGTTTTAGGACACTTTGACAAGAAATAAGTTCAAAAGGATAGATATGGATATCTATATGGCTTATGAAGCATCAGAAGGAGTCTATGAGTATGTATAGAAAGCCCAAGATAGAGGTCTCTTTGGCCAGAAATATGTTCCTTGGGTCAAATATGGAATTCTGTATGTCTGACGTAACATCAGAAAGAGTCAACAAGTATATATGGAAAGATCAAGTTTCGAGTACTCACTCCATGGCCAGAAAAAAATTCGGTAGGTCAAATATGGACTTTTGTCAGGATGATATAACTCCGAAGATATCAGTCTGAATGTATAGTGTTAATCTTTTAGGACTCTTTGGCCAGAAATATTTTCAGTAGGTCAAAAGGGGACCTCTGTATAGCTGATTTATCATCAGAAGGAGACTATAACTTTATAAAGTTTGAAAAATTTTGAGGACACTTTGACCAGAAATAAGTTCAAAAGGTCAGATATGGACATCTATATGGCTTATGAAGCATCAGAAGGAGTTGGACTATATGAATAGAAAGCCCAAGACTTTGGCCAAAAATATGTTCCTTGGGTCAAATATGGACTTCTTTATGGCTGACGTAACATCAGAAAAAGTCAACGAGTATAAATGGTAAGGTCAAGTTTCGAGTACTCCTTGGACAGAAAAAAATTCAGTGTCAAATTTGGACCTTTGTCAGGATGATATAACATCTTTAAGGACTCTTTGGCCAGAAATATGTTCAGCAGGTCAAAAGCGTACCTATGTATAGCTCATTCTTATAACATTATGTGCTTTGCACAAACGATCTAACGTTGAGCATCATTAAAGAAACATAGGTTATGCACTTCGTGTGTCGTAACTCAATGCCATGTTCATTAGAGAGATAACATATGTGTTGTTGCTTTGCACAAACTGTCTAACGTTGCGCATTGAAGAATAACATATAGTCTGTGCACTACTTGCATTGCATTGCACAACAGAACTACTCGATCCCATGTTCATTAATTGCATTGCATTGCACACACGATCTAACGTTGT
Organism: Rutilus rutilus; assembly: GCF_951802725.1. Classification (NCBI taxonomy): domain Eukaryota; kingdom Metazoa; phylum Chordata; class Actinopteri; order Cypriniformes; family Leuciscidae; genus Rutilus; species Rutilus rutilus. Next base: position 70,980,369 of record NC_140209.1, read on the forward strand.
GCATTGAAGAATAACAGAGTTAACAGCACTTCTTGCATTGCATTGCATTGCACACCAGAACTAACTCATTCCCATGTTCATTAAAGAGATAACATATGTGTTGTTGCAATTGCATTGCACAAATGATCTAAAGTTGTGCACTGAAGAATAACTTATAGGTTATGCATATTTCGCATTGCATTGCACACCAGAACTAAATCATTCCCATGTTCATTATAGAGATGATATGTGTGTTGATGCATTGCATTGCATTGCATTGCACTAACGATCTAACGTTGTGCACTGAAGAATAACATATAGGTTATGCACTTTTTGCATTGCATTGTACAACTGAACTACCTAATTCCCATGTTGATTAAAGACATAACGTTTGTTGTTGCATTACATTGCATTGCACTAACGATCTAACGTTGTGCACTGAAGAATAACATATAGGTATGCACTTTTTGCACTGCATTGCATTGCACACCAGAACTAAATCATTCCCATGTTCATAAAAGAGATAACGTTTGTTGGTGCATTGCATTGCATTGCACAAACGATCTAACGTTGTGCACTGAAGAATAACATATAGGTTATGCACTTTTTGCATTGCATTGCACTGCACACCAGAACTAAATCATTCCCATGTTCATTAAAGACATAACACGTGTTGTTGCATTGCATTGTATTGCATTGCACTGATTTGCATTGCTTTGCACTGCCTTGCATTGCTTTGCATTGCACTAACGATCTAACGTTGTGCACTGAAGAATAACATATAGGTCATGCACTTTTTGCATTGCATTGCATTGCATACCAGAACTAAATCATTGCAATGTTCATTAAAGACATAACGTGTGTTGTTGCATTGCATTGCATTGCAATGTATTGCAATGCAATGTTTTGCGTTGCATTACATTCATTTGCATTGCTTTGCACTGCATTGCATTGCACTAAAGATCTAACGTTGTGCACTGAAGAATAACATATAAGTTATGCTCTTTTCGCATTGCATTGCACACCAGAACAAAATCATTCCCAAGTTCATTATAGAGATGATATGTGTGTTGTTGCATTGCATTGCATTGCATTGCATTGCATTGAATTGCATTGCATTGCATTGCATTGCATTGCATTGAATTGAATTGAATTGAATTGAATTGAATTGCATTGCATTGCATTGCATTGCATTGCATTGCATTGCATTGCATTGCATTGCATTGCATTGCACTAACGATCTAACTTTGTTCACTAAAGAATAACATATAGGTTATGCACTTTTTGCATTTCATTGCATTGCACACCAGACCTAAATCATTCCCATGTTCATTAAAGAGACAACGTTTGTTGGTGCACTTTTTGCTAACGATCTAACGTTGTGCACTGAAGAATAACATATGTTATGTACTTTTTGCATTGCATTGCACACCAGAACTACCTCATTCCCATGTTGAATAAAAACATAACGTGTGTTGTTGCATTGCATTGCATTTATTTGCATTGCTTTGCACTGCATTGCATTGCATTACATTGCATTGTATTGTATTGCATTGCATTGCATTGCATTGCATTGCATTGCATTGCATTGCATTGCACTAACGGTCTAACGTTGTGCACTGAAGAATAACATATAGGTTATGCACTTTTCGCATTGCATTGCACACCAGAACTACCTCATTCCCATGTTCATTAAAGACATAACGTGTGTTGTTGCAATGCATTGTATTGCATTGCATTGATTTGCATTGCTTTGCATTACTTTGCATTGCATTGCATTGCATTGCATTGCATTGCATTGTATTGTATTGCAATGCAATGCAATGTTTTGCGTTGCATTACATTGCTTTGCACTGCATTGCATTGCACTAAAGATCTAACGTTGTGCACTGAAGAATAACAAATAGGTTATGCACTTTTCGCATTGCATTGCATTGCACACCAGAACTAAATCATTCCCATGTTCATTAAAGACATAACGTGTGTTGTTGCATTGCATTGCATTGCATTGCATTGATTTGCATTGCTTTGCACTGCATTGCAATGCACTAACGATCTAACGTTGTGCACTGAAGAATAACATATGTTATGCACTTTTTGCATTGCATTGCACACCAGAACTACCTCATTCCGATGTTGATTAAAAACATAACGTGTGTTGTTGCATTGCATTGCATTGCATTGCATTGCATTGCATTGCATTTATTTGCATTGCTTTGCACTGCATTGAATTGCATTGAATTGCACTAACGATCTAACGTTGTGCACTGAAGAATAACATATAGGTTAAGCACTTTTCTCATTGAATTGCATTGCACACCAGAACTAAATCATTCCCATGTTCATTAAAGACATAACGTGTGTTATTGCATTGCATTGTATTGCATTGCATTGCTTTGCATTGCTTTGCTTTGCATTGCATTGCTTTGCATTGCTTTGCATTGTTTTGCATTGCTTTGCATTGCTTTGCATTGCTTTGCATTGCTTTGCATTGCTTTGCTTTGCTTTGCATTGCTTTGCATTGCATTGCATTGCATTGCATTGCATTGCATTGCTTTGCATTGCATTGCATTGCATTGCATTGCATTGCACTGCATTGCACTAACGATCTAACGTTGTGCACTGAAGAATAACATATGGGTTATGCTCTTTTCGCATTGCATTGCACACCAGAACAAAATCATTCCCAAGTTCATTATAGAGATGATATGTGTGTTGTTGCATTGCATTGCATTGCATTGCATTGCATTGCATTGCATTGCTTTGCATTGCTTTGCACTGCATTGCATTGCATTGCATTGCACTAACGATCTAACTATGTGCAAGAAAGAATAACATATAGGTTATGCACTTTTTGCATTTCATTGCACACCAGACCTAAATCATTCCCATGTTCATTAAAGAGATAACGTTTGTTGGTGCATTGCATTGCATTGCATTGCATTGATTTGCAATGCCTTGTACTGCATTGCATTGCATTGCATTGCATTGCATTGCACTAACGACCTAACTTTGTGCACTGAAGAATAACATATAGGTTATGCACTTTTTGCATTGCATTGCATTGCACACTAGAACTTAACCATTCTCATGTTCATTAAAGAGATGGTATGTGTGTTGTTGCATTGCATTGCACTAATGATCTAACGTTGTCCACTGAAGAATAACATATAGGTTATGCACTTTTCGCATTGCATTGCATACCAGACTTCTAAATCATTCCCATGTTCATTAAAGAGATAACGTGTGTTGTTGCAATTGCATTACATTGCATTGCATTGCATTGCACAAACGATCTAACGTTGTGCTCTGAAGAATAACATATAGGTTATGCCCTTTTCGCATTGCATTGCATTGCACACCAGAAATAAATCATTCCCATGTTCTTTAAAGAGATGATATGTGTGTTGTTGCATTGCATTGCACTAGCGATGTAACGTTATGCACTGAAGAATAACATATAGGTTATGCACTTTTTGCATTGCATTGCATTGCACACTAGAACTTAACCATTCCCATGTTCATTAAAGAGATAACATATGTGTTGTTGCATTGCATTGCACAAACGACCTAATGTTGTGCACTGAAGAATAACATATAGGTTATACACTTTTTGCATTGCATTGCACACTAGAACTTAACCATTCCCATGTTCATTAAAGAGATAACGTTTGTTGGTGCATTGCATTGCACTAGCGATGTAACGTTGTGCACTCAAGAATAACATATAGGTTATGCACTTTTTGCATTTCATTGCATTGCACACCAGAACTACCTCATTCTCATGTTGATTAAAGACATAACGTGTGTTGTTGCATTGCATTGATTTGCAATGCCTTGTACTGCATTGCATTGCATTGCATTGCATTACATTGCATTGCATTGCATTGCACTAACGATCTAACTTTGTGCACTGAAGTATAACATATAGGTTATGCACTTTTTGCATTGCATTGCACACTAGAACTTAACCATTCCCATGTTCATTAAAGAGATGGTACGTGTGTTGTTGCATTGCATTGCACTAACGATCTAACGTTGTGCACTGAAGAATAACATATAGGTTATGCACTTTTCGCATTGCATTGCATTGCATTCCAGACTACTAAATCATTCCCATGGTCATTAAAGAGATAAACGTGTTGTTGCAATTGCATTGCATTGCATTGCATTGCATTGCACTAACGATCTAACGTTGTGCATTGAAGAATAACATATAGGCTATGCACTTCTTGCATTGCATTACACACCAGAAGTAACTCATTCCCAAACTACATTGCGTTTTGCTTTGAGGAAATACATTATGTGCTATTGCATTGCATTTCACACAAGATCAAACTTTGTGCATTGAAGAATAACATATAAGCTATGAGTGCATCACAAACATACAATAACTATCTCAACTATCTACATTCCACTGCATAAAATATCTAACTGATATAGTTAGATATAATAATAATACATTATTATTCAACGCTAATTCTTAGATCGTTTGTGCAATGCAACACTCATGTTATGTTTTCATTGCACATGAGGTATGAAGTAGTTTATTCTATGCATTGTAATGCAAGAGGTAAATGCAATAATTTCCCTTAAAAGAATAAATGAATAAGTTAGTTATTGTGCAATGCCAATGCACATATGTCATGTGTCAAATCAGGCCTACAGAGGTCCCTCTTGTCTTATATAACATCACAAGAAGTCAGTCTTGTATGTTTAGTAAGCCAGACAGTAGTCCATATTTGACTGATTGAACATATTTTTGGAAAAAGAGTCCTCAAAAGGTATTTTGTGTATATTATAAACTTATAGACTCCTTCTGATGTTAAATCAGCCATATAGAGGTGCACATTTGACCTATTGAACTTATTTCTGGTCAAAGGGTCCTCAAAGTTTTTTAAACAAACTTATAGACTCCTTCTGATGTTACATCACCCATAAAAAAAGTACATTTTTGACCTACTAAACATATTTCTGCCAAGAGACCATGAAACTTAACTTACTATACGTACATATTGACTTCTCGTGATGTTAACTCAGGCAAGGAGTAGTCGATATTTGACCGATTGAACACATTTTTGGCCAAAGAGGCCTCGAAATGTTTTTTTTTTTCTCTTATAAATTTATAGACTCCTTCTGATGTTAAATCAGCCATACAGAAGTCCATATTTGACCTTCTGAACATATTTCTGGCCAGAGACCTTGAACATTTACCTTACTATTTATATTTCTCCTACCATAAAGAATTCTCGTGATGTTATGTCAGCCAGACTGTAGCCATATTTGACTGATTTAACATGTTTTTGGCCAAAGAATCCTCAAAATGTTTTTTACTCTTAGAAACTCATAGACTCCTTCTGATGTTAAATCAGCCATACAGAAGTCCATATTTGACCCAAGGAATATATTTTTGGCCATAGAGTTCTCGATCTTGACCTTTCTATACATACTCATAGACTCATTCTAATGTTACATAAGCCATATAGATATCCATATCTGACCTTTTGAACTTATTTCTGGTCATCAAAAGTTTTTAAACTATATAAAGTTATAGACTCTTTCTGATGATAAATCAGCTATTCAGAGGACCCCTTTTGACCTACTGAACATATTTCTGGCCAAAGAGTCCTAAATGATTAACACTATACATTCAGATTGATATCTTCGGATGTTATATCTTCCTAACAAAAGTCCATATTTGACATACTGAATTTTCTTCTGGCCAAGGAGTACTCGAAACTTGACCTTTCCATACAGAATTGTTGACTCTTTCTGATGTTACGTCAGACATACAGAATTCCATATTTGACCCAAGGAACATATTTCTTGCCAAAGAGTCCTCGATCTTATGCTTTCTATACATACTCATAGACTCCTTCTGATGCCTCATAAGCCATATAGATGTCCATATATGACCTTTTGAACTTATTTGTGGTCAAAGTGTCCTAAAACAAAAAATTCAAACTATATAAAGTTATAGACTCCTTTTGATGATAAGTCAGCTATACAGAGATCCCCTTTTGACCTCCTGAACATGTTTCTGGCCAAAGAGTCCTTGATCTTGGGGCTTTCTATACATACTCATAGACTCCTTCTGGTGCTTCATAAGCCATATAGATGTCCATATCTGACCTTTTGAACTTATTTGTGGTCAAAGTGTCCTAACATTTTTTCAAACTATAGAAAGTTCTAGACCCCTTTTGATGATAAATCAGCTATACAGAGGGCCCCTTTTGAACTACTGAACATATTTCTTGCCAAAGAGTCCTCGATATTATGCTTTCTATACATACTCATAGACTCCTTCTGATGCCTCATAAGCCATATAGATGTCCATATCTGACCTTTTGAACTTATTTGTGGTCAAAGTGTCCTAAAACAAAAAATTCAAACTATATAAAGTTATAGACTCCTTTTGATGATAAGTCAGCTATACAGAGATCCCCTTTTGACCTCCTGAACATGTTTCTGGCCAAAGAGTCCTTGATCTTGGGGCTTTCTATACATACTCATAGACTCCTTCTGGTGCTTCATAAGCCATATAGATGTCCATATCTGACCTTTTGAACTTATTTGTGGTCAAAGTGTCCTAACATTTTTTCAAACTATAGAGAGTTCTAGACTCCTTTTGATGATAAATCAGCTATACAGAGGGCCCCTTTTGAACTACTGAACATATTTCTTGCCAAAGAGTCCTCGATATTATGCTTTCTATACATACTCATAGACTCCTTCTGATGCCTCATAAGCCATATAGATGTCCATATCTGACCTTTTGAACTTATTTGTGGTCAAAGTGTCCTAAAACAAAAAATTCAAACTATATAAAGTTATAGACTCCTTTTGATGATAAGTCAGCTATACAGAGATCCCCTTTTGACCTCCTGAACATGTTTCTGGCCAAAGAGTCCTTGATCTTGGGGCTTTCTATACATACTCATAGACTCCTTCTGGTGCTTCATAAGCCATATAGATATCCATATCTGACCTTTTGAACTTATTTGTGGTCAAAGTGTCCTAACATTTTTTTCAAACTATAGAAAGTTCTAGACTCCTTTTGATGATAAAGCAGCTATACAGAGGGCCCCTTTTGAACTACTGAACATATTTCTGGCCAAAGAGTCCTTGATCTTGGGGCTTTCTATACATACTCATAGACTCCTTCTGGTGCTTCATAAGCCATATAGATGTCCATATCTGACCTTTTGAACTTATTTGTGGTCAAAGTGTCCTACATTTTTTCAAACTATAGAAAGTTATAGACTCCTTTTGATGATAAATCAGCTATACAGAGGGCCCCTTTTGAACTACTGAACACATTTCTTGCCAAAGAGTCCTCGATATTATGCTTTCTATACATACTCATAGACTCCTTCTGATGCTTCATAAGCCATATAGATGTCCATATCTGACCTTTTGAACTTATTTGTGGTCAAAGTGTCCTAAAAAAACTTCAAACTATAGAAAGTTCTAGACTCCTTTTGATGATAAATCAGCTATACAGAGGGCCCCTTTTGAACTACTGAACATATTTCTGGCCAAAGAGTCCTCGATCTTATGCTTTCTATACATACTCATAGACTCCTTCTGATGCTTCATAAGCCATATAGATGTCCATATCTGACCTTTTGAACTTATTTGTGGTCAAAGTGTCCTAACATTTTTTCAAACTATAGAAAGTTCTAGACTCCTTTTGATGATAAATCAGCTATACAGAGGGCCCCTTTTGAACTACTGAACATATTTCTTTTCTATACATACTCATAGACTCCTTCTGGTGCTTCATAAGCCATATAGATGTCCATATCTGACCTTTTGAACTTATTTGTGGTCAAAGTGTCCTAACATTTTTTCAAACTATAGAAAGTTCTAGACTCCTTTTGATGATAAATCAGCTATACAGAGGGCCCCTTTTGAACTACTGAACATATTTCTTGCCAAAGAGTCCTCGATATTATGCTTTCTATACATACTCATAGACTCCTTCTGATGCCTCATAAGCCATATAGATGTCCATATCTGACCTTTTGAACTTATTTGTGGTCAAAGTGTCCTAAAACAAAAAACTTCAAACTATATACAGTTATAGACTCCTTTTGATGATAAGTCAGCTATACAGAGATCCCCTTTTGACCTCCTGAACATGTTTCTGGCCAAAGAGTCCTTGATCTTGGGGCTTTCTATACATACTCATAGACTCCTTCTGGTGCTTCATAAGCCATATAGATATCCATATCTGACCTTTTGAACTTATTTGTGGTCAAAGTGTCCTAACATTTTTTCAAACTATAGAAAGTTCTAGACTCCTTTTGATGATAAGTCAGCTATACAGAGATCCCCTTTTGACCTCCTGAACATGTTTCTGGCCAAAGAGTCCTTGATCTTGGGGCTTTCTATACATACTCATAGACTCCTTCTGGTGCTTCATAAGCCATATAGATATCCATATCTGACCTTTTGAACTTATTTGTGGTCAAAGTGTCCTAACATTTTTTCAAACTATAGAAAGTTCTAGACTCCTTTTGATGATAAGTCAGCTATACAGAGGGCCCCTTTTGAACTACTGAACATATTTCTGGCCAAAGAGTCCTTGATCTTGGGGTTTTCTATACATACTCATAGACTCCTTCTGGTGCTTCATAAGCCATATAGATGTCCATATCTGACCTTTTGAACTTATTTGTGGTCAAAGTGTCCTACATTTTTTCAAACTATAGAAAGTTATAGACTCCTTTTGATGATAAATCAGCTATACAGAGGGCCCCTTTTGAACTACTGAACACATTTCTTGCCAAAGAGTCCTCGATATTATGCTTTCTATACATACTCATAGACTCCTTCTGGTGCTTCATAAGCCATATAGATGTCCATATCTGACCTTTTGAACTTATTTGTGGTCAAAGTGTCCTACATTTTTTCAAACTATAGAAAGTTATAGACTCCTTTTGATGATAAGTCAGCTATACAGAGGTCCCCTTTTGAACTACTGAACACATTTCTTGCCAAAGAGTCCTCGATATTATGCTTTCTATACATACTCATAGACTCCTTCTGGTGCTTCATAAGCCATATAGATGTCCATATCTGACCTTTTGAACTTATTTGTGGTCAAAGTGTCCTAAAAAAACTTCAAACTATAGAAAGTTCTAGACTCCTTTTGATGATAAATCAGCTATACAGAGGGCCCCTTTTGAACTACTGAACATATTTCTGGCCAAAGAGTCCTCGATCTTATGCTTTCTATACATACTCATAGACTCCTTCTGATGCTTCATAAGCCATATAGATGTCCATATCTGACCTTTTGAACTTATTTGTGGTCAAAGTGTGATAAAAAAAAATTCAAACTATATAAAGTTATAGACTCCTTTTGAGGATAAATCAGCTATACTTAGGGCCCCTTTTGAACTACTGAACATATTTCTGGCCAAAGAGTCCTCGATCTTATGCTTTCTATACATACTCATAGACTCCTTCTGATGCCTCATAAGCCATATAGATGTCCATATCTGACCTTTTGAACTTATTTGTGGTCAAAGTGTCCTAACATTTTTTCAAACTATAGAAAGTTCTAGACTCCTTTTGATGATAAATCAGCTATACAGAGGGCCCCTTTTGAACTACTGAACATATTTCTGGCCAAAGAGTCCTCGATCTTATGCTTTCTATACATACTCATAGATTCCTTCTGATGCCTCATAAGCCATATAGATGTCCATATCTGACCTTTTGAACTTATTTGTGGTCAAAGTGTCCTAAAACAAAAAATTCAAACTATATAAAGTTATAGACTCCTTTTGATGATAAGTCAGCTATACAGAGATCCCCTTTTGACCTCCTGAACATGTTTCTGGCCAAAGAGTCCTTGATCTTGGGGCTTTCTATACATACTCATAGACTCCTTCTGGTGCTTCATAAGCCATATAGATATCCATATCTGACCTTTTGAACTTATTTGTGGTCAAAGTGTCCTAACATTTTTTCAAACTATAGAAAGTTCTAGACTCCTTTTGATGATAAATCAGCTATACAGAGGGCCCCTTTTGACCTCCTGAACATGTTTCTGGCCAAAGAGTCCTCGATCTTATGCTTTCTATACATACTCATAGACTCCTTCTGATGCCTCATAAGCCATATAGATGTCCATATCTGACCTTTTGAACTTATTTGTGGTCAAAGTTTCCTAAAAAAAATTCTAACTATATAAAGTTATAGACTCCTTTTGATGATAAATCAGCTATACAGAGGGCCCCTTTTGACCTCCTGAACATGTTTCTGGCCAAAGAGTCCTCGATCTTATGCTTTCTATACATACTCAGAGACTCCTTCTGATGCTTCATAAGCCATATAGATGTCTATATCTGACCTTTTGAACTTATTTGTGGTCAAAGTGTCATAAAAAAATTCAAACTATATAAAGTTATAGACTCCTTTTGATGATAAGTCAGCTATACAGAGGTCCCCTTTTGACCTCCTGAACATGTTTCTGGCCAAAGAGTCCTCGATATTGGGATTTATATACATACTCATAGACTCCTTCTGGTGCTTCATAAGCCATATAGATATCCATATCTGACAATTTGAACTTATTTGTGGTCAAAGTGTCCTAAAAAAAAATTCAAACTATATAAAGTTATAGACTCCTTTTGATGATAAATCAGCTATACAGAGGGCCCCTTTTGAACTACTGAACATATTTCTGGCCAAAGAGTCCTCGATCTTATGCTTTCTATACATACTCATAGACTCCTTCTGATGCCTCATAAGCCATATAGATGTCCATATCTGACCTTTTGAACTTATTTGTGGTCAAAGTTTCCTAAAAAAAATTCTAACTATATAAAGTTATAGACTCCTTTTGATGATAAATCAGCTATACAGAGGGCCCCTTTTGACCTACTGAACAGATTTCTGGCCAAAGAGTCTTCGATCTTGCGTTTTCTATACATACTCATAGAGTCCTTCTGATGCTTCATAAGCCATATAGATGTCCATATCTGACCTTTTGAACTTATTTGTGGTCAAAGTGTCATAAAAAAATTCAAACTATATAAAGTTATAGACTCCTTTTGATGATAAATCAGCTATTCAGAGGTCCCCTTTTGACCTCCTGAACATGTTTCTGGCCAAAGAGTCCTCGATATTGGGATTTCTATACATACTCATAGACTCCTTCTGGTGCTTCATAAGCCATATAGATGTCCATATCTGACCTTTTTAACTTATTTCTGGTCAAAGTGTCCTCAAAATTTTTCAAACTATATAAAGTTATAGACTCCTTCTGATAATAAATCAGCTATACCAAGGTCACCTTTTGACCTTCTGAACATATTTCTGGCCAAAGAGTTCTTGAACATTATCTTGCTATACTACAGATTGACTTGTTGTGATGTTATATTAACCAGCCAGTAGTCTTTTTTTGACCTACTGAACATATTTCTAGCCAGAGTCCGTGAACATCAACTCACTATACATATAGACTGACTTCTCGTAATGTAAAATCAGGCAGACAGTAGTCCATATTTGACTGATTGAAAAAAAATTTGACCAAAGAGTTCTCTAAAGGATTTTGTCTATCATAAATGTTTAGACTCCTTCTGATGTTAAATCAGCCATACAGAAGTCCATATTTGACCTTCTGAACATATTTCTGGCCAGAGACCTTGAACATTTACCTTACTATTTATATTTCTCCTACCATAAAGACTTCTCGTGATGTTATGTCAGCCAGACTGTAGCCATATTTGACTGATTTAACATGTTTTTGGCCAAAGAATCCTCAAAATGTTTTTTACTCTTAGAAACTCATAGACTCCTTCTGATGTTAAATCAGCCATACAGAAGTCCATATTTGACCCAAGGAATATATTTATGGCCATAGAGTTTTCGATCTTGACCTTTCTATACATACTCATAGACTCCTTCTAATGTTACATAAGCCATATAGATATCCATATCTGACCTTTTGAACTTATTTCTGGTCATCAAAAGTTTTTAAACTATATAAAGTTATAGACTCTTTCTGATGATAAATCAGCTATACAAAGGTCACCTTTTGACCTTTTGAACATATTTCTGGCCAAAGAGTTTGAGAGTTGCTTGAACTTTTGACTTTTGACTACAGATTGACTTGTTGTGATGTTATATTAACCAGCCAGTAGTCTATTTTTGACCTACTGAAAATATTTCTGGCCAGAGTCCGTGAACATTAACTCACTATACAATATAGACTGACTTCTTGCAATGCCAAACCAGGCAGGCAGTAGTCCATATTTGACCGATTGAAAAAAAATTTGACCAAAGAGTTCTCAAAAGGATTTTGTCTGTCATAATCTATAGACTCCTTCTGATGTCCGAA